>NC_062973.1:26471548-26788493 GCF_023078275.1 Leguminivora glycinivorella | reverse complement strand
AGAAATCAATGTATTAAAATAACAAAAACTACAAATACTGTTGCTAACATTTTAACAAATACCATTAAGTTGCTCAGGAAATCTGTTTTTTCCGTCAATTAAATAAGTATTTACAAAATGGCAGACATTACAAAATTCTCTCACGACTCAAAACATGTCGGAGTTAATTCCTCGACGTAACAAGCATTCACCAGGGTTTTATCATAAATAATTCAATCACGTTCCAATATCGCAACTAAAATAACATCAATCGATCGATGTACCCGATATCTCACGATCGATACCCCATCGAATACTCGAGATTGCACACGCAACATCGCGACTCGGTTTAGACTTTGCCCCAAGAATACTAAGATGAAAATCGAACATCGTCGAATCGATGTCGACCTGTTCGCAAAATCGTTTAGATATCGAATGAATACCACGATAAATTCCCTCTCTACGTGGGCACGATTGCTTGTAGAACTTTATTGATTCCTTCCTCAACCGACTTCAAACCAATTCTTCTTTTACATAAAGTCTTACTTCCTTTAAGGTGGTATGAAGCCTTGCAATCGACGTAGGCACCATTGTTTCTCGATCTGTCCCTAACATTACTTTTTATCGGTTCGAAGTCATTTCGAGATATTTTCTTTATCGATTTTACTGTAAGGAACCGGGCTTAATGTGGGTTTACCTGGCTTTATTTTTATGCAATGCTTTTAGAATGGTTACGGACGATAAGATCTGTCGCGGCATTTACTAGTCTATACGGTTTACCGATATCTACTTTCTTGTATGATAGCATTTCGAAAAAGACCTTTACTAATATAGTGTGTTCCAAAAGATAGATGAAAAAGTATCAAACGATTTTTTTTACTGAACTCATGTCATTGTAACTTTTCAGAACTGTCCAATAAATACAACTATTAAATCTGCGTATTAACCTCATAATTATTCCATAACACAAAAGGACATGTCAAACATAATCACATGCAAAACATAATTCTAATCTCAATAAATCTAAAGGCACTGTCAGCTGCAGCGTATCAGCTCACGAGTATTGACAGCCGATAATTTTATTCAAATAAAACACGATTAACCAACCAGTCGGTCGATAAATCGCGCGTCTGACAACCGACAATTACCGGCTATATATCCTGAGCAGTCTGTATTAACACTGCACCTACACCTCTATTAAAGACTGTTTGCGTGAGGCGTGCAAACGATTTTTAATCACGATTTGATGTCATCATCATGCCTGCGTCCTGTAAGCGTAACTTGCAAAGTTGCATTTAAATTCCGTAACAGGTAACTCTTTATTTACATGAACATATTTACATAATTATATAAGAAACTAAGACTAAACAAAAGCTATAGCTAATGTCTAAAATAGGCCCTTGAGGCATTGTACCAAGGATACTGGCGAAATTTCCTCGCTGTATCGTAATGCTGATACGTTGTGCGAGGAAGTCGCTAGCACTTCGGTCACCAGTTACCTCAACCAGACGCTTCGCGATTTCTGTGAACAATTTGTTCGTGTTGGGACCCCGTGGATCTAGACTTTTTACGTCGAAAGGTACAAAAAGGTATTCTTTGCCAAGACTTTTGTATTTATTACGTTTCAAAATTTCGGCACTCTCTGCTGCTGCGCCCGCTTTTATATCGGTCCGTTGGAGTTGAAACGGTGCCAACGTGTCTACGCAGGTAGCATCCCACACTAATATTCGTCCCATACTCCTAGGGACCAAGGACACTCCATCAGGCCTAACTAATATTAATAACCCCGTGCAAGTCCAAGCAAATTTTAGACATAGTTTAAATTCAGAATCTCTGTTCAAGAATCCCACGCCTCAAGCTACCTACTTATTATCCGCTCCCGAACTAACTATTACTTGTTTATAATTTAACCAGAACCGCTTTGGCCCTGCAAAAAAAGCCGAAGAATAATCTTAATAGCGGCAAAGGTTGGGAACTACAATGTATAGATCGTAAGGAAGTCCTAATTGCAGCTATAGACTCCCGCGCACGCGGGGTATACTTAAGGCATCGTAAAATTTAAGGAGCGGCTATCATCGGCAATTTGTACAATGTTGGCTTGGGAACGCTTTGGAACTTCGTCGCGGTGAAAAACTCGATACATCGAATACTTTAACCCAGTCAGGCGGAATTTTGACAAGGTTCTAAAATATCCATTGACTTTTGAAGTCCATGGTATGATAGTGGTTAAACACCCCTTTGGATCTCTGTGTTTTTGCCGTTAAACAAAAACTTATCAAGTATCTAATTTTCATGCCTCGCGATTACCTATACTTACTCGTAGTTGTATTATCTGGTATAACTTTAATAATGTATAGTGGCTGCCCAAATGAGACAGTTATAATAACATAATTATAGTAACTATTACTACTAATGTTACATTGATAATTACACTAATGGGATCATTGCCAGAAATATATTTCTCAAGATAGAAGTTTTTATGTAAAGTTACTGACTTCACTATACTTATATCATCGTCCTCCTTACGTTATCTCGGCATTTGCAACGGCTCATGGGAGCCTACGGTCCGCTCTGACAACTAATTCCAGGATTTGGCGTAGGCACTAGTTTTACGAATGCGACTGCCATCTGACCTTTTAACCCGAAAGGTAACTAGGCCTTATTGGAATTAGTCCAGTTTCCTCACGATGTTTTCCTTCACCGAAAAGCGTGCCGAAAAACTGATTGATACGAGCCGGGGTTCGAACCCGCGACCTCCGAGCTGCCAGACCTTCCTCATTTTCTCAAGGACGAAACTTTGGGATAATGTAGAGATCATTATATCGACGCGCGACGTTCAATGTCTGCATATTACCTAGTTTTTTTAAACACTTACTTTCGTTAAATTCTCAAGGCTGATTTTTATACACGTGAAGGTCTGGCGACTCTGGGCTCATAGTCCATAGCCCCTGTTATAGACCAAGATCCCAAGATCACTTTTCTCGGCAACCGTACAGCTTCATCGCACGAAGGGTATAATTTCTCCGTTGGCCGATTGCACCTTTTTCTGCCAACACTCATCAATAAGTCAAATGAAGCGGTAATGCGGGCTTGCTTAACGGCTTATTGTGTAGCTTTTGATTTATTTAACGACCGTACTTTCACTGCTGCAATCATCGTGTGCTCGATTTTGCTGGCCGTACTTGGGAGAGGTTGTAAGTGATTAGATGGAGCGGTTTTAGAAGTTAGATTTTTTTGTATTATCCTATTTAACCGCATTTTCGGTTATATAATTCGAGGACAGTATTTTCTACCCTGTGACATAACCAAGGAATTAAATTTTTGAACACTGCACGCACACCCCGCCCGGCACTCGGCAACCTTCAAATCAAGAGTGAACAGGCATAGGTAACAAGATTTAAACTTCGTACTTTTCGACTAAATACGAAATGTAAATGGCGGACCGATTAACTATTTCCAGATGTACCTAAATATAAAAAATGTCCTTCAGGTACTCGCTTGCTGCTGAGGTGCGGCGTGACAATCCTAAGTAGATGTTGACCACTATTACCAACGAACCATGGACAGACTACAGGTCCAAAACCATTTTCATGTGGCATTTAAATGAATGAATTTTAATTCCACAATAAAGAAAGAGACGTAGTGACTTAGAAATAACAAGTAGCTCTAGTATCGTCATCATCATGTCAGCCCTTTATCGCCCATTGCTGAGCATAGGCCTCTCTTCTAGTACGCCACTCATCCCGGTCACAGTATGAGGACGACTCAGTAATAATTCTTCTAACAAATTTTGCGCCGCGCGGTTTGTCCTTGAGTAGCGCTCTGCGCGAGCGAGGTGCAGAGAGTGGGTGCCCTTTATTTCTCCTATCATTAATTCGCATAACAGATTTGGCATAACATAATTGTTCCTAACATTGAATAAGCATAATATTAAAAATGCATAATTCTTATTTCGCATAACAATGAATCTGCATAATTGAAATTATGCGAAATAATGATATGTGTATTAAACGTTATGCGTAATAAACGGTATGCCAATTCATATTAGGAGTATTCAGTTATGCGAATTAATATAGACCCGCAGAGAGTACATGCGGAACCGAATGATGCCGGTCGCGTCAGTACGCGCCGCGCTGCGTGGCGCTGCCAAGGTCGCGGGAGACTACTGAGTCGTCCTTATACTGTGCCCTGGTCCTGAGCGAGCTGCGCTAATTTTTGTGTAACAGCAAACTTCTTCAACTTGCACCAACACATAAGTGCACACTATCGATAGTTTACAATTTGAAAATTACTAGTTGAATGAAAGATTTGCGATACAGTTTCGTGGCTGCCGGCCGCCTCCGGTGATGTCGTGATGCGATGAAAGATAAAGCTGCTTTGTGCTTTTTAACTGATCTATGGCCATCTATTGTCTTGTTGGCTTGTGTGGGTTGGAGAATGTTGAGGTATCAGGCTAAAGCTTTATTACATGGAATTATAATGGGATGGTTTATATTCTATAGATTTGAAATGGAGCTTCGACTGATAATATACCTACTGTATTGACTACCAACAGTAGAGGACTACTCACTAAGTACTCAGACAGATAGATTATGTCAATCTTGGTTTAAATATGTTCAGTTTTGGATAGTTTTTTGTGCTTTTATTCAGCAACTACATCCACCAAATAAATATTGAATTTCTTTCGGACATATTTAGAAAAGACATGATTGAAACAACTTAAAAAGCTAATTATTAGGTATAGGTATGCTAAGTTAAATGCACCTAAATCATGTAACTTCAGTTACATTCGGTTTCGGAAGGAGCTCAGATTAAGTCTCAAATGAAATGATGTCTTTCCCATCACGGAACAATGGTGTTCCGGACCTTTGGGAGGCGTGCGCGGGGCCGAAGCCAACGCGTAGAGGCCCTTTCGACACTTTAATGAAATGTAAGGGGTACACCGAGCGGATGTTGCCCTTGCCCGTATCATGGGACACACGCAGAGGCAACACCCGCCAGGGTGTAAGGACTATTTGAGAGTTAATGGAATCTAAAATGAACTGGTCTATTTTGATGAAAGTGATGGACTAAATACTGGGCTATGGATAAAAAACCGGACGCCTGCCTAATAAAACGGTAACCAATTTTATTTCCGGCAGACGGTGACTCGTCCCCACAAGATGGGCCCCCACAAAAAGCGACATCCAAGATGGAATGATTATTATTATCTATAAAACACATTTATGTAATCATCAGCGTTATTTTTTACAAATTATATAGCTGCAATTAATATACCATTCTTATATTACATTTTATGACTGCGTGGGCAATTTTTAGGTTTTCCTGTCGCTATAAATCATACTTAATTTATCATATTTATTGTTATGAATCGCATAAACGGATTAAAGTATGATCTAGATTTATATGCCATTTCGTATTTATAATGGCTCGGTTGTCTTTAAATAACTATTAGATAAGCGGGTTTTTATATTCAGGTCATCGATCTAAACTACCTAGATGCACCATCACGGCTTAGAATGTGTCCGCAGCAAATTGTGCTTGAAAATGTTCTAAGCACAATTGGGCGGTCAGTAGCGCTTCATCCGCCGTGTCGGCAACATGCCTAAGTGCTCCGTAAAAAAGTGCAAAAATAACACCTTATATACGTTGAAAAAGGATGACGTATCGTATTTCCGGTAAGTAATTGTTAATAATTTTATAATGTTATGCATTTGTGGTCAAAATGGCTTCCTAACTTACAAAAAACATTTATTTTCTAGAATAATTAAAGTAAATTCCTTGATTTGGTCTTACGCAGTTTGTCTCTTTCTCTCGCGCTATACTAGTAATGAGCGGACGGCGACAAAAGATGGATGAAGTGGAACATAGTTAAAAATGGAATGATGGAGTCGCTAATTTATATTTTTTGTAAAAGAAGCCTATTTCATATTAATAATGTATGTATTTATTTATTATTATGGACCAATAAGTCTGAAATAAATGATTTCAATTCAATAATATTAATACATATCTTATAAATTACTTTAATTATAAAAAGAAACAATCCGGGAATAGCAAATTCGTTTTTAAGTAATAAAAAAGCTTTTTATTCCAGATTCCCAAAACAAGACGTTGAAAGGGAAAAATGGCGCAAGATTATAGCTGAGGAGCGGAGAGAAGATTTACCCAAACAAAGCTTTGAAAGAAATTATACGTAGAATAATAAATTAATGTCATCGTTCAATTCTTCTTTGTTTTAATAGCTACTTAATTCATATTCTCCAAGTGCACCCTCACACACAACACACCACATACAATCCCTCAACTGTTTACCTTCACATAATCGCTACACATACACTCACTACACGCACACACACACACACACACATATGTTATATATATTAGGGTGGTCCTTATTTTGTCGATGTTATATTTTTATACGGGGCACCCGCTTAATGTAAAATCTAACCCTAAAAAACCAATGTATTTTTTTTTTCAGAATTTTTAAATACATTTTAGGGGTCGCTACCTCACTTTGTAAATTTGGATCCTCCATACAAAATGCAATTTTTTTTATCTATTTTTTTAGATTTTTCGTTGTGGGGCGAAAAGTCATGGTGTATTAAAACCATTGTAATTTGTTTTCAGAATTTTTAAATACATTTTAGGGGTCGCTACCGCACTTTGAAAATGTGGACCCTCTATACAAAATGCTATTTTTTATTTTTTTTTCCGATTTTTCGTTGTGGGGCAAAGAGTCAGGGTGTATTAAAGTGCAACTTAACATAAAATAACGCCGCTGATTTTTTTAAAATTATTTATTCATATTTTAGGGGTTCTAAGACTTCTAAAGTAAGTTCTTCCAAATTTTGAAAAGTGCGGTAGCGACCCCTAATTAATGTATTTAAAAATTCTGAAAACAAATTACATTGGTTTTAATACACCCTGACTCTTTGCCACACAACGGAAATTCGAAAAAAAAAAAAAAAAAAAAACATTTTGTATGGAGGGTCCAAATTTTCAAAGTGCGGTAGCGACCTCTAAAATGTATTTAAAAATTCTGAAAAAAAAATACATTGGTTTTTTAGGGTTAGATTTTACATTAAGCGGGTGCCCCGTATAAAAATATAACATCGACAAAATAAGGACCACCCTAATATATATACATACCTACACACACACACACACACACATATATATATATATATATATATATATATATATATACCTCAGTTGACTCTATTTAATAATGCAAACATTGCAAAACGTGGAGATATTAATCAGTTCAGTTGCAATTGTCCCCCAGTCCAAATTGTCCCGCCGTACCTTATATATTTTTTTGTTTGAGATAATATCAATAAAAATATCGTACAGTAAAAACTCATTTTTTTTCGCTTAAAATACGCAACATCTCGAAAAATGTAATACCAAACGTTTTGTTCCTTAAGAAATTTTCTATCTAATAGGATTTTTTAAAACAGTTTTTCGCAAAAATACCGCAAATTTCCTCATTCTCGCCTTTCATCTCATAGCGCGACTCCCATGATGCCTCTGTCCATCCTCGTTCCCAATGTAAAAATGGCGTTTAGATTGTTGCAGCGCAAACGAAATTAAACTTAAGGTGGTTGCAATAAGACGTAGATTTTTTTAAAAATATGCACACCTGCGATCTGCGGTAATAAAATTTTATGGCTTTCGCGATGATCACATTCATTAATGTCATAACCGCCAATTGCTTGCATTTGAAATTGAACTTTAAGTACTAAGAAATAACGTTGTTTTTGTAAAAAAATGAAAGTAGTTTTTACTACATTGCGAAGTTTTCGTTTGTCAACTGGACGCACACATTTGCAACTAAGCGATCGGACACTTTTGAGTGCCGAATTTGTAGGTGATAGTGTATCTAGAGAAGTTTAAATCGATGATTCAGGTATCTGGTGCAATTACGATTAAATATTTTATGTAGTAAATTATTCACAAAATTAAAATTTTGAAAAAACCCCCGACCGCGACATAGTGGACCGATTTTCAAGAAACATGGCTAAGAACACTCTCGACTTACTCAGCTTTCAGACAAAAAAAAATCCAAATCGGTTCATCCGTTCGGGAGCTACGATGCCACAGACAGACACACACACACAGACAGACAGCCAGACAAACAGACAGGCAGACAGACAGACACACACACAGACAGACACGTCAAGTCGACAGACACGTCGTTTTTGCGTCGGTGGTTAAAAAATGGAGCAAGGTCTGAAGAGTATATAAAAAAGCTTCAAGGGGCAGTAGACCTAAATCATCATCCTCCTTGCGTTATCCCGGCAATTGCCACGGCTCATGCGAGCCTGGGGTCCGCTTTGACAACTAACCCCATGTTTTGGCGTAGGCACTTGTTTTTACGAAAGCGATCATCTTCCATCTGAACTGCCAACCCGAACGTTTCCTCACGATGTTTTCCTTCACCGAAAAGCGACTGGCAAATATTATATGACAGTAGACATAAGTATCCATATACTTATATACTATATTATTAATATTATAAATGGGAAATTGTTTGTCTTTTTGTTTGTCTTTCACGACAAAACGAAGCAACTAATTGGCGTGATTTTTTAAGTGAAGGTAGTTGATTAGTGGGAGAGTGACAGGCTACTTTTTCTCTCTTCATAACCCCCCACTTCCCTAAAATGGGGGTGGAATAAAACTATGGAAACGGATTAAATCGCGTATAATGAATTTAAAATACATCCCGACGTTTCGAACTCTTTACCGCGTTCGTGGTCAACGGGTGACTGAGGAAAAATTACAATGTGCAAAAGCTACCCACATAGAAGAAATATTAACGAACCATGACCACAAATAATATAGATTTCTAAGGCAGGTTCACACACTATTAAAAAAGCTAGTTATACAATATTAAAAAAAAATATCATTACTATGTTAAAAAATATTTACCAATTAATCTACACAAAAAATTGACAAAGAACAAACTGCAAATGTCCAACACCATACAACACAAATGCCTCACAGCCTTCGTCGTGCTTGTTCCATTATCAGATATACTACTGGATCCCAAGCCGGTGGTAAAGTAAAGCCATCTTCTCTATTAATTGGGGGTGGAATTCCCCGACTCGTCAACCGGTGGAATTCATCGCTTTTTCTTTTGTGTATGGTATTTATTTCAGTTTATAGTATATGTCTTGAAGCGCTGGTAGCCTAGCGGAAGTACTTGCGACTTTCGTTCCGGAGGTCGCGGGTTCGAACCCCGGCTCGCACCAATGAGTTTTTCGGAATTTATGTACGAAATGTCATTTTATATTTGCCTGTCGCTTTTCGGTGAAGGAAAACATCGTGAGGAAACCGGACTAATTCCAATAAGGTCTAGTTTACCTTTCGGGTTGGAAGGTCAGATGGCAGTCAAATCTTGGGATTAGTTGTCAAAGCGGACCCCAGGCTCCCATGAGCCGTGGCAAATGACGAGATAACGCAAGGAGGAGGATGAGTATATTAAATCTATAAAACAAATCAAAATTTTACAAATTAATTTGATTTGTTCCGTAGTTGTACACTAAATAGTGTGTTGGGGTAGGCATATTGAAGAGTACCTATTATTATCAGTATTTATCATTAAAGTATGTTATCAAAATCATAAATCAATTTCGAATTCACAATATCGACGACACCGTTGATCTTTCTTAAATTTATTTTAAGCCGTTTTATGATAATTGATAACAATGTACCTACCAAACATAACAAAAGGATTTGGTACGTCTGCAATAAAATTATGTGATAAATTATATTGAAAATCCCCACTGTTCTTGTTATCAAAACATAGTAATCTACATAGTTGCGCAACAAATTGTTTCGAAATTATTTTAATTTAA
The DNA here is from genome assembly GCF_023078275.1 of Leguminivora glycinivorella. NCBI lineage: Eukaryota > Metazoa > Arthropoda > Insecta > Lepidoptera > Tortricidae > Leguminivora > Leguminivora glycinivorella. The sequence goes on along the minus strand of NC_062973.1, from coordinate 26,778,651 downwards.
AATCTCCTTAAAACTTCAAAAATTTTTATTGCCACAATAACTTACTAACTAAGATATATAAACACAAAAGTTATAGCCAATAGACGGTCTTTCCGGGTAGACGGTCTTTCCACACTGACCTTAATACATATAAGTACTTAACTAAACTTATAAACTAACTAATAATAAACTTATAATGTTGTGTAGCAATAAGGTCTCAGTCTCAGCATGTGCTGGGCAGAAAGCTCAGCGCTGGTTTTCAGACAGAGCCTTTAAATGTGTGTCGGTCCCAAACAAACAAGTTTACAACATTTTTGACGGTGCTTATCTATAGATATAGGTGCTATACAGTATGTAAACTAACGAAAACCATTTACTGTAACCCGTAAATGTCCAGGTGATACTGAGAAACTTTTACTATGGGATCAACCCCGAAATCACGAAAATATCTTCTGACAGTTTCATAGGTAGTTTTATTTTATAGTATTTCCTATGGGAGAGTAAATTTTTATTTCGCGTTTTGGGTGTTGGTCCCATAGTAAAAGTTTCTCAGTATCACCTGGATATTTACGGGTTACATAACAGTAAATGGTTTTTTACATACTGTATACATATGCTAGGTATCACAAATATAACGATAGGTAGTAAAGACAAAGTGAAGTAAAAAAATTGCAATAAAGTAATCTAAAAAGTGTCTTTGGACTAACCGCTTGCCCTTAGCAAAGGCCATGGGTTCCCGCAAGGGTAGCGGAAGATCGTTCCATACCTTTACTGCAGCAAATTTGAAGCTCCCTCTAAAGAAAGCCGTTTTGTGTTTGGGTATCACTAACTTGGTGCATCGCCTAAGCGACCTGGCCCGTGTGTCGTTAACCCATTTTAGCTTCTCAAAAAGATAACGGGGCTTCTCATACTCTAATATTTTTCGAACTGCACAGGCCAGGTGCTGCATTGATCTCCTATTTGTCATATTCAATTTGGACTTTTCGTTTAGGTAAAGGTCTATTATGCGCTCGCCTGGGAATTTCGTAGCAGAAACGAGTACACGCATTTTGAACGCGTTGTATGTATTTTTTTGTCTCTGCTAGTAGCCTAGGTCCATACACGGTGTCTGCGTAGTTAAAAGGTGACAGTATTAATGACTCTACGAGAATCTCTCTAACTTTTTCTGCGAGATATTTCCGAATTCTGTAGAGTATTTTTAATCTTTAGAAGGCATTTATCACTTTGCTATTAGTACTCGTATGTTCAATATATCTAAATTGTCCATCCATGACTATCCCTAGGTTTTTAGCTTTGTCTACTTGCGTGACTGGCTCCGTCTCTATCAATATTCTGAGATTAATTTCCTTTATTTTGGAACCTTATTCTCTTTACTGAATAAAACAGGTATCGAGGTAAGATTAGTTAAAATTAGAGTTATATTGACCGGGATATAGACCGTGATTACCTTTTTGATTTTTGTCGAGCTCCAGATATTTCGACGCAGTTGCATGCATCATGATCACGGGAAACTCCGCCACAAAATATCGGGAGTCCGACAAAAATCAAAAAGGTAATCACGGTCTACATACACGGTGGGAACGAGTATACCGACAGACTTTTACAACAGCTTCCTGGTGACATTACAAGTAAATATTGTTATATCAACATTGGTCCAATACCGACATTTTAACTTAGTTAATTTCTGGAACAAAAAAAATCAATTAACGATGGTCTTCCTTGTGAACAAATCCTAAGTCTAAGGAGTGATAAAGAAAACTATACACTTCACGAACGGCTCCGACAAGATACGAGATAAGAGACGAGTGAACTTCAGTATGACACTTGATTTTTTACGAGTTCAAGCGTTTAAGACAACAAACGTCGACTTTCGCCGCCATATTAGTGTGATCCATAGACTTAGACAATACGACGAAATTAAAAATACGTTTGGAGTATGTAGAATGTTCCTGACAGCAGACAAGAACCTACGTAGTTTGGTCGGGATGGTACATAAGAAAAAATGAGACTATGTAAGTTCAATAAAAGGACCTCATCTAGCATCCAGTTATAATAGATAGACGGCGGGATTAAAATGTTTTGTTGATATTTTTTACCTATGACTTAATTTTGGTATTACTATTTTTATCAAAATAAGAAATTTAAATTATTTTTACCAAAGGTTGGATTTGGTATTTTTTGTTATTAATTAATGGGATTATTGTAATTTACAAATAACTAAAAACTATGTCCTTTTTGTCAATTAGAGTCAGTCCAAGATAAGTTGGCAAAGATTTTACCAGACCCGCATGTGTAAACGTAATAGTTTCATAGAATACCTATTTGAAATATCATTTGCACCGGCGGGGCTGTCAAAATCACTACCAGCTTATAGCTTGGTACGACTATCAAAATTTGAGTTCAAAATCGACACATTAGTCGTTACGCAAGATAACTAGACTACTATGACTACTATGAGTTAGGAAAAAAATACGGTTAAATACCACATACTTTTTATTATAATAAATTTTCGAAATGCGAGCCTTCATTTGCAACACAAAGAGCTAAACGTAATCTGATTTGATGATGTAATAAGAAATTACTATTTCTTATTTCATCCGAAGCTGTCATGATCCGTGCCAATAATTCTTCTCTTGTATTTACCGGCCTTGCGTACACCTTGTCCTTTAATGTTCCCCAAAAAAAAAAGTCTAAAGGGGTGAGGTCGGGTGATCTGGCCGGCCAGGCTACCGATTCACTTCCACGTCCTATCCAGCGGCGAGGATATGCTTGATCCAACCAATTTCGCACTTCACGGCCAAAGTGGGGTGGAGCGCCGTCATGCTGAAACCACATAGTGCGTCTGGTTTGCAAATCGATGTCTTCTAGCAAAACATTCAATTCATGCCTCAAAAAATTTAAATAATTTGCGGAATTCAAGCGCGGTGGAATCTCAATTGGGCCGATCAGAACATTATCAATGATCCCAGCCCACAAATTAATGGAAAATTTGTGCTGGTAAGAATGGACCCACTTTGCCTTTGGATTTTCTTCAAGCCACATATGCATATTATGCGAATTGAATATTCCTTCCCTGGTAAAGAGGGCTTCATCTGTCCATAGTATTTTTCTTGTAAAATCCGGATCTTCCAAAAGCTTTTGGTGTATTATTTGACAATAAGCCACCCTGGCTAGCCCATCACCAGGTATTAGTCCTTGAACTTTTCTGTAGTGATATGGACGAAGGCCATACCTTTTCCATACAAGTAAGACAACTCTGTAGTTCACATTCACAATTCTCGCTACTGCTCTAGAAGACAACGTGGGATCTTCGACAATTAAATTCATGATCCGGTTTTCTGTACGCAAGTCTAAATTAATTGCTCTTTCTGCATGCCCCGCTTTTAAGCCCTTTTCACGAATTTGTCTATGAATACTTGCAAAAGTAGTATGGTGCGGAGTGCGACGATTAGGAAATCGTCTCCTATATTCGGCAACTGATCTGCGTCCATTTCCGTTACAGAATCCATATACAAAATGAATATCCGCTATTAGGTTATTACAATAATGTTGCGGCATAATAACTTATTATTTTGACTTTGGTGACAATCGGTTATGATTTTATTGTCATAATATGTCAAGAACGTTTCCTAACTGATTAAAGGCCAGTAAACGTAATTAAACGTAAGTAAACGTACACAGTAATTAAAACTCTTTGCTGTTGAAACTCAACTATTAACAAAAAGTTTCACAAAATTATTAGGACTGGCAGGCAAGTTTGCTATTACCGCATTTAAACTTCGTGTGTGCATCCTTGTGCGGATGGTTACGTCACATTATAAAGGCGTGTTACCATGGACATTTTTCAGCATGCGAATTATTGAAATATTTTAATATCTCGAAAACTAAGGCTTTAACTAGCAATGTTTATATGAACTTTTTGAGTCGAAATGGGCCCTAGAAGCGTTAGTTAAAATCTGTCGGTATACTCATTCCCACCGTGTATATCCCGGTCAATATAAGTCTAATAAAAATAACCGTGAATCATTCAAAACTCTTATTTAACGTGAAAATCTCTTTGTTTAAATGAACATAATTATATAAGAAACTAAGACTAAACTTAAAAGCTAGCTAATGTCTAAAATTGGCCAGATTGACTTCACAATACGTCCTCAAAAAAGGTATGTGTCCTTGATAGTGAATGTCATCTCGCTATGCTTTGTGTGGGGCGAGTTATTGTAGGAAGTACCTCTAGGCTCGGGTGGTAGTAGCCCTTCTGTGGGTAGTAAGGTTGCCAAAACTCAATAAGGGTGCGGAGGATGGCAAAAAGATTTAAAAAAAAGGCTGAATAAATCTTTATTGTCAGGAGGAGACCAACAAGTTTAGGACACAAGGTTAGTTGTCTGAAAAAAGAGCTTACGTGGTCAAACTACAAAATAGGTATATTATCATAATAATTAAAAAAACTTTATGATTTGACTTAAAAAATGGATGGTTCTATCATATTGCTTTACCAAGGATTACTTACTCGTATATAAGATTTACATACTTCATACTAAGAATCGTACCTCGATTTTTTAGCGCCACCTATTAAATACTATCATTGATAACTCACTGACAGTTTCGGTGCTATAATACGCAAAAGAACTGCCTCCCTGATGCGTCGCGTGCGAGACAGCTCCAACAGTCTTGTGCGCCTAGTGTTGGAATCGCCTGCTTGTGCTATCTGGAGACACTGGGACATATGGAATCCAGAGGACAAGTGTATAATTTATTATAGTTTTAGTTTTTTAGATGTAATAAATAATATGTAAATGTAACTAACATAGGTTTAAGGGAATGTACACTAACACTATGGATTTTTTCCGAAATAAAATTATTGAATTGAATAGCTACACTGATGATGTCTACAATTATTTTTTTTTTCAAAATGTGTGCCTATTGGACTGATATCATGATTTTAAAATAAAGAAATTGTGTCATTTTGTTCTCATAAAAAATAAAAACACGCAAAAATATTTGGGGAAAATATGATTTTGGCTACTTTTAGGCTGCGAACAGCGCCATCTAGTTTTAAGCCTAAAAGGCCCATACATTTCAGGGGTAAGCTTTTTTGTGTGGGCTTTGTCAGTCCGGTATTAAATCGTTTTTAGTTTTACAAAACATTTTGATGCTGATGGCAAGTGTATGTTACAATATCATCCATAAAAGCGACATTGAAAGAATAGAAAATGAGACAGCATTGTCATACATTGTTGTGCAAATAAATAGTTGTCTACAAGTGTACAAGCCTTCGCCTTCCGCTACTTGTGTTACATACAAACACACTGACGTATTAGCATAATAAACTCGTAATGGACGAGACAGTAATAACCGATGTGATGAGGAGACGTTATTTTATGTTCTTCTGATTTACATGGAAACTGTAGAGTCGCCTTTGAATTTTTTTTTGGTAATTTTTTCATGTATTAATATTTCATTATTATAAGATTACGCTCTTTTAGCTACTCAATTTAGTGAACATCTACCGCGTTTTTTCCTTCTGTTCAACAAAAGTAAAGCATAGGTAGCAATCCGTTCTTGAATTTATTTGACAAATAGATTTATTTTATCATACCTGCTTATGTTTATAAGCAATCCTAAAATTAGTTACCAAGCGGACCTCAGAATTATATGAGCAAAATAATAGGTAAGTATGAGTTTTATGAGGTACGTGCAATTACATCCCCGATTGAAAACTATTCTTTTGCGGAGAGAACTATTGCGAGTTCAAGTATCTAACAAAACTACTTATTCAAAAAATAAAACCGCCTTCAAAAATAAGCGCATTACAAAACACGGAGAAACTAAAAAGTCAAAAACAATAAACCTTTGAATTCAGATTTCTTATCGGATTGCAATAATCTAAACATCCAAATTATAAACAAATCAATTATTTTTGTAGTCGGTACATACAAAAAAAATTGTCGAATTGAGAACCTCCTCCTTTTTTTTGAAGTCGGTTAAAAATATGACTAAACAATTCACATTCCGTAGGTAAATACTTAAACGTTTTCTCTCTCTCTCTCTCTAAAGTAATTTTAGGCTTCTTTTTTTTGTATTTGTACTTTTCTATATTATTATGTGTAGTTTTTAGTTGAATATCGACATTTAGAGACCTTATACATCTCTAATCATTGTAGTAGCGTAATACTTTAGTTAGAACTTAGAATTAGTATTATCAATTGTAATTTCAGTTCAACTTGTATATTGACGTGTAAAAGTGCCCCTGTGGCCTATTTGCTAAATAAATGATTTGTAATTTGTAATTTTCGTCAACTCCATGGATGCCTGCGTCTTGCTGGCCGCTAAACAGTGATTTATCACGAATATTCATTTAAAACGGGCGCGCTGTCAGATCACGCGCGATTACGCCCCCGATTTATGTTGCTCGCCCGTGTGTGGGGTTTACGCAGACGTTCTGATTTACGCTGCGACTTGATTTGTGGGATTAAAAGGTGAGGTAAGATAAAGAGGTCGGCCACAGGTGTGGTGACAGATTTCCAATGTCATTAAGGGTGCCTAGATGAATTGATATGATAGGCTGTTTAATCATGAATTTAAATTCTAAGATACCATTCGGGTAAACTGCAAAATAGTTCCATTATTTATAATTATAAAGGTTGATAATATTGTCTTCGGTTACCGCGATAGTTACTCATGAAATAAAACTATGGAAACGGTCATGGTTGGTTAATATTTCTTGTATGAGCGTAGCTTTTACACATTGTAATTTTTCCTCAGTCACCAGTTGACCACGAATGCTGTTAAGTGTTCGAAACGTCGGGATGAATTGTAAATTCATTATACGCGATTTCACCTGTTTCCATAGTTTTATTTTATGAAGGTTAATTTTATCTTGCGAGGTAGTACTTGCTGAGGTACCTGTTTCTTTTGAAGCTACGTCATCGAGATGGCGTTTTAAAAGAAGCGAAATTGTGCAGCAAAGTGGCTTCTCCATTTGTATACTTATTTGATGACTAACAAACTAAACTTCTTCACCAGACCCTAACACTAAATGCATTATATTACCTATATATTACAATGACAAACTATTCAAACTTTTTTGTACATGTGGAAAAAAGTTTCGCCACTACCCAATAAGTCACAAGTCAAACGGGTAGCCCACACAGGTTTGAATGGTCTACCGATTTATTGATGAGTGCAAAGATTAATGCTTCACAGACCGCCCGTGTGGTGTGCTCTGTTACAGCCGGCCTAGTCGATATGACTATCGTTGGCGCAGTGGCGCTAGACGCCGATCGTAATGCAGTCTGGCTCTGTCGGGCCAATACAGAAGAGCGAGAGATAGATCGTAAGCGTTTGTGCATTTGGCTACGTATGAGAATTGAGAAACTGCTAAGAAATACGTGTTTGAAATATAATTATTTTTGGATGTAGGTATGCAAATGGGAACCAACTTCGCAAACCAAAAAAAAATTAAATATGCTGTAGACTTTCGTGTTAGGTTTTATATTACATTTTGAAATATAGATTTAAAGCTTTGTTATAGAGGTTAGCTTATAAAACATTGATATAATACTGTTGAGGTAGGTTAGATTTTTATTTTGTTATTAAATTTGTCGTCAAAATCTGTGATATTATGTCATGTGTAAAAATGAGTTTATTTGATTGAAATGTAGAATTGGGCATTTGAGGAAGCCATAAAAAGTGTAAATAGATAAGAATTTACTCAGTGACATAAATATGTTTAGTGCATATAGTTGTATATGCTACTTTTCTCTTTAGTCCCTAATTTTTTACCAAGTACCTATTTACTTATAGTTATTTGTTGTACAAGGGGGCAAAGTTTTTGTTTAACCGCACGTGCCAAAATTATACCCAAGAAAGCGAAAGATTCCAGTTCGAACCGCGAGCGTAGCGAGTGGTACAGAATCTGGAATCTTGAGCATTGCCAGGAATTCAAGGCACGTAGGTTAAACAAATTTTGCCAACGAGTGAAACACAATTTTTTTTACCACACCACACTATTAAAATATTAACTGTATAACATCAAACTAAAGCAAATCCATAAATTTATTTAACATTTATAATCCAAAATCATCATACTTATTTTATGCATGAAACCTAATAGTCAGCTTTGGGCACCAAGTTAAAATTTGTATCATATTGCACTCTTGTGGAGAAAATGCAATTTTGCTATCCGTTTTCGAATAACAAAGAGAGCCTTTACCAGTTGGTGTGGTGAAAAATATTTTCCTTGTTGCTAAAATCTTAACGTGTGAACACCTCGGTTTCCTATGACAGAGTCCTATAACCTACAAATCAAATTGTTTGACTGCACCACGAACACCTCGGGCGTGCAAAGTAATTTCCTCCACTCGATAACTCAACTTGTACCCTTACTAAACGACTAAACCGACTGTATGCTTCATCTTGCATAAACACGACCTTATGTTTCCCGCTTCTTAAGCTATTTCTAAGGATGGTCCAATGCAAATAGGAGCCATCACGACGTAAGTGCTAGTAATTCTAAAGTTCTTTTTGAGATGTTGAACATATTTTTACATGACGATACTACGTTTTTGCTGATCGCTATCGCTCGCACAGTAAATAGTGAAGAGGTTAGGACATTATGTTTTGTAATGGGTGATTTTGATGATATAGGAGCGATGAGTTATTAATTATATGGTGGTAGGTATGCAGGTGACAATTGAAATAACGAGACTAAAACTTAAGAGGCACTTGAAGCTAAATAATAAAAGCTAGGTAGGTATGTAGTAAAAATAGGTAATTCAGTCTTTTATCGTTGCTAAATATTAAAATTTATAATCCACTAAAGTAATTAGAGAAGATTTTAGCAGACCAAAACTGTTCAAATGGATTTAACATTTCAAAAAATTTACAAACTATTTAAATTAACGTAATACAAATCAGCTTTCAATGTACTTCTAGAAGAGTTTTAAGTTCCTATTTAAAAAAAACTACCATAAATGTTGAGATACAACGATTTGGTGGGGAAATGCAAGCGACAGAGTTGAGTGGAGGAAAAGGGGGAGGCCTTTTTCCAGCAGTGACCTAAAAAACGTGAGAACATTTTGGAATATTTGGTCATCCCGTCATCTCTTCTTTGGTCTGCCTCTGCCACGGCTAATCGGCAGTGTCCAGTCCAGCCAATTTTATTATTTGGCCCAATGATCTGAATGAATTCGGATTTATGAGTAATTTTTTAGTTAAATATCGACATTTAGATACCTTATACATCTCTAATCATTGTAGTAGCGTAATACTTTAGAACTTAGAATTAGTATTATCAATTGTAATTTGCAGTTCAACTTGTATATTGACGTGTAAAAGTGCCCCTGTGGCCTATTTGCTGAATAAATGATTTGTAATTTGTAATTTCGGCAGACATGTCCTGCCTAGATAATCCTACTTGAGCCTAGCGGACTTAACACTTAAAATAATTATAATTTTTGTATCCTTTATACGACTAGAGATATATACGACCTGCTCATCATAATTACGGATCTTTTCTAGCCTTCAAGTGTGTTTACATCTCCCATTCACTCCTGCTTCATTACCCACCATTACCCCACATTATTCAAAACACACTATAATTACTGCCATAATCTCCTTGTCTAAAGCCCTGGTCTCACCAAAAGCGAGTCAAGCGATGAACAAGTGATAGAAACGAATGAAAAAAAAATATTCGCTTTTGTGTAAATAAAGTAGAGAGATTTTAAGCCTAGCGTCCTCACCGAGTCAAGTCTCATTAATTCACCTTCTGCATTTCTTATGAAACTGCGTCCATTAGCGATGCGTCGAATCGCATTCAAATGATTGTATGCGGACTCGATTCGACGTGACTCGATTCCGTCCAAGACGCCAGGCTTTACGGCCCAGCCACAACATTGGTTTAAGCGCGACGGCGGTGAGCGGCGGCCATACGTGCGAATGAAAAGTCCCATCGCTGTGTCTCGCTCCAATGTATGGCCGCCGCTCACCGCTGTCGCGCTTTAGACCAATGTCGTGGCTGAGCCGTTATAGTTCACACTTGGCGACGAAATGCTATCATCGCGTCTCTTTCATTTACACGGTAGCGACTATCTTTTGTTACTTTCTATCACCGATAGCTCATCGCTTGCTCGCTTCTGATGGGAACAGTTCCTAAACAACCGCCATTTAAAATGATTGCCCACTTTCCAACGCAAAGAGTTGGGCGTTAAATACTTTTGTTGGAACAAACCGTGTTTTTATGACAAAATTTGTGGTAATCATAAGTTTTATGTGTATTTTTATTTTTGTTAATGACGCGTGTTATTGTTTTCTAATGCTTTTGTTAATTGTTACGGTGATTAGTGTTTTGTTTTTTAAAAGACAGCGCTTTGTTGCAAGTGATTGAAGGTGGTTTTCATAAGCTCTAGTAATTTTTAATGTTAAGCATTACTCAAGATTCTTTATACTTACAAATGAGGCTCATATTGTTTGCTTGTAGTTTTTAAAAGCTCATTGAGTTACTAAGCTCTTCCTAGATTATATTCATGCTATGGTGTGAAGTGACTATATGTTTTATTGTAATGAAGCCCATTCAGAAATTTTAAGAGGGGGTCGTACGAAATCCTCGAAAAGTGCATTCGGCGTTTAACAAATGCTGCTCACATTTCTAAATTAAATGAAATAAAATAAATGGAGTTATTATCTTAAAGAGTGTGTCTACAACTTTTGACTATTCAGAATCTCTAATTATTAAAGGTATAATAAATAAACCCACGCAAAGTTGACCTAAAATGAGAAAAACGTATGTCGCCGTTTAGTAAACTTTGTTAAAAAAATTCAATACTTTAGTTATAACATTAAGTTATTCTAAAAGCCAGATAAATGGACTAGAAGTTTTGAGGTTTTTTATATTTTTCCTCTCAAAGGCAACAAAGAAATTTTACCTTAAATTTAAACTATCGTAAAATTTCCATACATTCGCCATTGCTGTCAGAATTCTCCTTTCGATTAGATGCCGTGAGCGGCTCGTCGGAGGCAGACGTGTCGCCGGTCGCTCCGCGTTGACAATTAAATTTGACAAATATTTTGACAGAAAATAGTGTACGTACACGAAAAACCATACCAGTGTAAAACTGTGCTCAAAATAAATAGGGTAAATCAAATATGTCAGGTGGAGATCCAATCTCATTTAAAATTTAAAGGTGCATGGCTTGTGCATAAAAAATAAATAAAAATATATCACATTATCAAAGAAAATAACGAACACAACCGAATGAGTATAAATGATTTCATTCTAGTTCGGTTAAATTGAAAAAAGTTTAATGTTTTGTTTTACTCATTGGAATACATTTTCATTACGCTGGTATTAACAGTACGTCATTTTTAAAATATATATGACAGTACCTACGTCAAATTTTGTCAACCAAACTTCACAGGTTGTATGTAAACAATTACAATTTAATTTATTCATACATATTCAGATACGTATTAATCGATTCTTACTTAGAATAGAAAAAAGGGGAATGCGAGCGGGTATAGGTATAGTGCTTCTTATTTAATTGTGTATATAAAAAAATGACTCAATTTCATTAAAGATTTACTCTGTGCATACCGCGAACACGTAACCGTAAGTTGAAAACAATAATAATTATAAATCACCTAAATACATCGTTGTTTACAAAGCGCTTGTTTTGAATGGCACTTCTCCACTGAACTAAACCAAATATTCATGGAACACCAGCTGGTGACCAGCATAAATGACTATGAACAGCCGTGCAAAAATATCTGATTTTCTATAGTGGGCCATAACATAAGTATATGACGACATGTTCCCGGCAAAAATTTGTGATGCTCCGTGACCGGCAAAAACATCGTCTCTCTTTCTAGCGTCTCGCGAGCGTATAGCGTCGGGCCAACTGTATGGAAAAAGACGCCGCGTCAGCGCGGCTTAGCCATACAGTTGGCCCGACGCTACGATCGCAAGACGGTAGATGTGGGAGGGTCCTTATCCGCATACATATCTGATCGGGTTGCTTAAAAATATTTGATTCTTTATAAAAACCTAAATTACACTTTCACCCGCATAAATATCTATTCATTGTTAAAGCAAATATAATATCTTACGGGCTAGAAATCATTAATATGTAATTAAAGTGCAATAATAAACCCTACCTGGTTGCCTTACAGCCGTAAATTGTATGAGGTGATTTGACAGTTCACGAAAACGAGCTTTTATTCAACTTGCCTTGTTAGTAGGTATGTTAGTTTGAGTCAAAACGTAGAAGCTAAATTTGACCCACTTTCCGGTTTCCAATTGAGCTGAAATTTTGCACACCTATGTAAATCAAGTGACAATGCAATATTATGGTATCATGGAGCTAATCTGATGATGGAGCAGAAAGGTGATCATAGGAACTCTGTTATGAAACGTCGTATACCCATTGAGTCAGGGGTTTTTAAAAATGTCTCGGAGAGCAATAAATATTTTTTTTGCAAAAAAAACTTATTATAAATTGGGAGGTGTAATTTTTTATTATCTCTTACATAGCATTAAGACGAAAAATCGACCAAGAGCGCGTCAATGTAGGGTTTCGTAGTTTCCGACATTTTACATAATGACAATTTTTAGGGTTCCGTAGTCAACTAGGAACCCTTATAGTTTCGCCATGTCTGTCTGTCCGTCCGTCCGTCCGCGGATAATCTCAGTAACCGTAAGCACTAGAAAGCTGAAATTTGGTACCAATATGTATATCAATCACGCCAACAAAGTGCAAAAATAAAAAATAAAAAAAAAATGTTTTATTAGGGTGGGGGCTGAGATTTTTTTTAATTTCAACCCCAACGTGTGATATATTGTTGGATAGGTATTTAAAAATGAAAAAGGGTTTACTAAGATCGTTTTTTGATAATATTAATAGTTTCGGAAATAATCGCTTGTAAAGGAAAAAAAAGTGCGTCCCCCCCTCTTACTTTTGAACCCTACGTTCAAAAAATATGAAAAAAATCACAATAGTAGAACTTTATAAAAACTTTCTAGGAAAATTGTTTTGAACTTGATAGGTTCAGTAGTTTTTGAGAAAAATACGGAAAACTACGGAACCCTACACTGAGCGTGGCCCGACACGCTCTTGGCCGGTTTTTTTTTTTTAATTATAAATGGGCTTACTCTTGACCACAGACTAGCCAAAGGCAAAGACGTGGCCTACGATGGAGTGAGCTCGCCCAGAAGATGCCTGTTCACTCTTGACAATTTAATAAATACCGTAATTTGGGGTGAAAAGGGTTCCGGGGGTATATAATGTTATTATATTTCTTGACATATTCCTTCTATTTTCCGCAATCAAAGTAGGAAAATAATATATTATGTTTTTTTTTATTATTATTATTGGTATTTAGGACAACAGCCGTAAATATTCAACTTACATAGGTATTTTTACATAGTCTTAGGCCAATAACAGTTATCTGTTGAATGAAAAGTATTATACACAATATGTTACTAAAAAAAAAATGTGTTACATATTTAAAATTACAGTGAAAATGTGCAAGCCACACATTTTTATTTACAGTTTCATGTCTGTCAAAGTTGACGTTCAAATTTATTGGATTTTTAGGGTTCCGTACCTCAAAAGGAAAAAACGGAACCCTTATAGGATCACTTTGTTGTCCGTCTGTCCGTCCGTCCGTCCGTCTGTCAAGACCCTTTTTCTCAGGAACGCGTGGAGGTATGAAGCTGAAATTTATATCAATTACTCAGGTCTACTGTCCCTTGAAGCTGTGAAAAAATAAAACTTCTAAGCCAACGCAATCAAAAGATACAGCCGTTTATGCCGCAAATTTTCGACACTTGCAAGGGAATCAAAACCTACAGGGTGCTTCCCGTGAACTCAGAATCTTGAAATTTGGTACGAAGCAACGTCTTATAGCATAGATAAAGGAAAAATTACGAAAACCATAAATTTTTAGTTACATCACATAATATATTTTTTTTAATAATTTTAACCTTACTACCCATTTCCTCATAAACGCGTAGAGGTATTAAATTGAAATTCATACCAAATACTCAGGTCTATAATACCTTTAAGCTGTAACAAAATCAAACTTCTATGTCAACGCAATCAAAAGAAACAGCAATTTAAGCTGCATATTTTGAAACTCGCAAGTACTCGCAAGGGAATCAAAACCTAAAGGGTACTTCCAGTCGACCTAGAATCTTGAAATTTGGCATGAAGCAACGTTTTATAGCACACATAAAGGAAAAATTCCGAAAACCTTAAATTTTTAGTTACATTACAAAATATTCTTAAATTTATGCTCCTCCATCTTTCCCCATTGTAATGTTATGAATTTCATTTTGCAATAAAAATACCATAGTTATGACTCGATTGTCGTAATGAACGAACTTTGTAAACCTTGCAGGTTTGTACGGAACCCTCGGTGCGCGAGTCCGACTCGCCCTTGGCCGGTTTTTAGGGTTCCGTAGTCAACTAGGAACCCTTATAGTTTCGCCATGTCTGTCTGTCCGTCCGTCCGTCCGTCCGTCCGCGGATAATCTCAGTAACCGTAAGCACTAGAAAGCTGAAATTTGGTACCAATATGTATATTAATCACGCCAACAAAGTGCAAAAATAAAAAATGGAAAAAAATGTTTTATTAGGGTACCCCCCCTACATGTAAAGTGGGGGCTGATATTTTTTTTCATTCCAACCCCAACGTGTGATATATTTTTGGATAGGTATTTAAAAATAAATAAGGGTTTACTAAGATCATTTTTTAATAATATTAATATTTTCGGAAATAATCGCTCCTAAAGGAAAAAAAAGTGCGTCCCCCCCCCTCTAACTTTTGAACCATATGTTTAAAAAATATGAAAAAAATCACAAAAGTAGAACTTTATAAAGACTTTCTAGGAAAATTATTTTGAACTTGATAGGTTCAGTAGTTTTTGAGAAAAATACGGAAAACTACGGAACCCTACACTGAGCGTGGCCCGACACGCTCTTGGCCGGTTTTTTTACTCATTTTAATCGTTCATTATCCTTTTGAATGTGTATACACTTCTAAAGTTTATGTATAACAGAAAATCATAAGACATATTTTCATTTTTATAATGGTTTTCATGAAGAAAGCGATGCAACTGTGTTGGGGAATTTTTACGGGATGAATAAATATCCGCGGCCTGAGGGGTGAATGGGATCAGGAATGGGGGGAATCGGGTCGCAAAGGGGGTGAATAGGTTTACGAAGGGGCTGATTAGGGTCGGAAGAGGGGTGAATTGGGATGTGTGGTCAATGCTTGTCACATTGTATACAATAACTTACCTAAAGTGGTATTTTTATGAATGACCTCTCTGTATATGGACGCAATTTATACGTCAATGTATTGCTTCGTAGTTAGACTAGATACAAGAAATTAACACTTAGAAATGTTAATCACACTTCTGTCTACCTCCACGTTTCTACTTAAGTCCGCAAAAATCACCCATGGTTGCTATAATATAGACGGATTACTTTAAAATGAAAATCATAAGTATGAAACTATACAACTAGGGAAGAAATAAAATTATTTTATTGAATCATTTTTGATTTGTTCTTTTTCAAGTTTATATAAATAATACATTTTCAATTCGCTCAAAGGTTGGAAGAGATCCCTTATAGGGATAAGTTCGCCTTTGTACATCATAACTATACTGTATTTTTATGTCCTAACTTGTCTTATGTACAATAAAGTGTTCACATACATACATACATATATTGAAATAGATATCATACACGAAAGAAAAAACGACAAGGCCCACGGTGGCTGAGCCGGGAATCGAATCCGGGTCTTCAGCTTACGCAGCTAACGTTATTACCACTAGGCCACCAGGCCAGGTTAAAAAAACCGGCCAGATGAGAATTTATTTTCGCACAATTGTAAAACTAAATTATTTTCACTAGTTACCTCCAAAATACCAAATAAAATTGGGCTACATAGTACATCATTTTCTGAAGATTTTGGGTTCATGGGGTCGGAACGGGTATAACTAACGGGTATTTATGGTTAATTGGGCCAAAACCGACTTTTGAACGTCGATAGCCGTTTTTTTATATGTGCCATGCTAAATTTTTACACAAAAAAATCTTCCGGCAGTGTGAACTTCGGTTTGTCTTTGAAAATATGTCGTTTTATTTAGTAATTTTCGCTCACCCTAACGTTGGAGTGAATAGGGTCGGGAAGGGGGTGAATAGGGAAAAGGGTTGACTCTTTCGGATTGCGAACAAAATATGACCTGTCACGAGCGTATTATATTTATTTTACCAAAAAATAAGGATTAAATATGTTATGAGTGGTCGGTAATGAAATCTACACATATTATGATAACCCTTAACCAACCTTTACAGTTAGATGGTGCTCTGACGCGGTGAATAAGTAAGTATGGTCGTGGGCAGTGCGGATAACGTGTCAAAATATAAGCATAGTTTATTGCTATTTTTCATGTTTAAATAAACTTATAAACTAACGTAGTGGGTATTAAAGTAAAAGGTTCACAGTGAATATTAGGTTGCCAGAAATGTGTTTAGCTATACCATTGTATTGAATTTTGTATCATAAAGTCAAACTAGGTATTTACTACTAAGTAATGATTTACTCTGTGGGGTGTCTTTGATCACTTGCATGGGGTAACATTGACCATAATGACACATAGTTAATTATTGTCTGATTTTGTCACGGTGCTTGTTGAGGCTGATAATTTGATCGCTTCTTGTGATAAATATTGAAATAATTGCAAAAAAAGTTGGTATTTCGAAGATGTTAATTTTTATTCTTGATCAAAGTAACCCCAAAATAGCGTTAAAGAGTTGTAATATTTGACTGCGAACCATTTTTTTTTATCTTTTCTTGACATAAAATACTTTTGTAAGGGATTACATTCGATTATCATTAAAAAAAATATATAGTGTATCAAAGTAACCCCAATGTCAGTTTATGTTTGATCACATCGTTTTTTTTCTGCGTACATTATTTTATTTATTTATTTATTCCTTATTGCACATAAAAAAATAAGTACAAATGGTGGACATAATGCCTTAAGGCATTCTCTACCAGTCAACCACTGGGTTAAAAAGAAACATTTCATACGTGCAGGCATCGTGACAGAAAACAATAATCCTGATATCACTTATTTTGTTACCTTGTTAGCTTTTTAGCAAGAAAAGACTGAAAAAGTTGATGGTCCCATTTTTTTTCTTCCTTAGTTACGTTACGTTTAAATTCCCAAATTGGTCAATGTAACCCCAGTTTACGGTAGACACCGTCAACCTATTCTAATAATTCTCTTTTTATTTGAAAGAAAATTCGTTACGATAATATGTATATAAAATATGCAATCTAAGATAAAAAATGCTTTTCATATAGTTACAAACTTAGTTCAGATTTTTTTGTACAACTTTTAAAAATTGTTCTACCTATCAAGTTCAAAATAATTTTCCTAGAAAGTCTTTTTTCTACTCCCGAACTATTATTCGTCATTTACAGGGTCGTGCATAGATCTTTAAAACCCTACATAAAAGTCTATTCCCCAAAGCCAGTGTCCGCCGGCTTTCCGCGCATGCGCGCAGTATCGAAAAAACTGAAAACGCATTGTTTGGCTCTGTAACCATGGCAACGCCTTATAACGATACGGCGCGCGTGCGCGGGAAGGCCTTGGGCAGCTGAGCTGACAGTGCAAACCTTTGCGTCAAAATACAGGAAACAGTGTGAATTTCACGAAAGTTATTCGAGAAACCTATTAACAACTAAGTGCATGGTCGTAGAAAAAGTATTGTATGCAACGGTGTTTAACTGAGTCAAAAAATACTCGTGGCGTCTTAATAACAATTTTCGGCTTCGCCTCAAAATTGTTACCCACGCCACTCGTCTTTTTTGATCATACTATTTAAAGTTCTGCTTTTGAGATTTTTTCATATTTGAGAAAACAGCCCTTATGGCCTGAAATACGGCATACGGCAGTGATATTGACATTGACATATGCTTTTTTGTATTTTGATGGTATTTTGACTGCACTGTATTTTTTGCCATGCTAATTTGAACCTTATCTCTAAGCGATGTTTTTTAATTTTCAGTTACATCACAGATGTGTATGACATGACATCTAGGTATTTTTCCATTTAAAAGAAACTACAAGGGGCTTTACAAACGTGGCGACTGCAACTGGTACAGGGCCTAAGCCATAATTTAAAATTATATTGTGATTTTTATATGTATTTGTAGTTTATTTAATACTAAGTATGAGTTTCAACATTTTCAACTCAAGGAACTGAAATTAAGAGAAGGGACTCGGAAATTGGGTAAGATCAAGAGTCTGATGCAGATGCCGATGGCAGTATTGGATAAGATAAGATATGCGTCGATATTCCCTGTCTTTCTTTGTGTCTCTGACATGACTGCTGCTAGCTGTACTCTATTCATTAGGTTTTTATTTTATACACATACTTTATTTTTGTATCAAAATAAATGATAAATTGCTAATTGTACTCTATTCATTAGGTTTTTATTTTATACACATACTTTATTTTTGTATCAAAATAAATGATAAATTGATAAAAAACCTAACGACCAAAAAGAATAAAGTACCTATCTGTTAGTCTTTAATACACCCCGCATATACGTAATGCACAGCACAGGCCTCCGAAGACCGGCAGGGCAATCATGGTCGCGCGATAAATGGTATAACATCGGGCCGTCCCTATCGCACTTACAAATAGTGTGATAAGGCTGATGGTTTATCATTTATCACGCGACCATAATTGTCTGCCTGGAGGTATCGGCCTTTAGCCCTTCACACACGTCTTTGAATAATGTTTGCGGGGATAGGCAGGCTGACGATTTTTAATCTAAGTATAGAAAAGTAACGCAAAATGAAGTGCAAAGTAATTTGAAATACACCTAGATGAACAATCAATTGAATAAGGAACGTTATCTACATATTTAGGTAAATTTAAGTCACATGAGACATGAACAGAGAAGGAAAGCTAGATGATGCGTATTTTTTCTCTGTCTTCTTGTATGCTACCTTTTTTACAGTTTTAATTTCTCAAAGGAGGTCAGTAGTTGACTACAAACTCAAAATAACACTCTTGAAAAAAATTAAGGGTCACTGACCTTTCACAGTAAATTGAGGTAGTGTGAGTGAAGGGTGTTTGTGTGTGTAATGGGGTAATTTGACAGATTCTGAAAATTCTCCCTGCTCTACCCCCTCTTAATTTGAATATTTTGAATTTCAACTATCAGTTAAGGTCATATTACGATGACTTTTGATGTTTAGAAATTATTGTAACGAAGATGAAGATACTTAAAATATAAATTGGTAGTCATTTGTATATCATAAAATAAAATAAAAAACAGTGATGTTGCTTTAGTCAATGTTGATGGTTACACTTATTGTCCTCAAATAACCACTAGTACTGACTAAAATGGTGGTAGTTAACTCTGCGTAGATATTATGTCCAGAAAAACAGAAATAATAGAAAGAAGTAATGAGACACGACACGGCAGTTATAATAAAATAACATGTTATTACACCTGATAATAAGCATTCCCAACTAGTAATCTAACTTTTTCTTCTTTTTTATTAGAAAAGACATTTCTAGCCGTTATGAAACAAAAAAATGTAGTCCCATGATCCTGTCAAAGGATTTCAACAGCTGCCACAATAGCCACATGACTGTCATTAAAACCTGTAACAGTACCGTGTCACTGTAATTTTGTGTCATTATAGAACCGCCCGGCGTTCGAGCAATCGGCGACTATTACCTCGACACAAAACGTAACAGAATAAACTCAAGAACTATCATTTGACAGAGACTCTCTACTATTAGTTTTCGATATTCTGGAACATGGTACTTGGGCCATTTTTTTTTTCAAAGTTGTCCACTCCACTTTTTTTGTCACATGGGTATTTTTTACGCGATTCATACTCAGAATTGCGATCATTTTGACGACCGGTCTGGCGCAGTCGGTAGTGACCCTGCCTGCTGCGCCGCGGTCCCGGGTTCGAATGCCGGTAAGGGCATTTTTGTGTGTCTTTCGATCCTTACAGGAGAAAATGTCCCATACATTTTTCAAACCTTCCATTCCGTTACCACCATACAATATGAAAAAAATGGTAACGGAATGGGAAAAAAACCTTGGAACACTTTTTTTCTCCTATAAGGATTGAAAGACCTCGCGATTCTGAGTGGAAACCACATAAAAATTTCCAAATCTAAAAAAAGTGGGGTGGACAACTCTGAAAAAAATGGCTCACTTTATAGCGTGCTCGTTTTCACATTATCCGATCCGATATCGGTAGAAGTCACAGACAATGTGAAGAAAATGTAGACTACGCACTGATCTAGTGATCCTGCTTGCTAAGTCGATGGTCCAGAGTCCGAATCAAAGGGAATTTGTTTGGTTAATGAGCACAGATATTTCTTCTGGAGTCTTCTTGAGAGAATGGGTGTTTTCTATGTATATACATATTTGTATAACTACTAATATCTTTATCTGGGTCCACAAGAAGCCTTCTTCAGATTACCGTGGGACTCCGTCAGTAAAAATGTCCAATTTTTAAACCCCGACGCAAAAACGACGGGGTGTTATAAGTTTGACGTGTCTGTCTGCCTATTTGTCTGTCTGTCTGTGTGTGTGTCTGTCTGTGGCATCATAGCTCCCGAACGGATGAACCGATTTCGATTTAGTTTTTTTTTGTTTGAAAGCTAAGTTAGTCGGGAGTGTTCTTGGCCATGTTTCATAAAAATCGGTCCACTATGTCGCGGTCGGAGGTTTTTCAAAATTTTAATTTTGTGGTTAGGTTATTGGTGTAGTAAAAATAACCGGCTAATCGTAAACTAGAACATTCCTTTGCTAATCCGCGAATTGATAACAATGATAACGTACCAATTTCCGCAAAGTAACGCCTGATTCCATCGATTATTTAAATAACCATCGATTATTTAGTTTCTCCATGCAATGAATAATTTTCCATGACGTTTTACACTATGATTTATGAAACGAGTAACGTATTTTATTTTCTTTTTAGGGTTCCGTAGTCAACTAGGAACCCTTATAGTTTCGCTATGTCTGTCTGTCCGTCCGTCCGTCCGTCCGTCCGTCCGTCCGTCCGTCCGTCCGTCCGTCCGTCCGTCCGTCCGCGGATAATCTCAGTAACCGTTAGCACTAGAAAGCTGAAATTTGGTACCAATATGTATATCAATCACGCCAACAAAGTGCGAAAATAAAAAATGGAAAAACATGTTTTATTAGGGTACCCCCCCTACATGTAAAGTGGGGGCTGATTTTTTTTTCATTCCAACCCCAACGTGTGATATATTGTTGGATAGGTATTTAAAAATGAATAAGGGTTTACTAAGATCGTTTTTTGATAATATCAATATTTTCGGAAATAATCGCTCCTAAAGGAAAAAAAAGTGCGTCCCCCCCCTCTAACTTTTGAACCATATGTTTAAAAAATATGAAAAAAAATCACAAAAGTAGAACTTTATAAAGTCTTTCTAGGAAAATTGTTTTGAACTTGATAGGTTCAGTAGTTTTTAGAAAAATACGGAAAACTACGGAACCCTACACTGAGCGTGGCCCGACACGCTCTTGGCCGGTTTTTATTTAGAAACTAACAGTTATTCAGAGACTTTAAGAACATATTTCTAAGAACAACAAATTAGACCTATAGTTTCGTATATTCTAATTCTCGTGGTAGGGGTTCTGTAATGACATGCTGTGACAAACTTGGTTTAGTATCTGTTATTTATTCAAGCTATTAAAGAGTTGTAAGTACGTGAAATTGGCTTTAATTGTATGGTGGAAAAATGATCGATAATTATTTAGGGGAGGCCTAAAAGGTTTCATTATTGGTACACTTTGCAGCAAAAACATTTAATAAATTATCGTTGCTACAGTTGGTGGTACTTTTATACATAATTTATTAATTTGTAATTGAATTACAAATTTACATTTAATGCATTCTAGTAGTAATTTTTTTTTTTTACTAAAAATTTTCATTTATTTTACATAATCTTAACAAACATATATAATTACAAAAATACACCAATTACACACTTACAAACTAACACAAAACTACATAAACCAAAAAAAAAGAAAGAAAAAAAAACCAATTTTATTGCATTAAATGTAATTTAAATTACTATTTTCAATTGAAAAGACATTAATTTGTAATTGATTTACGCAATTTTAAACTTGTTTATAAAAGAAAAAGGATTAATTTTACTCATTTCAAATGGTAAAAAATTGGTTTAGGTACTTATTTAAAATAAAATGTTTTCCCAGGTGAATGTTATTCGTAATTGCAATTCATTATTTGCAATGCAATTACTTTTTGCCGGACACTGATATCTTATACTTTTAAACGAGCAATTCTTGTATATTTATTTATTTATTTATTTATATATATTTATTTACACTGACGATCTCGGAAACCGCTCTAACGATTTCGCAGAAATTTGTTATGTGGGGGTTTTTGGGGGTGAAAAATCGGTCTAACTTATCCTTAGGTCCCGGAAAACGCGAATTTTCGAGTTTTCGTGCGTTTTTCTTCGCGCGCCATCTCGTGTGCAGTAGTTGTACTGTTAAGACAGAATTCTTTCGGTCGATGTAAGTACTATTTATTCCAAACACTAGATGGCGACACAGGTCAAGGCTAAAACGAATAGCAAATACACTATTTGAGTTTTTGTGGCGAAATGCGCGCCATCTCGTGTGGAGTAGTTGTGTTGTTAAGGCTGAGAATTCTTTCGCTCGATGTAGGTACTATTCATTTTTGAACTAGATGGCGACACATGTCAAGGATACAAAACAGAACCGAGCGAAGCTCGGTTGCCCAGATATTGTACCTAATATGTACATCGTAATTACTTTAATAGAATTATGTAATTTTAACGCTAATCTTTAGACTGTGAACATATTAGGTTATTTGACCATCAAAGATAAATAAATTATTATAGATTCCGATTAGACATTAGAAATGATAAGTCTTATTTTGATCTTTTTGGAGGAAATCGTATACTTTGATAATACGATTAGCTCTGATATGAAGCGGATATAAAATACTGTAGTTACCAATTCTCTGTCGAACTTCATTAGTCATAAATACATACATACATACATACAATCACGCCTGTATCCCATGAAGGGGTAGGCAGAGCACATGAAACTACTCAAGTTTCAGTGCCACTCTTGGCAAATAAGGGGTCTTGGCAAATAAATAAATTTTCCTAATTTTCCATGATTTAGTTTCAATAGCTAAGGTTACATGCGAGTAGTTCTCCCCTGATGTTGCTGATGTCCATTGGCGGCAATGACAGCTTCCCATCAGGCGGCTCGTGTGTTGCCTCTATCATAAACAAAAACCGGCCAAGAGTGTCGGGCCACGCTCAGTGTAGGGTTCCGTAGTTTTCCGTATTTTTCTCAAAAACTACTGAACCTATCAAGTTCAAAACAATTTTCCTAGAAAGTCTTTATACAGAGTGTAACAAAAATGGTGGTGATCCGTTTAAGGGCGTACTCAGTATCGTATTCTTATCAGGAAAAAGTAGAAGAAAATTTTTTGTTCGCTAAAAAAATTTTCACTTTTGTATGAGCCGGGCCGCGCGAATCGGTCGAATCTCCATACAAAGAAAAAAAAATTTTTTGCGAAAAAAAATTTTTATCCTACTTTTTCCTGATGAGAATACGATACTGAATACGCCCTTAAACGGATCACCACCATTTTTGTTACACCCTGTAAAGTTCTACTTTTGTGATTTTTTTCAAATTTTTTTATGGTTAAAAAGTTAGAGGGGGGGACGCACTTTTTTAACACGCTTTTATTAGGTCGTCGTGTATGTAACTATGTATGTAATGGAATCTAAGGAAGCTAATTTAACCATCTTCCAGGAGTCGTAGCGTAATGAAAATTGGCAGCTATATGTAGTTCCGATGACAATACAATAATATGGTACTGTTGGGCTGATCTGATGATGGAGTCGGAAGATATGAACTGGAACTACATGATGGAACATCGTATCATAGCCGTTTTTGGGTTTCTTAGAAAAGTCTTGTAATGAACTTTGACTACAATTAGGTTTCAAGGTCTGATGATGAAGCCGAAAGATATGAACTGGAACTACATGATGGAACATCGTATCATAGCTGTTTTTGGGTTTCTTAGAAAAGTCTTGTAATGAACTTTGACTACGATTAGGTTTCAAGGTCTGATGATGGAGCCGGAAGATATGAACTGGAACTACATGATGGAACATCGTATCATAGCTGTTTTTGGGCTTCTTAGGAAAATCTTGTAATGAACTTTGACTACAATTAGGTTTCAAGGTCTGATGATGGAGCCGGAAGATATGAGCTGGAACTACATGATGGAACATCGTATCATAGCTGTTTTTGGGCTTCTTAGAAAAGTCTTGTAATGAACTTTGACTACGATTAGGTTTCAAGGTCTGATGATGGAGCCGGAAGATATGAACTGGAACTACATGATGGAACATCGTATCATAGCTGTTTTTGGGCTTCTTAGAAAAGTCTTGTAATGAACTTTGACTACGATTAGGTTTCAAGGTCTGATGATGGAGCCGGAAGATATGAACTGGAACTACATGATGGAACATCGTATCATAGCTGTTTTTGGGCTTCTTAGAAAAGTCTTGTAATGAACTATGACTACGATTAGGTTTCAAGGCCTGATGATGGTGCCGGAAGATAAGAACAGAAAAAGGGGGGGGAGGCTCGAGGGGGAAGCATGAAAGAAAGATCAAACGTAGTATTTAGAATAAGGTGGGTTAGCGTTTTCTTGTGACCTTTAAGAGCAAACAAAGGGGGCTCGGGGGCGAAGCCCCCGCATGAAAGAAAGATCAACGTAGTATTTAAGATAAGTTGGGTTAGCGTTTTCTTGTGACCTTTAAGAGCAAAGAAAGGGGGCTCGGGGGCGAAGCCCCCGCATAAAAGAAAAATAAACGTTGTATTTTAAATAAGTTAGGTTAGGGTTTTCTTGTTACCCTTAAGAATAACGAAAAGGGGGCTCGGGGGCGAAGCCCCCGCATAAAAGAAAGATTGACGTAGTATTTAAAATTAGTTGGGTTAGCGTTTTCTTGTGACCTTTAAGAGCAAACAAAGGGGGGCTCGGGGGGCGAAGCCCCCCGCATAAAAGAAAGATCAACGTTTTATTTAAAATAAGTTGGTTTAGGGTTTTCTTGTGACCCTTAAGAGTAACGAAAAGGGGGCTCGGGGGGCGAAGCCCCCCGCATAAAAGAAAGATCAACGTAGTATTTAAAATAAGTTGGGTTAGGGTTTTCTTGTGATCCTTAAGAGCAAACAAAGGGGGGCTCAGGGGGCGAAGCCCCCCGCATGAAAGAAAGATCAACGTAGTATTTAAGATAAGTTGGGTTAGCGTTTTCTTGTGACCTTTAAGAGCAAACAAAGGGGGCTCGGGGGCGAAGCCCCGCATAAAAGAAAGATCAACGTAGTATTTAAAATAAGTTGGGTTAGGGTTTTCTTGTGACCCTTAAGAGTAACGAAAAGGGGGGCTCGGGGGCGAAGCCCCCGCATAAAAGAAAGATCAACGTAGTATTTAAAATAAGTTGGGTTAGCGTTTTCTTGTGACCTTTAAGAGCAAACAAAGGGGGCTCGGGGGCGAAGCCCCCGCATGAAAGAAAGATCAACGTAGTATTTAAGATTCGTTGGGTTAGCGTTTTCTTGTGACCTTTCAGAGCAAACAAAGGGGGGCTCGGGGGACCAAGCCCCCCGCATAAAAGAAAGATCAACGTTGTATTTAAAATAAGTTGGGTTAAGGTTTTCTTGTGATCCTTAAGAGCAAAGAAAAGGGGGCTCGGGGGGCGAAGCCCCCCGCATGAAAGAAAGATCAACGTAGTATTTAGAATAAGTTGGGTTAGCGTTTTCTTGTGACCTTTAAGAGCAAACAAGGGGGGCTCGGGGGGCGAAGCCCCCCGCATGAAAGAAAGATCAACGTAGTATTCAAGATAAGTGGGGTTAACGTTTTCTTGTGACCTTTAAAAGCAAACAAAGGGGGGCTCGGGGGGCGAAGCCCCCGCATAAAAGAAAGATAAACGTTGTATTTTAAATAAGTTGGGTTAGGGTTTTCTTGTTACCCTTAAGAGTAACGAAAAGGGGGGCTCGGGGGGCGAAGCCCCCCGCATAAAAGAAAGATTGACGTAGTATTTAAAATAAGTTGGGTTAGCGTTTTCTTGTGACCTTTAAGAGCAAACAAAGGGGGGCTCGGGGGGCGAAGCCCCCCGCATAAAAGAAAGATCAACATTGTATTTAAAATAAGTTGGGTTAAGGTTTTCTTGTGATCCTTAAGAGCAAAGAAAAGGGGGCTCGGGGGCGAAGCCCCCGCATGAAAGAAAGATCAACGTAGTATTTAGAATAAGTTGGGTTAGCGTTTTCTTGTGACCTTTAAGAGCAAACAAAGGGGGGCTCGGGGGGCGAAGCCCCCCCGCATGAAAGAAAGATCAACGTAGTATTCAAGATAAGTGGGGTTAACGTTTTCTTGTGACCTTTAAAAGCAAACAAAGGGGGGCTCGGGGGCGAAGCCCCCGCATAAAAGAAAGATAAACGTTGTATTTTAAATAAGTTGGGTTAGGGTTTTCTTGTTACCCTTAAGAGTAACGAAAAGGGGGCTCGGGGGCGAAGCCCCCGCATAAAAGAAAGATTGACGTAGTATTTAAAATAAGTTGGGTTAGCGTTTTCTTGTGACCTTTAAGAGCAAACAAAGGGGGGCTCGGGGGGCGAAGCCCCCCGCATAAAAGAAAGATCAACATTGTATTTAAAATAAGTTGGTTTAGGGTTTTCTTGTGACCCTTAAGAGTAACGAAAAGGGGGGCTCGGGGGGCGAAGCCCCCCGCATAAAAGAAAGATCAACATAGTATTTAAAATAAGTTGGGTTAGGGTTTTCTTGTGACCCTTAAGAGCAAACAAAGGGGGGCTCGGGGGGCGAAGCCCCCGCATGAAAGAAAGATCAACGTAGTATTTAAGATAAGATGCTTCTGGTGAGGCTGAAAGTGCTGAATCTGATAGCAATTTTTTTCGTCCCTTTTGTGAATAAAGATTTTGGAGTTAGAGAAACAGTTGCACAATACAGAATAATGCATCAAAATATTGCTAGCATTCTTGCTAAAAAAGATGTCTTGGAAATAGTTTTATCCGAGCTTAAAGATTTAGAAACACATCCAGATATTATTTGTTTAAGTGAAACGGTTTATGGAAATATACGGTTTATGGATTACAATTTAGCTTCATTTTACTCCAGGAACAGTAAAAGAGGTGGAGTTTGTATATTAATTAAAAAGGACATGGACTTTGAAGTCGTTAACTTAATGGATGACATAATCGAAAGCAATGTGTTTGAATGCTGCGGGATTTATATTTCACAAATTAATATGGTCCTGGCATGTATTTATAGAACGCCAACATCGAATTTAAATACCTTTTTTGCTAAACTAGAACAGTTACTTCACGTTATGTCAAAAAAATATCATAAAAAAAAATTGGTGCTAGTGGGAGACTTTAACATAAATATACTCAATCACAATCATTGCTCAGATCAGCTTTTGTCTATCGCGGAGAACTTTAATCTGTCTTGTCATATTAACGTACCGACCAGAGGGTTGAATTGTATCGATCACATATTTAGTAATATTAAAAACGCAACTGGTACTGTTCTACCGCTAGCACTATCAACAGACTGCCGGGTCATGTCACAAACGCACCGTCACTGATGAGCTTTAAAGCGCGACTGAAACGATGGCTTATCGAGCACACTTTTTACAGCTTTAAGGAGTTTATAGAGTACCAAATAAGTACCTAAGCTTAGAATAAGTATGTAAAATATTTTAATGTTACGAATATCAATTCTGCAAATAATTGTATTTAAAATGTATGTGACATATAATATGAACTATTATGAATAAATATATGAGTATGAGTATGAGTATGAGTATCTGATCATGACACGGCACAAATGCTAACATTTGAAGTTAGTAAAAAACCCCTATTGCCGAAGTATATAACTATCATGAAAAGGGATTATTCTGAGTGTAACATTGAAATCTTCCGGAGAGCTTTAGGTTCCCTATCATTTTCTGAAGTCTACACCGAGCCTGATTTTAATAAAAGTTTTAAATGTTTTCATGACACTATATGCCTTTTTTACAATCTCTGCTTTCCTATAATTAAAGTAAAAGTAAATATAAACAGAAAGCGGAAATGGATAACTAAAGGTCTAAAACTGAGTACGAAAACTAAAAGAAAACTTCGGCTACAATATTACGCGCAAAAGACAGCCGAAAGTAAAAATAAATACATATCATATTCACGTCTTTTAAGAAAGTGTATAATAAGTGCACAGAAAGCTACGAATAGGAAATATGTGATTAATAGTAAAAATATTTGTAAAGCGTCCTGGGACGTAATAAAAGATCAAGCGGGCAAACCCAGTAATAATCAGTACATAGATAGCATTGAACATAATGGTTTTAATGTTACGAATCCATCTAGTATAGCAACTATATTTAACAACCATTTTATAGAAACAACGAACAAACTTAATAATCCACTTAATGTATCTTTGATGGAAAACCGAAAAGTACCTAACTCAATTTATCTAATGCCATTCGAAGAACATGAGGTTTTAAATCTTATCGCCTCGTTAAATAAAACCAATGCCGAGGGTTATGATGGCATTACTACCGCGGTTGTTAAAAAATGTAAACTTGAAATTGTCTCCGTATTAACGTATTTAATTAACTTTTCATTACTTTCTGGTATATTCCCTGATAACCTAAAGAAGTCAATAGTAAAACCGTTGTATAAGAAAGGCGATAGAAACGATCTGAGAAATTACCGGCCGATCACTCTTGTGCCTATCTTTTCAAAGATTTTTGAGAAAGCTATGTACAAAAGACTGATAAGCTTTATAAATAAATTTAATGTTATTACTAAAGATCAACATGGCTTCCAAAAACATAAGTCAACCACACTTGCAGCTTTTAATCTGGTTCATGAGATAACACATAGTTGTAATGATAAGAAGCCAACTACTGCTCTATTTTTTGATATGTCGAAGGCGTTCGACTTTGTATCACACAAGGTACTGCTAAAAAAATTGGAACATTATGGTATCAGAGGGCTTGCTCTGGATTGGATAAGGTCGTACTTAGAAAACAGAACCCAGTGTGTAGAAATAAAAAAAATAAACAAAAATAACGTAACGGAATTATTTACTTCTGAGTATCAGAATAATAACTATGGAGTGCCTCAGGGAAGTGTCCTTGGGCCTCTGCTCTTTTTATTATATGTAAACGACCTTCCTGATAGTTTACAACATAAATGCATCTTATTCGCCGACGACATATCAATTATAATATCTAGTAATCAGTCAGAAAATCATTTAAACCACGAATTTGACATAAACAGTGCAATAGATTCTGTAGTAAAGTGGGTTGAAGGAAACAATCTTCAAGTTAATTTAGATAAAACCACTTATTTACGCTTTAATCAATCTAGTCAATCAATAATAATTAATTATAATGGGCATTTATTGCAAGAACGTGACATAATTAAATTTTTGGGAATACATTTAGATAATAAGCTAAATTGGAATGAACATATTGGAACTGTATGCACAAGATTGAATAGATTTGTTTTTGTCCTCAATAGATTGCGTAGAACAACTGATTACAAAACCACCATGGCTGCATATTACGGGTATGTCGAATCAATTCTCAGATATGGACTCATGATATGGGGCAATGGAATAGATATCATAAGAGCATTGCGATGTCAAAAAAAATGTATTCGTGCAATCTGTGGTATCGCACCACTCGAATCATGTAAACCGATGTTTCTTAAGCTGAAAGTTCTGCCATTACCTTGCTTGTATATTTTTGAAATTGCCAAGTTTGTAAAACAACATCCTGAATTATTTGTTACTGCTAGTGAAATATACCCTAGAAATACGAGAAACGGTGAAAGACTGGTAGCGGGAACCCAAAAGAGAACTGCTATTTTTAATAAAAATTGTACCGCAATGTGCGTGGAAATATATAATAACTTGCCATCTGACATCAAATGTTTGCCATTTAATAAATTTAAGCAAGCCTTGCATGAATGGTTATTAAATAAAATGTTTTACTCACTCAAAGACTATCTGACATAATGTATCATATAAAATAATACTTAGGTATTGTAGTGAATACTTAGTTTAAGAACAATATTTGCATGCTGTTTGTGGACGGTTGAATAAGGAGAACATTGTATTATGTAACACCTGTAATCTGACCCTATTCACGCAAATAAATGATTTATGATTTATGATTATGATTAAGTTGGGTTAGCGTTTTCTTGTGACCTTTAAGAGCAAACAAAGGGGGGCTCGGGGGGCGAAGCCCCGCGCATAAAAGAAAGATAAACGCTGTATTTTAAATAAGTTGGGTTAGGGTTTTCTTGTTACCCTTAAGAGTAACGAAAAGGGGGGGCTCGGGGGGCGAAGTCCCCCGCATAAAAGAAAGATTAACGTAGTATTTAAAATAAGTTGGGTTAGCGTTATCTTGTGACCTTTAAGAGCAAACAAAGGGGGGCTCGGGGGGCGAAGCCCCCGCATAAAAGAAAGATCAACGTTGTATTTAAATAAGTTGGGTTAGCGTTTTCTTGTGACCTTTAAGAGCAAACAAAGGGGGGCTCGGGAGGCGAAGCCTCCCGCATAAAAGAAAGATAAACGTTGTATTTAAAATAAGTTGGGTTAGGGTTTTCTTGTTACCCTTAAGAGTAACGAAAAGGGGGGCTCGGGGGGCGAAGCCCCCCGCATAAAAGAAAGATCAACGTTGTATTTAAAATAAGCTGGGTAATGGTTTTCCTGTGACCCTTAAGAGCAAATAAAGGGGGGCTCGGCAAAAAAGAAATACTTAAATTTTGTTTTGAATTAGTTGAAATGTGACAATATTTTCTAATCGAGTCAAACAAAATCCCACTAGCTGAGAGCTTCAAAACAATGTATAGCGAAAGTATGTCTCTCTAATGTCTTCAAGAAGTCCGCGATGGCACATGTCTATATTGTCTATCTTTTACGGATAACTTACTAGGTATAAACATTTTTATGATAATACCGTAATAAGAAGGTAGCCGCTAGTTATTATTAAGTAGCAATTAGCAATAAGTACACGTTAAGCCACAAATGGCATGTAAAATCCGCCTACTTGAAATAAATTTATGTATAAATGTTAAAAGTATTTCATTATTAATGACTAAAAAGTATCAAATAAATTAATAGTTTAAAAAACACTATAAAACACGCTTTTATAAATGCACGTAAAAGCCAAAAATAAATTATGGATCGTTCAAGTTGTCTCTATTTGTGAGCTGAAGTTTAAAAACTATGTGCTTTAATTATAATATTTGATTGTAAAAGCGTGGGGCGCTGGAACAGGAAAGACTTTCTTGTAAACAAATACTAATCCGAACTTCCTGGCGAATGAAGTTGCATAAGAACATAACGTTTACATATGCCGCCTAAGGGTTACCAAAGAGAACCAAAGATATCTCGTCCACGAACAAGAACTCTGCATCCTGTCACTGTAGACACTTTCCCCTTTTGTACTTTGATTACCGGAAAAAAGCGGCGTTCTAAGTGTCGGTGACTGTCGACTCTCCTCGCTACTAGCGCATATTTTGTCAGAGTTCGACAAACTAGTACCTACTTTGAACACTGACTTTTAATTGATTTGACTGTTTAATGTAGAACCTACTAGTCATGCTGCAACTTCAGTTAGCGCGTCAATCTGTGTAACCTCCTTCCCGTAACATATCATAATTTGATTTATCAGCAAGTTATACAAAAAGTCTTTCCTGTTCCAGCGCCCCACGCTTTTACAATCAAATATTATAATTAAAAGCACATAGTTTTTAAACTTCAGCTCACAAATAGAGACAACTTGAACGATCCATAATTTATTTTTGGCTTTTACGTGCATTTATAAAAGCGTGTTTTATAGTGTTTTTTAAACTATTAATTTATTTTCCTTTAGGAGCGATTATTTCAGAAAATATTAATATTATCAAAAAACGATTTTAGTAAACCCTTATTCATTTTTAAATACCTATCCAACAATATATCACACGTTGGGGTTAGAATGAAAAAAAATATCAGCCCCCACTTTACATGTAGGGGGCGTACCCTAATAAAACATTTTTTTCCATTTTTTATTTTTGCACTTTTTTGGCGTGATTAATATACATATTGGTACCAAATTTCAGCTTTCTAGTGCTTACGGTTACTGAGATTATCCGCGGACGGACGGACGGATGGACGGATGGACGGATGGACGGACGGACGGACGGACGGACAGACAGACATCATGGCGAAACTATAAGGGTTCCTAGTTGACTACGGAACCCTAAAAACAGTGCATGGAGTCCTCCCGCGTGGAAGAAGAGAAACTTCGTAATATAACCTCAAAAATATTTTGTCCAGTGACCATCACGTTTTTGCGTTTAGTTACGTCCGTCTTTTTTAACTCCCGACGCAAAAATGAAGGGGTGTTATAAGTTTGACGTGTCTGTCTGTCTGTATGTCTGTCTGTCTGTCTGCCTGTGTGTGTCTGTCTGTGGCATCGTAGCTCGCGAACGGATGAACCGATTTTGATTTAGTTTTTTTTGTCTGAAAGCTGAGTTAGTCGGGAGTGTTCTTAGCCATGTTTCATGAAAATCGGTCTACTATGTCGCGGTCGGGGGTTTTTTCAAAATTTTAATTTTGTGGTTAAGTTATACTGTTTTAAATAGGTAGGTATATTATATTGCTATTCGCTCATATTGAAACAACAAACATAAGCCGCGGTCCCGGGTTCGAATCCCGGTAAGGGCAATTATTTGTGTGATTAGTACAGATATTTGTTCCTGAGTCATGGATGTTTCCTATGTATATAAGTATATATATCGTCGCCTAGCACCCATAGTACAAGCTTTGCTTAGTTTGGGGCTAGGTTGATCTGTGTAAGGTGTCCCCCAATATTTTTTTTATGTGAACTCATTTTGCACTCGATCTAAATATAAAACACACATCCCAACCAACCATTCCACCATTCAAAACCATTCTGGGCATTCTGTTCTGTCACTGACTAAGTAAATGAATGGAATGAGTGAGTCGCGTTCAACGACACTGACAGAATGTTACGCGCTGAGTGAGCAGCATTTCAACGCAACGTAACACTGACTGAGTGTTACGCGCTGTCAGTTAAAAGTCGCTTTGGAAGTTACACTTCAAAAACTTTAGACTGGCGGTATTTATCCCAACATCGATGATTCGGATTTTGGAGCATTCCCAGCCTTGTCCTTGTCAGCTCGTGAAAAATCCAGTATTTCAGCTCCATGCTCCTTTCTTCACGTGGGTATCGTGGAAGTCGGATATGGGTTCCATTGTGAGCGATGAACTAGAAACATGTCACTGTTATTTTAACTCCTGAATCGCTATGACTTGCAGTGAAACATGAGCAGTTTCAAGCCCTTTGCATACTTGCTACACATGCGTCATTTCGCCTCTAATTGAGGAGATTACTATAATAATCCAAAAATCATCGATCATCTTATCGCTAATCTATATCGATCATTTCAAGTAAATTGTCACATTTTATTTATCATACCTCCAACAATGTAGGTAAATCACATTTAATATTTTGATAACATCTTTTTGATAAACTACTTAATGTTTCTCTGTATTATAAATCGGTGTGTGTGTGTTTGTCACGATTATAATAGACTAGCTTTTGCCCGCGGCTTCGCTCGCGTTAGAAAGAGACAAAAAAGTAGCCTATGTCACTTTCCATCCCTTCAACTATCTTCACTTAAAAAATCACGTCAATTGGTCGCTCCATTTTGCCGTGAAAGACGGACAAACAAACAGACACGCACACTTTCCCATTTATAATATTAGTATGGATTATAGTTTCATGTCTATTCGAAGCAATCAGATACAGATTTGAGTATAAGTATGTGATCATTATAAAAATGCTTCTTTTGTAAATTACAATATTTTGTTTTTTATACTACGTCGGTGGTAAACAAGCATATGGTCCACCTGATGAAAAGCGGTCACCGTAACCTATAGACGCCTGCAACTCAAGGAGTGTCACATGCGCGTTGCCAACTCATTAGAAACTTATGTACATATCGATACCTTTGGGTTCAATTGGCGTAAAGGACAAAATGCAGGTTTTCAGGAGAAGCAAAAAACAACTTTTTTTTTAGAAAAATGTTTATATCTTTTTTGTTTTTTGACCTATATTTGTGACGTATATAGAAAAATATGTAGATTTTTAGTATCCTTCACCTAGTGTAGCAACCGTAGTGATAAACTAAACGGTTTAGAAGTTAGATGGTTGTAAAGGACACGTCAAAATGCTATGGACGTACTTTACACCCACGATTTTTTTGAACAATTAGAGTCGATAGGGTCGTAAATGACGGTCTTAGATGATTTTTATACAAATTCGGGGCGTAAATGAAACCGGAATGGTACAAATGGCAACTGTTTTTAGCTTAGTTTACAATTGAGAAACTTGAAATATGTATCAAAACGTAGTTAATATGGCATAGAATAGCCACATTAGTGTTACAGTATATATTTATCTAAATATTTAACAGAGACAAAGAACAAGACTATTTTATATCCAGATTTGCAATAAAGAAACAACATTTGCTTAAAAACTATCTAATATTTTGGAAAGTTATTATTTTAGTACCTACTCGCCGCTCGGCTGTCTCAATAAGTTACGCATTCAGTATTTAATTCTAGCAGGGAAACGCTTTCGTAGTTTAAGTAAATATAAAAACACTAATGGTAATCACGTCAACTTTAATCAGCAACTGTGAATAGTAGACTATATTAATACGACAGTAATTTTAAGTCTAAAGTAGAAAGAAGTTTTAAGAATAACTAAGAGTTAAGTACTTATTTATAAACGCAAGTTAGGACGCGTATACAAACTGTAGTCAAGACTACCTACTATGTTGATTCATATTTTTGATAATTTTAAAACAGAAGATTGTTATTTAGTCGTAAACCTGTTAAATAAGAATAATCTTAATTATGAGTTCAATCCTAGAAATATTATAGTCAATGCTTTAAGTACCTGGGTACATAGCCAAGTCACCAAACGCTAACGCTCATTCGCTAGCGAAACGCACCTGTTATTGTCGCACTAAATATTAGTATAGTCTACTGTTAAAGTTTACTGCCGGCGTAGCTGAATGGCAATCGTTGACACCAGACGCCGACAAAAATGCAGTCTGGTGCAATACGCAAGAGCGATAAAGATATATAGCTACGAAATAGATATTATCGTGAGCGTTTGTGCATTTGGGTACGTACCCTGATTACCATAGTGTTTTTTTTTAATTACCTACATCTCGCCGCAGTATAATAATACTACGAAAGCGTTTCCCTGCTAGAATTAAAGACTAAATGCGTAACCTACTGACTATTCAGACAGCGTCGAATACTAAAAAAATAACTTTGAATTTGTTGCCAAATTATTAGATAGTTTTTAAGCAAATATTGTTTCTTTATTACAAAACTGGATATAAAATATTAGTCTTGTTCTTTTTTGTTGCTAAGATAGCTTTGATAAATAATACACTGCATTAAAGTGATGTAGCTATTCTATGCCATATTAAGTACGTTTTGATACATTTTTCCAGTTTTTAATTTTAAACTTAGAACAACATTTGTACCATTTCGGTTACAATTACGCCCCGACTTTGTAAAAAAATCATCTAAGACCGTCATTAACGACCCTATCAAATCATGGGTGTAAAGGACGTTATAACATTTTGACGTGTCCTTTACAACCATCTATCTTCTAAATCGTTTAGTTCATCACTACGGTTGCTACACTAGGTTAAAGATACTCGTAATCTGCATATTTTTCTTATACACGTCACAAATATAGGTCAAAAAAACAAAAAAGTGGGTTTATCTTTCTCTTGCAAACCTGCATTATATGTCCTTTACGATAATTGAACCCAAAGATATCGATTACAGTTGCGGATAAAATATTTTTAGTGCTGGCCGTAAAGGACGAAGAACAGAAAAACTTGTCCTTTACGCCCAACTTCATCACACTACTATAGAAAGTGATCCTTAGAAAGTAAGGGCTTAAAGGGCAACAATATATGTCAAGGTGACTTACGACTATATTTTTATTTGTAGATTTCCTTTACGACACAAATAATAATTTAAAATTAATGACTTGATATTTACGCCTCTTCAGAAAAGCTATTTTTGCAAGTCCATAGTAGAAAATCTTGGTCGTAAAGGCAACTTTTTAAGAGATATCGAAATTTTAACTACACAGATCGATAGCGCTTGAAATTCTGAACAAAACTGTATATATAACTCATTTTCGCCAAAATGTCCTTTACGCCAATTGAACCCAGAGGTATCGATATAGGTACATATAATAAGGCTTTTCATGGCTTTAATGCTGGGGCATTTTAATAAATTATTATTAATTGTAGTAGAGTTATACATTAGTTAGAACTTAGAATTAGTAGTACTTATCAATTTTAACTATAAAACTCCCGTGAGACTCATACATATTTAAATATATTTTAAGCGGGTTACTCACGTATTAAGTCGATATAGCGTTCGACATGTTTCGGCTCAATTTCGAGAGCCTTTCTCAAGAGTAGCGACACCCAGCCTTTACATGTCGAGAGCGCGACGCATACTGCGGGCGCTTGCTCGGTGCGCGCGGCTGCTGAGGACAGGCGCAGGGGGGGTCGGCGGCGCGGGCGACGTCACCGTGGCGAGATCGGAGCTACCCACTATGTTACTTTTGTCAAAAGCAGGATTGCACACAACACTTATTACGTCACTTGTTAAGGGTGCGTTTACACTGGGGACCGACGTAGTGCCTAGAACTGTTTTCCAACTCGGTGGCACCGACCAACCACTGTCACGATTGAAATTAGGATGACGACTAATTTCTATAGCTTCCCGTATTTTCCGCTGAACGAAGAACTTTTCTCGCGCCAGTACGGTTACCCTATCAAATCTTACATAGTGCGTCGTGTCCGAATCCAATACGTCATGACATGTAAAGGCTGGGTGTCGCTACTCTTGAGAAAGGCTCTCGAAATTGAGCCGAAACATGTCGAACGCTATATCGACTTAATACGTGAGTAACCCGCTTAAAATATTTTTAAATACTTATCAATTGTATTTTCAATTCAATTTTAAATATGTACATGTGACGTGTAAAAGTGCCCCCCTGTGACCTATTTGCTGAATAAATTATTTTGATTTTTTTGATTTGATTTTATAATAATTATTTTTCGCAAGGTACCTACCTCTATAGTTAAAATCAGTACAGCTAGCTTTACTTCTCCACGAAATACTGTTACACAAAAGTAACCGCTATCCGGCTCCGTCGAACAGAAAAATAGTATACATGTACACCTTGGCGAGTAAAAGGCACTTTTTTTATTTTCATTTTTATTTACAAATCACAAGCAAGTTTACAGTGCTGAACCAAAACACTTACACATTAATTACATAAAGTCAAACAATATTAAACACATGCTTGTTAACCTCGACTCCGCCGCGGCCGAAATTTACATGTCATCTGAAACATCTACTTTACTGGCTAGGTATGTAATGTACTTTTACAAATAACAAAAGGCACGTTTGACCGAAAAACAAAAGCTTCAACGAGGAACAACAGCAAGACATCAAAATGAAATAAGGGGGCGTACACAAAGTTGACAAGCCGGTTAAAATAAAAAATGAGCCCCGACGTTGACAGATTACCGGCGGTGAGGGCGAGTGTTTTAAGCAATTTTAAGGAAAGGTGTCCCGAATAATTACGCCGTCTTTTGGGTAAAACTTTTGAGGTTTTTGACGTATATAATTTGGATGGTTTGAATTATTTTTGGGGTTTCGGGGTTTCTTCGATGAGCAGATGGCAGTCGCTTTCCTAAAACTAGTGCCTACGCCAAATCTTGGGATTCGTTGTCAGACCCCAGGCTTGCATGAGCCGTGGCAAATGCCGGGATAACGCAAGGAGGATGATGATGATGGTTTGAATTATTTTTTGAGTAAGCTCAAATCATATTTATTATGTGTATGTAACTATAAAAGTTATGAGAGAATGGAACATCTCGTTTATATCTCTTTTAATTTAAATAATCAGTTTATATCCGCGACATTTATTTCATGCTATAAATCACTTATAGAGACAACTCTCATAAAACTGTTAAGAATGGTAAATAAGTAAATAAGTAACGTACTGAACAGTATAATATTACGAATCTTATTTTGGAAATCATTTCTACGTCTGATTAAATAATTATCGGCATATCGTAACATTTATTGCTAGTTAGTTCACTTTCTCACGTAATTTAAGTAGTAAGAATTGAATCTAACTTCCCCAAACAGTTCCTTACTAAACTAAAAATTTACTCTATCGAGGAAGCGAATGTATCTAAAAACTTCATAAAATCACGGTAGAGGTACGGAGCCCTAGAAAATGACATGGTCATAACGTGAGTCCTGGATAAAGGCATTCATCAATGGGCGGTCATCAGTCATGCTGCCTACCTAGATAATGACTATATGAAGCTTCCAGGATGCTCTTATTGGATCCAGTGATTTAATACCCGTCTTTATGAAAGTATACGTTTGGTTCGATCGTGAAATTGATAACATTATTTTAATATTTGCAACTTTTTGTCTTTTTTCTGTACTGTCAAAAGTAGTGTCTTATTGACGACAAAAATAAGTATTTACTTACTTAGGCTAATTTAACTATAACTCTTTATTTTCCTCTGTAGTTTCAAGTATTTTAAACGTCATAACGCTTTCATTATCTCCAATAGTCTTCATACCCTGGGTTTTCAAACAAAGCGCAGGGTTAGTTTAATCTAAACAAACTCTAAATATGGCTAAAAGCTTTATAAAAGTTTATGATATTAAGTTCCTACTGAAGGGTTATTACAGTTTTGCAATTGTGTGGAACATAACAGAATGACTATGTATGTTGAAATTATTTTTGCACAACTTTAACTAAAACCATAGCATAACTAACATAACTATCAAAACTCAAATTTATCAACAATTTTGGTAAAAGTTAGCCCTTAAACATCACCTTTCTTTTACATCCCACTGGTCCCTAAGTGTGCTAAAGAAATATAAAAGTGCCCAAGCGGACCCGCCAATGTTCTCTCAAATCTGACAAGAGCATGAATAAATCATAACCGGTCTGTAATAAAGTAGCCATGTTTCTCCTCCGTCCATTTATCAGCGTTTTGCCCGGCCACTGGCATCTGGTCCCTCCCAGCCTTGGTAACGATAGAAATGTTACAACCGACGTGAATGAAGGCTTAGCCAAGCAGGGATCTTACCAGCTGGTCAATCGTCACCAAGTCACCAGCTAACCTAGGCCCTTTACAACTTGAGATTCAAGAGACATTTTGCTTAGTCCCTTTCCATGACCGGAGCTCTTATAACTTGGTGATCTATTTTAATACTGGCTGGGTCATCCATCATAGGCGTCACTTTGAATGATTCTTGCTATTGCGTAATGTGTTTGAAAACTATTAAGGTTTTTTTTTTATTTCGATGCGTTTTCAAGGACAGTAAATTGATTGATGTCTGTGTAACGATCTATTGTTTAGTTATTTATTTAGTTTTTTGCTCCAGCTGAGTCATTTGCCTTACAATCATTGACGTTTGCGTGATATTTTGCTGTTGTTCGTACTTAGCAATAAATTATTTTTAGACAAGTCTTCTTATTAAGGTTTATTAGTCTTAATTTATGATCCTAATGATATAAATCACAAAAACTAATTTACTGTACTGTCGATAAAAAATGATTATGATTATGCCAAAATGATTATACCTAAGTTTTTATTTTGCTCTTTAGTTATAAGGCAAGAAATTATGAACACGTAGGTATTTGACGTCAACTTTATGGAGCCACTGTAATTAAAATTGCACACTGGTACATTACAACCTAGGTATGAGCAATAAATTACGATGAAAAATAAAACATGTAGACAAGAGAAACCATTTTCTGACCTCTGCGTTTCTGTGACACCAATTCACACCGAGACCTCACTGAAATTTAGACATCCAGCAGACTAATTAATTTCATCATCAGGCCTAATACAGCCGTTGTCAAGGGATAGTAACAAACACCTGTGTCAGAAGCTATGTTAGCCGTGCTACCCATTAAAAAACCTGGTTGAAATATAATATTTGAAAGTCTATGTATCCATAGTAAATATAATCAAAGACATTGACACTTTATTTTAATTACTATTCCCTGACACAAATTCACACTGAAATACATCCAACAGAATAATTAATTTCATCAGCAGACCTAATACAACCGTTGTCAACGAAACCCGATAGCGTTTCAACGCACCGCTATGATTGATGCCCGCAAAGTAATATCCCTCGCCATTTGTATTTCTGTCAAGCGAATTTCTACATTAAGAGGCAACAGGAGCATAAATGCTGAACCCCTTTCAATTAGGGCATTTATGTTTATAAGAAAATATTATATTAAGATTTAAAAAAAAAACGTGGGTTAAGGACAACTCAGGCGAAAGATATATTTAGAAAAAAAATTTTAAGTCGAGGTGCCGCGCTCGACTATTTCATGCTGCAAAACTTAACCAATCAAAACGAAATTTGAGAATCTGTACTTAACAATAAAATAATCTGTCTTGAACTGATTAGTTTTGATTAATTGTGAGTGTGTTTAGTAAAACGTCCCACTTTGTCGGTTACCATTAAAGCGAGATTTACTTGTACCTTTATATGAATAAACTGACAAAGCGGCTTTTCCCGTGCACACTCACAATTGGTCATACATTTTTAATATCACATTTTTTTTCAAATTTCGTCACAGGAAATTAGGCCGTTTTTGATGGAATATAGCGCCTTTGAAAATAAAAATACCAAAAAATCAAAACAGTCCGACACAGATACAAATAAAATAACCTGGGTGGCTAGCCGAATGGCACAATCGCTCACGAAACGCTCACGAAACGAAGCGCTAGTAGATATCTATCTCTATCGCGCTTGCGTATTGGCGCGAAAGAGCCAGCGGCGTATCGCTTTCGTTTGGCGTCGGAGAAATGCCATTCGGCTACGGGGCCT
Organism: Leguminivora glycinivorella; assembly: GCF_023078275.1. Lineage (NCBI taxonomy): Eukaryota > Metazoa > Arthropoda > Insecta > Lepidoptera > Tortricidae > Leguminivora > Leguminivora glycinivorella. The sequence continues at coordinate 26,737,478 of NC_062973.1, read as the reverse complement.
GTATTGAAAAAAGGAACGTTGCTCTATCTTCAAAAACTAAAGAGGAAATAGTCAACAGTGTTTGTATGGAGACTTGAACCCTCCTGTTGCGTCTTAATTCGTTGAGAACGTCACGCGATTATGTTTTGACGGCTGACAGTTTTGCGATGACATGTGGCAGACGGTGCTTGAAGAATATTTTTTCTGTTATGCTTTTTTAATATATAAACAGGTGTCTGAAGGACTTTGAGGGCGAGTAGTCAGATAAAAATAAATGAATGTGAGAATTTAATATGTCATAAGATGACACATTGAAAAGAATGACTTTCAGCTGTTAATTTTAAGGCAAATAAATTCCATACTATTAAAGCCCTGCCCTAGAATTGTTCAAATAAGTTGGCACTTACATATTTTATTGTCTGTGGTACGGGACAAGAAATTAATTATATTTTAAATAAAAAACCATTTATTACATAATAACTCTAAAATTATTCAAAATTTACTTGTTCACATGTGGTATTTCACTACAGTGACTATGACACTTAACATTGACAATTATATGCCTATTTCTATGTTGATAAGTAACTTTGTTACTCAGCGTCAATATTTCCTTGAACATGCAATGAACGGCGAAATGTCACTTGACTGTCGGGCGAAAATTGTCATTAATGTTAAATAGGCCAATGGTTAGCTAATTCAGCATGCTCAAGAAATGTCCGACCAACCAAAAAATGCATAAACTGCACACTGATTTCTTACACAGATTGACTGAGTCCCACGTTAAACTTAAGAAGGCTTGTATTGTGGGTACTCAGACAAGAATATGACTAAACACACAGATGTCATATACATAGGTATACCATACTCGTAGATCAGGCAAACGTATCTACTTAGAGTATCAAATGAACTCAGTAAAATCCACTGAGTTGTCCGTCTTTAATTGCAGGCATTGCAGCTTGCAGTTTTTGCTCGTCAATTTTTGTAAGTTGATGTCAACAAAAGCATTAACAATGCCTCGTTACGTGATATTTATTTGCAACAACACAAAAATTATGAACACACATGGGCCTGAGACATATTTGAAAATCACAGGCAAGTAACAACTTCAGTATAAAATCGATGAACTTGTTTCTTCTATCTAAATAGATGAACTTGTTTCTTCTATCTAAATCTAGTTCTGTGACTGAACTACTCCATGTAAGCTCGCTGTAGTCTCCCTGTAGCAACACGACGTTTCCTCCTTCTCCTCACAAATCTCATGCATGCTCTCCTGGCCATCCCGCACAACGTCTGTGCGATGACCCACAGAGCAAAGAAGCAGTGGAACAGACAAATCGTGAGCCCGCAGAACCATAGGAACTTCTGGACTGACGAGTTCACTTTCTTGCTACTCTTTGTGTTCGCAAAGCTGTGCTGTGTGTACATATTAGTCAGCTTTAGTAACTTTTTGTCCTTCTTTCGAGATTTTATTGCATTTAAATATTAATCAGATAGCTCAAATTTAGACTTTTAGTGTTCTAGTGTTAATTGAGAATATTTTGTTACTTCTCTATGTCTAATTAATTCCTTGTTTATAAAGCAAATTTTAGCAGAAATATAAATTAATAAATAAGGATTTGAAATGTAAAATAATAAATATATATGTAATTTATATCACTTTGTAACCTTATGAGATATTGTTGGAATCCTCATGCTTCTCTATAATTTTTGAGATGTACTATGTAAGTCATTTTTTACAGATTAACACGGTCTTGATTATCTTCAACCTAAAATACAACAAATATTTAATGATGGAGTATACTAACACCTTACATTAAACTTATAATATAACAAAACCAGCTTTACTTTAGAAATATGAGTAATGAAAGTAATAAACTCCTCACCAGTTGAAATATAATAAGGTATCAATAGTAACTTTTGACATCAACTATGCAAAGGATATTGATTATCTTCAACCTAAGATTACATAAATGAAGAAGTAAAAACAACGTTAAATTTATTATAAAACCGCTCACGGTCTTTCTGATTAGCTTCGAGGTTGGCAAATAGTGAATACTTTTAAAGCATTGTCCGCCGTACTGTATGGTTTTTATTTTGTGCAAGAAATCTTAAGCAAATAAAACTATTGTAGCTTTACTTTACAAATCTGAATTATGAACCAAACTGCTCACCAGCTGAAATTGAATGAGGTATCAATAGTAATCGGATCAGGCCCTTCCCCTAAGTACGTTCGAGCCAAGTAATTACTCACCGATGGGGATTGACTTTGATAAAACGGCCCAACCTACTTGTTTAACACGATTTATTACCTGCGGAGCGGGGAAGAATGGAGGAGACAAATCGGTATCATGGGGAACAAAGATTCATTTCATTTACACGAAGAGTTGCAGATGGCACAGAAAACATATTAATTTTCGGAATAATATAATGAGGACTCTAGTCTTGTTGTTGTTATTGTCTACAATGTCTGTGAATAGACTTTTACCGCCACATACATTATCAGAGCAGTCTGTAACGCGACTACTGATATTTCAACTACATAACAACATATTTTTACGCCCACTAAGACATAAACAAATACAAATGATGAGACATCGTTTATTGTCATATAAAACAATCAAAGTAAGAATACACATAAAATACACTGAACAAGTGAACATAACCTACTTATAAAACAAAACTTAAATTAACAAACTAAAATTACCTAAACTATTAATTACCTTATTAAAACTAAAACTTCAAATAATAAACTAAAACTAACTAAAAATAAAACTTAAAATGAACTTACATATTTTATATTACATTTATAACAAAACCAGCTTTACTTTAGAAATCTGAATTATGAACGTTATAAGTTGATCACCAGCTGGAATTGAATGAGGTATCAATAATAATTTTTGGCATGAACTATGTAAGTGGCTTCGTAAAGGTTAATATGATCTGCTTTATCTTCAACCTAAAATACAACGTCTCAGATTGTCTGTATTTTATAGAAATTTGAGAATCGATTCTCTTTTTCTCCATAATTAACGTCCTGTTCTGAAAGTATTATGAATTTAATCATACCACAGCTTTCATTGTATACAAAAGATCCACAGGCGACACAAAATGGCCGCTCCACCGCTTCTCGCTCCGAGGCCCCACGCGATGATCTATCAAGTTGTCTACACAAGATTAATGCGTACAGATGATTGACGATTCGCGCTGCGTCGGCGTCTCTCTAATGTTCGTGTGGCCCAACATTGGGACCAACGTTGGCTGATATAAAAAATACGTGGTGCGTTTTATTGGCTTCTAGTTTTCTTACTTGTTTCATATTTATATTACCAATTCATTCAATTACGTATTTGAAAAAAAACATTGAAAACGTTAATAGGTACATAAAAAGGATGAGAAAGCGTAAAACTGAATAGCTAGCTCAAACCTAAATTAATCACAGGTCTACCAAGAATGCTGGCGCCATCCCCTTGCTTTATGAAAATTGCAATGATGATAGCTTGTTTTATTTTACATTTTTGTCAAATAATGAATGCGTCATTATTAAATTTTTGATCCAATGTTTGTCGTAAATCAAAATAGAAACAAAATTTATTTATTGTTTTCCTTTTCATCATCAATCAAAATTTTGGAATCATTATTGTAGCTTTGACATAATTTATGGTCCCATAATTATGTTATCTTCTACAAGAATAATGTTTATTTTGAACATATTTACATAGCTGAGCAATTCCCGTTAAGTTTGTACATTGGGATCACGTCTCCGATTTTGATAAAAATTGGTCGGCTGATCTGATAGAGTCCATTATGCTGAGCAAGATCCACTAGGTTTCCCAAAATGTCCTATGTAGTTTGTATGAAACCTTCCTTTTTTGTTACCAGGTTTCTATGCATTTTCGGTAACAAAAAAGGAAAGTTTCATACAATCAACCTAGGACATTTTGGGAAACCTGTGGATCTTGCTCAGCATCATGGACTCTATCAGCCTACCAATTTTTATCAAAATCGGAGACGTGATCCAAATGTACAAACTTAAGGGAATTGCTCAGCTACATTTAATAAACACACATAAACACAGTACACTTGTACTTAACACAGCAAAAGGGAATGTACAAGTTTCTAATGGGGTGGCAACGCGCATGTGACACTGTTTGAGTTGCAGGCGTCCATAGGTTACGGTGACCGCTTTACATCAGGCGGGCCGTATGCTTGTTTGCCAGCGACGTAGTATAAAAAAAATTGTGGACAATATTCGTACTAAATTTTGTTCCTGTTACAAATATTTTTGTTGCACTAAGTGTTTGCTGTTGCTCAATCTGAACAAATCCTAAAGTACGACGAACAATTATTATTAGTACTCAAACTCTATTTTATCCAGTTCAAAAATAAATGAATAATTCTATAAATACAACGCAAACTCCGAACCAAACGTTGGCGACGAATGTTTGCATATCTAATGGATGTTGTGTAAATAATTGCAACAGATGGCCAGACGTTTGCTTATGCGTCGTCGCAAAAGTGCTTCCCGCCTACAATTGACAGGTTTTAGGTAGCTCGGTAGAATTACAAATTCAGACGTGATTTGAAAATATTTATTGATTTATTTATTAGATAGCCTAGATTGTCCCACTGCTGGGCAAAGGCCTCCCTCTTCGCGTTCCACGTATCCCGGTCCTGACCCGTTTCCCACCAGTTCTCATCAAAAGCGTCAAGGTCATCTCGCGAACGCCGTCGAGGTTTGCCGCGATCCCGGGTTCGATTTGGCGGGACCCATTGGTTGTCGTTTTAGCCCACAAGTCATCCGGCATATGACAAACGTACCCTGCCCAGTCCCACTTAAGCTTGGCGGCTGTTTCAGCTACGTCAGTTATCCGTGTTTTGGAGCCGTGGTACAGTGTTTCTGATGCGATCGGTCGACTTCACGCCGAGTATACTACGCTCCATGGCGCGCTGACAGACCCTGAGGGTGGATTTCTGAACTTTGAAAAATATAAATTGAAAATCAAACAAAGCTCATTGCTGCGGCCGTGAGCAACGTCAAACAAACAACATTGGCACCGTGCAGTTTCCCTTTGCTTGACGAACTAGTGGAAGCACAAGACGAGACAAGACACATTCGCCACAGACACTGCCGACTACTGACACACTGCACACTATTCATTCCTACAGCTCTCATCTCTGTCGTCATCTTGGCAAATCTTTCAATCTCTGTTGAGATAAGTACTCATCCTTTTTTATTACATCTTTCAGAAAGCCAGACGAGTGACAATGGACACCAATATTGCGACCGAAACTCGCAAGGCAACGGCACGACAACTAGAGATGCAGCTAAAAACAACAGCACAGGACCTACAAGAGTCGAGGGCCTTGTCGAAGCAGTTGTTGGAGGAAAGGGAGGAAAGCGAAGTGGAGCTCCAGAAAGTAATCAACAAAAACTCAGAATTGAAAAGGGAGCTGGCGGACAATGATGTGCAGCTGACTGATGCCCGCGGAGAAGTGGACCGTTTGCAAGGCACAATAGACACCTTCAACCAGTGCGCTTCGACACATGAAGTGGCCTTGGCCCGCATCACACAGTTAGAAGAAGAACTGGGTGCGGCTAATGAGGAACTTAATTTGTTTAGGAAAGAGCGGGAGCACTATGATGCTTCGCAGTTACAGAATGTGTACCAAGAGTTGGTAAGCGGTGAAACACAATTGAGTAGGGACTCCAAACACATAGTATTCTTTAATAGTAGTAATAAGTTAAAAAGTACATTAAGATTAATAGGTATATTAGGAGAACCCAAAAGCTGATCAAAGGCCAGGCATGTATTAAAAAATATAGTAAATTAAAACATACATTAACAGTTATGAAAAATAGGGTTCAAGACTGTCATTCAGAGCTGGAAGTCAAGGAATCAAATTTTCTGAAATTAAATGCCGACATTAACAGGCTGAATGATGAGCTTTTGGCAGTATCCACCATGTATGAGACTACTAAAAAACAAGTTGAGGAGCACATACAGGCTTTTAATAAATTGCTGCTAGAAAATAGAGATTTGGAGGAGCGGTGTAAGGCATTATTAAATGGAAAACATTGTAATTGTGGCCAAATGCCACCAGCAAAGATTATTCAAGCCGATGTGGCCCACGACACAACTAGGCATGCGGCAGTAGTTAAACAGCCCCTAGAGCAGTCAGTAAGACTGTTGTTTTTTCAGATCAGATTGGGTTAGGAATGGGCCCATTATTAAGCTACCAGTTAGAGCAACAAGTGACAAATTACTGTTATCAAAACATTACTTTGTCTCATTTATGTGACCTTATTTCAAAGGGATGTTATGATAGCAGTACTACATTAGTAATTTTATTAGGAAATAGTCTTAATGTAGATAAGCTTAGCATAGATAAATTGATGTCCACACTAAATGTTATTGAAAAATCTGGTGTGGGGAAAATTATATTATGTGCACTACCTTATGCAGAAAATGTATCATATGACTATAATTGTAAGATAGCTTACTATAATTCTTTAATGTACCATGCCATAGCTGTTAATAAAAGTACCATTTCTTTGACTTAAATAAATTCATTGAGCGCTTCATGCTAGCTCCACGGAAGGTATTTTTGCCAAAGAAATTATTTGTATATTTAGTGGAGTTATTGGCCTTCAATATTGAGCCAAATAGATGTAATAGTGTTATATATAAGTCTCAGTCAGCTGACAAAGCCAAGGACCCCATGCCTCATTTAAACTAGATTGTAAGACAGCGGAAAAACACCTGAATATGAACGTTGTTCACCAGAATATTCAGGGTTTTTCCAGCAAAGAATTAGAAGTAGGATTATTTTTAGATAGTAATAATGTTGAAGTTATGTGTATTACTGAACATTGGTTGAAACAAGAACAGTTGATATTTGATTATGTTAATTTTAAATTAGCTAGTTTTTTTGCCAGAAAATCTGCTGCTCATGGTGGCTCCCTTATTATTGTTAAAAATTGTATGAAGTGTAAAGAGCGCAAAGATGTTGTAAAATATTCCATAGAAAGAACTATAGAAATTTCATGTGTTGAATTAGACAGATATATTATTGTATGTGTTTATAGACCACCATCAGCTGACTTCAGCATATTTGAATCTACAATGGAAAATGTTCTGAATTTAGTATGCAAGGGCCAAAAACATGTTATTGTATGTGGAGATTTTAATGTTAACTTGCTCGAGTCATCTAGTAATACTGTTAAAATGTTCTGTTTGTTTAAATCATTTAATTTATTTAATTTATTTCTTGAACCTACCCGGGTAGGTGTGACTAGTGCAACATGCCTAGATAATATTTTTTGTAACTGTGAATGTATAGATAAGAAATTATTTAACTGTTTTCATTCCGATCACAGCGGCCAAAGGGCAGCTTTCTTAAACGTTATTCATGATACTCCACAAACAATAACATATAGGCCCATTACTGGATCTCGCTTGGAATCATTCAAAAATGAAATTCTACATAGTTTGTCTATAATACCATTTTCGCATTATGACTGTAATCATTTGTATCAAGATGTTTTCAATGTAATTCTTAATCAATTTAATAACAATTTCAAAGTGAAATCTATTAGTGGGTCAAAAGTTAAAACAAAGTTTAGTGAATGGGCTACTGTAGGTATTCACAAAAGTAGAAAAAGACTTTATGAACTTTATGGTGAGAGAGAGCTGAACAAGAATTCAGAATTCCTGGACTATGTAAGAAACTACTCAAGAATCTTCAAGAAAGTGTGTTTAACTGCCAAGAAAAACTTTATTAGTTCTAAATTGAAAGTGTCGGACAACAAAGTGAAAACAACTTGGAGTATTATAAATAAAGAAGCTGGTAAATGTAAATCACGCGATTGTCAAGTCAACATTGTATCAGATAATCAACAAATAGTGTCGAACAGCGATGTTGCCTCGGCATTCGAAGATTATTTCTCAAATATAGCCGTTAACACCACAAAATGTTTACATTCTTCTGCGGCTCAAGCCCATTCATTACTTTGTGCTAATGTTAAGAAATGTAATAATTCATTTGAATTTAGTCAAGTAGACTCTGTAAATATTGTTAAAACATTCAAGTCACTCAATTTAAAGAAAACGGAAGACTTATGGGGAACATCAGTTAAAGTAATTAGTCATGTCATAGATATAATAGCACCTTACTTGGCCGTAATATATAATATTTCAATTTCACAAGGCACCTTTCCAGATCTTATGAAATGTAGCAAAGTCATACCGCTTTTTAAATCGGGTGATTCGAGTGATATAACCAATTTCCGTCCCATATCAATACTTCCTGTACTAAGTAAAGTCTTTGAGAAGCTAATGTTAAATGATCTACTGGGACACTTCAACAGACATAGATTACTTACAAGCAAACAGTTCGGTTTCACAAGGGGCCGTTCCACGACCGATGCTGCTTCGGTACTCATTAAACATATATATAATTTTTGGGAAAATTCTTGTGATGCAATTGGCATATTTTGTGATCTTTCAAAAGCCTTTGATTGTGTGGATCATGGAACGCTCATTTTGAAATTAGAACACTATGGTTTGTCTATAAATGCCCTAAACTTTATGTCTTCTTACCTTAGCAATAGAACACAAACAGTAGTTGTTAACAAAACTCGCTCTAGCGGGACTGTAGTCCAATTAGGAGTGCCACAAGGCTCAATTTTAGGTCCATTCCTGTTTTTGGTTTATATAAATGATTTGCCATGTATAGTGAAAAACTTTTGTGAAATAGTACTTTTTGCTGATGATACATCACTGCTTTTTAATGTTGACCGAAAATCTACGGATTACAATGTAATTAATAGCACGTTAGCTGATGTACTGCAGTGGTTTACTGTCAACAATTTACTTCTTAATTCTAAGAAAACCAAATGTATTCGATTTTCTCTGCCGAATGTTAAACCAATCGATACAAAAATACTTTTGAATGATGAATGCTTAGAGATGGTAGATACAACACTGTTTCTTGGTTTAACATTGGACAAAAATCTACAATGGAGTCCTCATGTAAAGAAACTAGCAAGCAAATTAAGTTCAGCCGCATACGCCGTTAGGAGAATCAGGCAACTGACTAATGTTGAGACAGCTCGCCTAGTGTATCATAGTTATTTTCACAGTGTAATGTCATACGGTATTCTGGTTTGGGGCAAAGCAGCTGACATACAGACTATCTTTGTATTACAAAAGAGAGCCATTCGTTCTATTTACAACTTAGGAACACGTGAATCAGTAAGAGAACTCTTCAAAGAAATTAATATCTTAACTGTAGCTTCCCAATACATTTATGATAGTATAATTTATGTTGTTAAGAATTTAGACTGTTTCACTAAGAATTCTGATATCCATAATTATAACACTAGAAACAAAAATAAGCTTGCCATAAAGAAGTTTCGTGTCCGTAAAGTACAGAAGTCATTTGTTGGGCAATGCATTCATTTTTATAATAAGTTACCTGACACTGCTTTGAGATTACCCCTCCCAGCTCTTAAGAACTACTTAAAAAAATCATTGATGTTAAAGGCTTATTACAGAGTCGAGGACTATTTGACAGACAAACATGCATGGCCCGAACCAGAAACTACAAAAAACGAATAGCAATTAAAATAATTGTATTATGTATAGAGGACACAGTTCAGATAAGAAAGCACATCAAATATTTTATATTTTATGTTGTGCAGGTAAATTACATATTTAATGATATTGAGATTCATATTATCTTTTTCTTCTATGACAATTTGATATGTTTTCTCTGAAGAAGAACGACGTATTATTAAGCAATAATATAATTTATTGAAATTGATTTCCATAGAGTACCTAGTCTGTTCATATTCTTTGATGAATACTTTTGCATGTTAAATTGTATGTTGTTATTTAATGCATGTTAATTATAAGATGTAATGTTTTGAAAAGAAGTTGCCCGCCGAGTTTCTTGCCGGTCCCATAGTGGATACCCCCCTCCCAACTGAGGGGGGACTGAAATCTTCTCGAGGCTGAGGCGTAGGGTTAGAGCCGGCGTAGCTTTATTTGACGTTCATATGCGCATTGTAATATGCCTACTTGAAAAATAAATATTTCATTTTCATTTCATTTTCATTTTCAAATAATCTCTCTCTTTTCTTCCTTCTACCCTTATCCGACACGTACCCGTATCCGTTATGACAGGTCGGTACAACTTGTTTTCCTCTTCCATTCTCCTCTATCTTTCGTCATCTCAGCACCATAGATTTAAATATATTAAGCTAGATTGAGTTAGTTAGGCCAAAAAGTGTGTACACTGGAGAGGGTAAAGTTGGGGCTGGTGTACCTCTCGCACTTATTGCCACTATCAAAATAATTTGAATGACGTCATCACTGTCATAATTTGGGGATACCAGTCAATATTCAAAGTTACTGCCAAATGTACTAATACCCAATAAAGGTTTTTTTTAACTGCGCAAATCTTTGGTTTTATGGCTACATAATAATGACTTACCAATTCGTTACAAGGTATTAATACCCTTGCCTCGATATAATACAAAAATAATTTAGGAAGTTTATAAACATCATACAGGTAAAAATACTACTATTATAGTAATCTCTTTAACACTGGTCATACGTGCGAGAGGGACACCAGCCCCGACTTTGACCCTCTCATGTGGACACACTTTTGCTAGTCTGACAAGAACGCCTTTCTGCACCGGTGTTAAGTTCAATTTAGTATGGCAAAAAAAGTGTGAGCTCAGTCCCTATTGAAGGTCCATGCTCAGCACTCACTTATTTTCTTCTCATATCCTCTTTCACACAATCCATCCATTATTGTTTTGGGTTAAATTGTGGTGTAGGCGAGAGGCTGGCAACCTGTCACTGCAATGCCACAGTTTCGTTTTCTTTTAACCCCTTATTTGCCAAGAGTGGCCCTGAAGCTTTGGTAGTTTCATGTGCTCTGCCTGCCCCTTTATGGGATACAGGCGTGATTGTATGTATGTATGTATGTATGTATGTATGTATGTATAAATTGAAATTGAATTAATAATCTATCATTAAATAGTGGCAGAGCTGAATTTGCGGCATCTTCATCTTACAGGTGTAAATGCCCTAAACTTCTAGATTACCACGGTATTAGGTACTAGTTTCAATTTCTCAGGTATTATAGTAGTTATTTGGTTAAACATCCTCTGCCACCGAGTGAAACACAAAATTGTTCACCACACCCTACACGAGAATTTTTTAATTATATTATAACTGTGAGTAAACTAAATACAATCCATCAATCTATTACAAGTCTAGGTGTGCTTCAAAAGTGAAAAGATGTTTTTGTCTATGTTAGAAAAGAAACGCTTCGTGTTCGTTCGGTGATCTAAATAAATAATTCCAAGAAATTCTAAAAGAAACTCAAAAGAAAACCTCTTTTTCCACTTAAAAGTTTATTATTAACTTGATATATTTTTATCACCCAGTTTTATTTACGAGTAAAAAGTATAACTCTTTCTTTACATTAATTAACTGTACAAGAAATCCGACGTATGCTACTCGGCAGTTAAGTAGACGTAAGTAGGATTTATTATACTTGGATTTCGCGTGACGAGTAACGAATGAAACTAGGCGAGGCGTCCATCATCAGACTGTGACGAAGAATAAAATATATATTGATACCAGACTCGACTATCATAAATATCATAATATTATCGTAAGCGCAGACTTTTGGCGAAAGGATGTAGTCTTTCGACGGTTCCGGAAAACTACCGAAATATATGCTAGGACAGACCACGCAACGAAGCCTCGACGTTACGGCGTCACCTAAATCTTATACTTAATGCTATTTCATTACGTTGCAGTATTTGATGGCTATGCAAAATTGTAACCTCAACAGCCCGCAATGTAATTGATTGTAATTGCGAGTTCGCATGCCGTCTAAATCAGGCCGTAGGTACGCCTAATGATTTGGAAATTACAGATCATGCCACTGCGTTCCCCCCTAGTTCTTAAAGCTTGCACGCCTGTGTTATGTGTTACCTTAGATGCAATATTTTTTTCACCACACCCGCAAACTAAATGTGCTATTGCACGCAGGCGGAGCGTGAGTTCTAGAAAAATCGTTCTCCCAAGGGAATAATGAAATTTCTAGTACCGTAATTATTTTTTACATCTATTTATATTTTTTTATACATATTGCGAGTTTGATGAAAAACATTGTGTGTAACTCGGGGAGTATGGTATGAATATTACAAACTCGAGTCTTTAAATCGCTCCGACAAGCCGTCGCGTTACTGATCACTCTCGTTAGTAATATTCAAATTCCTCCCCTTGTTGCACAATTTACTATTATTTGTGTGTAATTTTATATTTGTGACAAAGATTGCTCAATTTTTTTAGCTTTTCCTGTCGTTTATTATTCAGATTTATTTTTTAGTTTTTACAATATTTTGTTAATTCTCAGAGAGGAACAGCATTCTAAACTTCAGTCCTGTCTCCACTCTGCACGCTTATTCTTTGCCGCCACCTGCTTGTTTCTGACGTCCGCTGATAGAGCAATTGCATTAATCACAGTAATGGCCGCGGTAATTGCTCCCGTGATTTACGCACAAAAAACGCGATGAACGCACAAAAAACGCTAATAGAGAAACGCAGCGTTTTGCAAAACGCTAAAAAGTGACGGTTTTTAGCGCGGATAGATTGACAGTGATGCGATGTCTGTGTCAGTAAGCATTTTTATGCGTGATTTGCTATTTGTAGCTGGGAAAACAAATGATTTTTTTTTAAATATGTAGATTTTGTGAAATCGAAATGAAACAATATCTTAGAAAGTAATTTTGCCTGTCTGCCACATTTTTAAAGTGAAAATCATATATAAAATCATCCATACCAATATAAATGGGAAAGTGTGTGTCTGTTTGTTTGTCCGTCTTTCACGGCAGAACGGAGCGACGAATTGACGTGATTTTTTAAGTGGATATAGTTGAAGGGATGGAAAGTGACAAAGGCCATTTTTGTCTCTTTCTAACGCAAGCGAAGCCGCGGGCAAAAGCTAGTAAAAGATATAGGCAAAATGTCACTGCGATATGTTACTGTTAGTGTAGGTACTTATTTATTATGGATCCGATTCTAAGTATAAAACTTGGTGAAAACGTTTTCTATTTTCATTTTGACATGTCTATGTCTAGTGTAGTGACTTCTAGATGTCATCAGAGCTGCTGCTTTAATTCTGCAGCAGAATTATACTGTTGTGTATAATTTCCTAAGTAAGACTTGTCGTCGTAGTCGTTCATTGCAAACCTCAAAATATTTCTCAATACTAAATTGTACATTAATATTGTCTTCGGTTACCGCGACAGTTACTCATGAAATAAAACTATGGAAACGGATTAAATCGCGTATAATGAATTTACAATTCAACCCGACGTTTCGAACACTTTACAGCATTCGTGGTCAACGGGTTGTATAACTAGCTTTATTAAAATTGTGTGAACCTGCCTTAAAAATCTATATTATTTATGGTCATGGTTCGTTAATATTTATTGTACCTAAAGGCTACCCAGCTTTCGCACACTGTAATTTTTCCTCAGTCACCCGTTAACCACGAATGCTGTAAAGTGTTCGAATGTGGATGAATTGTAAATTCATTATATGCGATTTCGTTTCCATAGTTTTATTTCATAAATTGTACATTGTTAAATTAAACACATACTTTTCAGTACCTGTGCATAATTATGTGTGTAATCCATCTCACCTGCCCGACGTGTGGCGTCGTGTCGTGTTTGTCGCGCGCCAGATGAGCCGTCATTTGTTCCCTGCACTCTACTCGCACTCGCTGCAACTGTGAGATGGGTGTGTTGAGAGACGAGTTCGGGAGGTGGACTGAGAAATGTGTTTAGTTTTTACTTATTTTGTTTTCGAAGACGGAGCCCATTTCTCGAAAGCTACAAGCCTTGTGCAAATTGGCCCCTGGGGCCAGTTTCTCGAAAGGTACAAGCCTTGTATTACAAGTGCGCGAACTGTCAAATCGTATGGGTTGTCATGGAAACACACTTGCAATACAAGGCTTGTACCTTTCGAGAAACGGGCCACAGACCTTTTCTGGCAATTTTGCTGCAGCATTGTCGCGTTAAAGGATAATATAATTATGTAAAAAGCCAGCTGTTATGTTTTCAGTAAGCACGTAATCCGTCTCACCTGCCCGAACGTGTTGTGTCGTGTTTGGTGCGCGCCAGATGAGCCATCATTTCTTCACGGAACTTATTCGCTCTCGCTGCAACTGAGTGTTGAAAGAAGAGGGCGGGAGGTAGGGGACCGAGGACAGGTGGTTCCAAGAATTTAATTTCCCGGTTCTAAGTGGGTCTGGGAGTCCCGGTACTTTCCCGGTTCTTAGTATTTTTAGGGCTCAATACCAAAAAGTGAAAAAAGGAGCACTTATGGCGCGACTCTGTCCGTCTTTCTGTGTGTTTTGAGATAATCAGCACATTGGATTGGAAATAATTAACAAATTCTTGCCCTATACAATACCTTACTGTGGTTTGTTTACGTTATATTATAAGGAAGTAAAATAGTACCATGGTTTGCAAGCAATGTTGGAAATTGTATTACCTACTTGCAATAATTATCATGTTTATCTTGTCAGATTCAACTTTACTAATTATTTACAAATACTAAAAATGCCATCGCATTACAAATGTAGATGTTATAAAAAAAAGGCGGATATTTTGAAAAGAACCGGGAGTACCGGTTCCTAATTTCTAGTCCCGGTTCTTTCGGCACCCTAAAATTAGCGGGAGGTGTAGGTAGCGAAGAAATGTGATTCTTTTTTTTTTTTATTATAAATGGGCTTACTCTTGACCACAGACTAGCCAAAGGCAAAGACGTGGCCTACGATGGAGTGAGCTCGCCCAGAAGATGCCTGTTCACTCTTGATTTAAAGGTTAGGTTGTTAGTTTGTACTTGTTGATAACACAATATAGATTGAAAAGCCACACACACAAAAGTCGGTGATAGAATAATGTCTTAAAAATTAAATTTCTAAGAAGAACTCTGCACGCCCATTATGATCGTGCACTCAGGCTCAGGCCTCACACTAAAAGTGCCTTTATTTTCATCCAACTCCCGGTCTACCCTTCACAACCGCCGTAAATAAACGCGCGCAAGTTGCCAACCGCGCCGCGATTAATCTCTGCGATTTCTCGTCGCATGTCGCTGCGACTTTACAGCGTCGCGTTTAATCAAACATGTCACAAGTCTTTAGCCGCGAGTCTTTATGAGACTAACTGAGTTGTGATGTCGCATTAATGTCATGTTCTGACGTTTTGACGGAGCTTGACCAATTTTAGCGTTTGCAGCGCTCTGAGTTAATGTGGAAATAATTTATGTTTTTTTAACCCTAACGTACCCGAAAGTACACACCTATAAACAAAATGTATCTAAATAATTGTTACATGGAAACATTTTGTGTTTTAAGAATGCTTTAAATTTTATTCTACTGCGAATAATCTCAAATTAAACTTCAAAACTCGTCGGAATTCTGTCACTCAAATACACAACGGCTTACGGTTCAGACATAATATCAAATGAACATACCCTTATAATCCACGTAACATTCGCCATGACCCGTCAAATAAACCGCTTTGCAAAATCCTCTCATGATGGGCACGACATCTCGCCAGATAAACCCCTCCTACTCTAATAGATACAGTTAGAAAAGGATGGGTAGTCTATCTCGCGGGCGAGATAGCTCATGTAGGAGTCCCTGTCACGATCCCATAATAGACGGCGTCGAAAAGTTATGTCACTCCCGTGTCCGCCTGTCACGCCTGACGTATTGTCACCCGGCGTCGTGTCACGAACTAATTGTAAACATTTCATCACATATCCAACCTACTTTGCACTATAAGTTTGTGATGATAGGGTTGTGTTTATTTTGGGTTGGGTATTGGAATAATTACCGACTAATCACATCGTTTTGAGACGTGTAATAAAAATGTCAGAGTGTTTGCATGCGTGATGTTATCACTATCAGTCAGTCGCGTTCGTTGATGGAATGATCGATCGATATTGGCTGAGTTATGTGGAGGTATGTCACCTGGCGTCGCTTGAATTGTTCTGTTCTGATTGCGTTCGGAAATGGTGACGTGTATCATTATGTACAACGGTAATAGACGGCCAACCAAATCTTGGCACCAAAAAAAGGCGGAAAACTTGAAAAATGTACGGCTTAGCGACCGCAGCGGAATTGTCTTCATGAAACGCGTGCCTTCCTAAACCTTGACGTTGGCGAATCATTGACGAGACTCCTACTACAGACTTTAATTACAAGTTCAGTGAAGAAATTGTAAGTGTCCTTAGTAGTCACACTAGTACATTATTGGAATGAGTTTCCAAGGTCATCAGACTCACCAAGAAAGCGCTTTGAAGAAAAGATAATATGATATTTCAGAGGAGATTAATTTCTAACCTGAGTAAAAAAATAATTGAAACAAATTATCTTACACATCAAAAGTTGACAAGGCTAATGCAATTTTGAATTGTCTAAAAGAAAAAGATTCGAATAAGAACTGCAAGGCTTCAATAATATACATATGCGCATGCAGTAGGATTTTTATTTCTCGAGAGAAAAATATAATCACTGTTTGAATTCAAAGCGTTTAAAATAGTTACTTTTGCGTCTTTGGTCACGTACCTACTAATTTTAGCCACCTAGGTTAAAACCGCTTAAATTATTAAATAGGTAAGTAGGTAGGTACTCTATTTACAAGAAAAATATTAATATGTCACTCATGTAATCTTATTGTTAAATTATAAGATCTCAACAATAAAACACAATACCTACACCTCTCTTACGCATGACGCAACATTATAATACCAAGAACATAATGCCGACAATAGACGATCGATAAAAAATGACAGGCGTACAATGGGACGGATATGTCTCGTCAGGACATTGTGATGTGACATTTATATTGACATTTCGTGCGGGCGGATTATCTGCGGAACGGGAACAAAAACATGTTGTGCAAAAGAGGTTTAGAGTTTATGGATTTGTGAGATGATACGGCCGGTTTTTGATGGGTTTAATCTGTTGTATTTGTGAAGTATATTCTGACGTTGAATTTCTTGTGTGAAGTATTATAGGGAGGTGGTATTTGTTCAGTAGTCTGAAAGGGCTTGTCACATTAGGTTCAATGTCAAAAATTAAACTTGTGATGCGCCTAATCAGCCTGTTATCCTTTATAAAGTGAGTTCTGTATAATTTCACATTCGATTTCATGCATATGTAAATGTTCAGCGTTCTTCAAGATGCCCGTAATTGATAAATTTGGGTTACCTACTATGAGAAATCGAAACTAAATGTTCGACAGTCGACCGCGTGAAATGGTTAATTTGTTTATTAATAATTTATTAAAAAAAATTGTAACGCCTATTTTAATTTTATACATTTTTGATTGAACCAATCTCCACAAACATTTTTCGGGTATCAGGGCTAAACTGTTAAAAGTCTTAAAGACGAAATAAGAAACCCAACAGTTGTTTTTTCACATCACCAATTTCGAAGAACACATCTAGTTAGATTTATGATGAAATTACGTGTTTATACAATACCTACTGTATTGTATAAACACAGACACAATTAAAACAAGCAGAGTTACTTTGCGATTTGCACAGAATTTTTAACTATGTGAAATGTACAAACTAATGAATACGCTATCCATCAATCAAGTTTTTACGACCAATCAACTGCATTCACAAATCGGTTAAAGCAACGCCAACACGCCAAATCTGCATAAACATCCACACTAGGGTGTCCCTATTTTACGAAAAAAAAAAAAATAATAACCTATATCCCGATGTTCAAAATGTAATGGTTGACTGGTAGAATGCCTGAAGGCATTAAGTCTGCTATTTATACAATTTTATGTGCAATAAAGTTTAAATAGATAGATAAATTCCCTAAATTGGTTTATTTTATCTCACAAAATCCAAGTTTCAATGAATTCTTGTCCTGTAATCCCTACAAACTTACTTGCGATTATTCCATACGATGTGTGCTCTAAGACAGTTATTTCTTTGTTTATTTTTTTTTCACAAACAGGTAGTCGAAAAGAAAACCAAATTAAAAGTGGCATCTCACGGTTTGACAAATTTTACTTCAGATAAATTTGTATGACAAATCATAGGTGCAAGATGTCGTCTCATGTTCCCATTTTATTTCCCATTAACTCGCTGTCAGCTTTGTGACGACAATTAAGCATAAAATCTGTCTAAAAATTTACATTTGTCACATTCAGAATGTAGATTATCGCTCATAGTTTATGTAATTAACACAAAAGCAATATTTTTATTGAAATTTCGTGCGTAACTATCGTCACAAAACTGACAGTGTGTTAATTTTTGTTAACAACTTACGCTAATTGGGCCGAAATTGTAAAATACCCATCAATGTCATTATTGTTGCTGTATAAATTTTGCTAAATAAGGGACACCCTAATCCACACCTACGCAATCTCGCAAAAACCACTAACACGAGCTGACGTGAAAAACGGGAAACAAAAAAAACGGTATCGAATCGCAAATTAGTGCACTTATGCATTTATGTATGGAGCGAGCAACGGAGCGGAGCCGACCGGCTACGAATTGATCAATTTGATTGATCGCTGACAGAGTAATCGTCGTCAATTTATGTCAATTAATTGCTTATTGTTAGAGCTACTACAACTTTACATTTACCATCCACAATAAACAGTAAAACCTTATTCTCATTACCATAAGTTTTATTTCACATTTTACCACTGGAATTTTGTAATGTGGTGGGAATATAATTTAAATGCATTGTTCATAGATGGCATTGCTAAATCGGGCATGCGATTCGAAACCGAAGATTGTCATTAACTTTGTATGAGGAATGGCATTTTGCAACTGACTGGTGTATTGACAGACGGATGGTCAATTAAAACGACACGTATGTCTTTCATCGTTGTTATGTGTAGAATAGGTGTAAACAGATTTATCTATAATACCTATTATAGATAAATCTGTTTACACCTATTCTACATTTTTATCACAAATAGATTCTAGTAGAATACATTATGGGCGACTTAAACTCACGCCTATATTCCTAAACGGAGTAGCAGACACATGAAATCACTGTTTAAAATATAAGATAAATATTCTCTTCATGGAACACACCACTGTATTTGAAAGATTATCACCAAACCTAAAATGTAGATTGCTTGAAAAATTGTAATGACATAAAAAATATTTCTTCACATTTACGTGAATACATAAAAATACCTTCATTACACAAAAAATAGTCTTTTAGCTAAAAAAAAAACTGGTGCCGTAGCCGAATGGCATTTCTGCGCGCGAAACGAAAACGAAACGCCGCGAAAGGTGTTCTGGCTCTGTCGCGCCAATGAGAGAGATATCTACGAGCGTTTCGTTTCGTGAGCGTTTGTGCCATTCGGCTACGTACTCTGACAGGCTCTTGTCATTGCTGTTAGGTTTCATAGAGAGATGGAAAAACTAATTTATAAAATTTGCTGTTGCTACTTGATTAGGCTAGTTACTCATAATTATTACATCAGAGGAGATTTTCTAGGAGGTAGGACATAGCGAATGACATTCCACTTTGTATGGTAGGGCACAGCACAGCGGATATCGTCTCGCTCGAATCTAGAGCAGAGCCCAACTGGGGAAGTACCTCCGCCTTACAGAAGACCGCAGCCCAATAGCACTAGACCCTACTCATAGTGTTGTATTCCTGCCGGTGAGTGAGGCTGCCAGAGCTCAACGAGGGTGCGGGGTGCTGACGACGGGAGGACCTACGGAACTAATTTGTTCCTATTGTCCCTTGAGTCGTCGGCAAACCAAACCCTCCTTTGAACTTGTACACTCCTTTTTGATGTGTATACTTAACACAGCAAAGGGGAGTGTACAAGTTTCTAATGGGGTGGCAACGCGCATGTGACACTATTTGAGTTGCAGGCGTCCATAGGTTACGGTGACCGCTTTCCATCAGGCGGACCGTATATATGCTTGTTTGCCACCGACGTAGTAAAAAAAAAAACCAGAAAACTACAACCATTTTGTATTTTTATCAATTTTCGCAAAAATTATCTTCCATCGGCGACTGAAGCAACAATAATCATAAATTAGATCTTAATCAAACGATTACGGTTCTAAATACGGTTACTGCCATCAGAGGGTCTACCGCGAAAACCATATTTTGCGAATTTTCTGCCAAATGTCAATCTAAAGCCGAGTCCGCCGTGTTTTTGTGTTTTTCTAACAAAAACAATACAAATACATAGCACATTAAACACATATCGATAAAATAGTTTACCACGAAATGGTCCCGCCTCAGCGTAAAGCTAACCGTAGTCAGCGCTGATCTTCCGGCGAGACCATTTGTGTGCCACGGACGAAAAAAAAACATTTTTTATACGTCGCAATACGAGTGAAAGAGAAAGACTCCCGCGATTTGTTAACGTGGTAGGCCCCCAGTTATCTGATGCCCGACTTGCTTACTCACTATTACATGCTGCGAAAATACAGCGTGTGTATTCCATACGGACGAATATTTGAATAACGATTAGTATTGGACCGAAGGAGCCTAACTACATGTTTTTTTTATTGAATAGATGAGATATATTTTTCATACATAATAATTCAGCACGCAATGTATTACGTCCACATCAATTAGCGTACCTACCTAAACGTCATTACGACATGACGTTTATGTCATGTCAAGTTAATATGGACGGCGTACATTGCTGCTTGGTCAGATTTAAAAAAATAATTACTCTTAATTAATAACACTTTTTAATAAAATGATTATATTATATGATTTGTATGGTTAGATACTATAACTGGATACATTATTCGCCCGTATGGAATCCACACGCTGTATAATTATTAAATTTTATTGCTAGTTATTAACATCCGGTTTTTAAATTATGGTAATGGTGTAACGGAAAATTAAACACTTTTTTTACAAGTTACGTAAATTGGAAACGGGGTAAAATATAATTATGATAAAGTAGCATATTCAAATTAGGCATAGGTTCCAGGGTCAAATCTTAGGAAATATGTGATTGAATGTGATTAAAATGACAGAAATTTGTTGGATATCTCTGAGAAATATATATCCCTTTCAAAACGAGAAATCGAGATTTGTTAACTTAATTTCGAATTTTAATGACATGTGTTAAAATTGACATTGATATGTTAACAACCCTCAGGATCGTACCAGCTCGTATTTAAAGGGATATAATAATTAGAGATATTTTCTATGTAGGTAATGCAGATCATTTCTTGACACATATTTAATTTAGGATGGCATAGCATAGCACTCACTTGATGTGTCTAACATTTTTTTTATGGCGCCCAAGTCATAACATAATCCAGTTACTAACCCATCATTTCGTGGTCAATCTCATAAAATTTGTACAACAAGCTATAGGTACAGTAACGAATAGCGTAACAATGGTAGAAACAAGTGACAGTCGTGTCAGACTCCACTGGCAGCCTTAGCAGCAGCCGCCATTGCTTCCGACTTGAGTTTCCTCCGGCGGAGACAGCTAGAGAGGGGACACAGTTATCGATACGCCTTATAACAGTTTATATTGTATTACACGGTGAAATA
Organism: Leguminivora glycinivorella; assembly: GCF_023078275.1. Classification (NCBI taxonomy): domain Eukaryota; kingdom Metazoa; phylum Arthropoda; class Insecta; order Lepidoptera; family Tortricidae; genus Leguminivora; species Leguminivora glycinivorella. Next base: position 26,715,869 of record NC_062973.1, on the reverse strand, counting down.
AAAAGAACCTTTCAAACTTTGGATAGTGACTTTTGGGGTCATAATGAATAAGATTTATTATGGGACTAATGCTGAAATCGCAAAAAAATGGATGTTGTGTTGTATTGAACAGACTCAACTTGCCTTAGCGACAACGACAACATTGCTTCAGACTTTGCACCTCCGGAACTGGCGTCTAGAGAGGAGATACAGCTATCGATAAAATATAAACCCTGTTTCAAAATCATAGTAAAACATTAGGTACTATCAGCTGCAAAAGTGCATGGAGAAATTATGAATAGAAGAAAGAAAGAAAGAAAATAATTTTATTCAGGACGTTAACAAAATTCCTTATGTCTATGATGCACACTAATAGGTATTGATATTAACGTCACTGAAAAGGTCTCCCCTCAGCATTACCACCAGGTAACTACCACTACCAGGTAACTTGACACTGGTCTTCCGTGGAGACCTGTCCAAGCGATCGCACGCGTGTACTGAACATATAACAAAAATGAAACTTACGAGAAAACATTATAAACATTAAAACTAGATATATTATGACCTACTATTACATTAACACTGAGCATTAATTTATTTTTCATGTAACCTATGTCAGAGACTAATTAGAGTTTACCTACTGGTTGCATGGAGCGAAAATTATATAAGGCAATAATGGCATTGGCACTAGCAAGTGATCTATTGAACAGATTTCTGCAAACTTAAGATATAATTTTTGTATTTAACTTTAAAAGATAACATTGTACGGCAGTTTCTTATGGGCGGCGGTATATTATTCCAGTATTTCGTGGCAGCATATCTAAAGCTGCCACGAAATGCAGTTGTGTTGTGCCGTGGGCAGATGAGACGAGTAGCTTCCCTAACATGCCGCTGAGAAAATTGCAACTTTTTCGATAAATACTGGGGTGTCAATGAATTCATTAATAAATTCACCATGCACTTTTGCAGCTGATAGTACATCGTCCCTTGCCTGCTAAACGGCCACATCAAAAATTTTAGATTTTTGAGATTTTCGCAGATTCGGGTTCAGAATCATTCAAATTACGCCCTTAAGTCGAAACATTTAAAAAGTCCCCTTCAAAGTCATTTTAGTAGGTGCATATGGCCTCATCTCTACAAAAATCGCCAACTTCTTTCCTGCAATACAGCCACAATTCCAAATCATAATTATTTTTGAATTGCAGCCGTATAGCAAACATGTGTTAAAACTTTGACACGCGATTTCTAGATGAAATGTTTTTTTTGAGATGCAGCCGTTTATCAGGCATGGGACGATATCCATACTAATATTATAAATGGAAAAGTGTGTGTGTCTGTTTGTTTGTCCGTCTTTCACGGCAAAACGGAGCGACGAATTGACGTGATTTTTTAAGTGGAGATAGTTGAAGGGGTGGAGAGTGACATAGGCTATTACTTTTTGTCTCTTTCTAACGCGAGCAAAGCCGTGGGCAAAAGCTAGCAGTATATAAAACATCGATATATTCTATTTCTTTGCAAGTTCCATCTCAATTTCCCGACATGTCAATTAGGACGCGCGGCGCGCATTGAAATGCACCGCACTGGTAATGATGTGGATTGAAGGCATCACTCTTTTGACAACTTCTATAAACATGGGTGTATTCCATGTAGGTATTCAGATTATTTATAATATAATAGCAATTTGATAACAGAATAGGATAGGAGGTTTTGTTTATTTTCACCACAGCAACTGGTATAAAGGCGCTCTTGATTATTCGAAAACAGATAGGAAAATTGTATTTTATCCACAAGAGTGCAAAGTAAGATTACATACAGATTTTAAATTTCCATTCTCAAAATATTTTATTCGAATTGTAATTTGAAGTTCTTACAAAATTTATACCTAAAGGAACCCGTTCTGTAGTGTGCCATGCCAGGTCCAAAGGTCCCCATCACGCTAGCAGCGTTACCCCGCTGTATGGCGATGGAGACCTGTTGGACAAGCCATGACTCAGAACGGGGATCTTTTGTTTTCTCCCTGACGCGCTTTCCGATCTCTCGGAAGAGTTTATGCGCTTTCCCCAGGGCCCGGCTGTCTCAACCGCAAAGAGCACGAAGTCGTAAGTGGCTTCCAAGGCAGAGTACTTCAGGTGTTTGTTTTTGGCGGCAGTCTCTGCCGCTGAGCCTGCCGTCCTAACTGTGTGTCTGATATGGGATGCAGCAAATGTACTCACACACGTTGCATCCCATATAAGACACCGCCCTCTCTGCCAAGGAACCAGCGTCAGCCCGCCAATTTTAAATGTCTTAAGTTGGTAGATTTTACCTATAAATGATTATTTTGATTCATAAATATATACAGTACATTGAGAGAAATTTGCATTGTGAATTTAACAAGTTCGACTTGTTGCGGTTTATCCGTTTGAATCAGCCAAACGTATGTTTAAAACAATATGTGTCAGGTTGTTTTTATAAAATCGACTTGTTGATTCAAATATATTGCCGATTCAAATGACAAGTATCTCCGAGACCACGGGGACAACGCCGTCCTTGAAACGTTGGAGGTCAGTTTAATATGTATTTATACGCGATTAAGTCCCGATTTAAAAATAATTATGTGTAATAATCGTGAAAGTTTAAATCAGTGACAAGTATCTTGTTGTTTGAACCAAAGAGCATGTAGGCGCTATTTTAACCAAAAAACTTGTTGAACGAACATGAAAACTGGTTGTATTTTCTCTCAGTGTGATGGATTTTATTTAGTTTCATGTTTTAAAGTTAGTATTTTATTCGTGTTGGTATAGTGAAAAAAATTCTGTTTCATTCGGTGGCAAAGTTTGTTTATTTTACCTTCGTGCCTTGAAACCCTCACAACGCTCAAGATTCCACTTCTAGAACCCCTCGCTACGCTGGCGGGTCAATATTTAAATCTTTCGCTTTCTCGGGTATGAATGTAAAACAAATTTAATAACTATTAAATGTCAATACCTATATAGGTAAAACATTGATTACTTAGGTACTTATTAATCATCAAATCAGATAATATTTATTTATTTCGCCATTTCAATGTAGCATGTATCTTTTGATCAATAAAAAGATTTATTATTAATATTTGTATGTCCTTTCCAGTTCTTGGGACCATGGGGTCCCGGACCTTTGGGAGACATGCGTGGGGCCCAAGCCAACAGCACAGAGGCCCTTTAACACATTTTAATCTAAAGGCAAGGGATACACGTGGCGGATATTATTATCTGCTAGTAATTGGTCTAGATTATACAATAGGTCTTCAATATAAAAGCCACAGTCACGTTGCATCGACACTTTACTATCACAACCTTGGAATTTGCGCTGAACTTATCTAGTTTCGTCTCGTGATAATATTTGTTTGAGCCACTGCGATACCCGCTGGTTAAGACCGAGTATGACAGCGCCATCTAGGAGCCGAACGAAGAGGCGTAAACAACCGCGGCCATGATTAAAATCAGTTTTCGCTAGAAGCTCCTACGTTCGGAAGCAAATTATTGCATCGTCGCCGTAGAACCGCCTTTTTTTAATTGTTTTTATGTTAATTGTGTGTTATATTGTGCCCCGGGGTTGTCAGTGTATGGACAACATCGGATTTTGTGATCAAGATCGATAAGTGACAGTGTCGGCGAACATTGAACAGGCCACGAGGTGCACTCATCAGCAAAGGCCAGATTCTCCAGATTACGCCAGAGCGAGACACGAGGATTCACCAAGTAAGCTCCCTAGATTAGGCAAAGTCAAATCTTAGGTTCTTGATCGGCGCAAGTATCGCAGACCCGCCCCGCCTTTCTCGTCCCGCTATCGTAGGTACCTATTTTCAAAAAAATCCATTCAATTATACTTTTTTTCGTGAGACCAAGAGTGGCAGTAATTTCACGAGCCCGTGGCTCATTCATAATATGGTCCTTCGAGCCGGATTATCAGTTCAGTGTTTTAAATACATTTACGTAGGTAATTAGCTTCCTCGCAAACCTAACCTATAAATAATTCTCATCGATTACTTACTTACCTATCGGACATCTATACGTGCTTTAAACGATATACTTACAGCTTAAATAATCGGAGTAAGTGAAAAACATTTGCATTTTGTTATAAATATACATAATATATAGTCAGTTACATTTTCGTTTTTAGTTACCTACGTACATCCGTAGGTACATATCCGCGAATTCGGTGTTCCATTTTTTCACTTACGCCAAACCAAGCAGAAAAATAGTTAGAAAACGGTACGTTTGAAGTCTAAAGTAAAGTGAATTCATTTCATTGTGTTTATTCAGTACGTAAACATTACGTTGTGTAGGTATAACATTTAGGTAGGAATAGGCAGTGAACATTCCGTTCGCTAGTAGGTAAAGTAAATATCAGCTGATTTGTGTATCTTTGATTTGTAGGTATTTATCGATTTAGGAATACATTAGTTATATTAAATACCTATCGTTGGTACAATAGGTATATATTCTAAGTATAGGTATAAGCTATTTCTATCGTGTTGATTAAAAATGGCACCGCCAGATAAAGTAGGGCCTAATATTAAATTATTAGAATCTCAAATCCAGGCGTATTTCGGTAGAATGCAAACTATCTATGACTTGTCACCGCACGTCGCGACGGCCAAAACGCAAGAACGATTTTTGTCGCAGTCGGCGACCGTTGATACTTTGCGTTCGGAATTTAATAACCTGGTGGAACAACTCAACGCGGCGCGTATGCAAGCTGATGAAGAGTACGTACCGTCATTTAAAACATGGGAAGCTTTTGAGGATATGTATTCACATGTTCAATTTGTTGTCAAACAATTGACGGCCACCAACGCCGACGGGGCTCGCGGGGCGCCGCCGGCCTCAGTTGGCTCGGCCAATCTGAAACCGAATTTAAAGCTCCCACCTATTGTACTTCAGACATTCGATGGCGATCAAAAGAAGTTTGCTTCATTTCTCGAATGTTTTAATAGTACGGTTCATCGTAATTCGGCCCTTACAGATGCGGAAAGAGTGTTTTACCTCTGTGGTCAACTCTCGGGTAAGGCGCTAGCCACAATAGCGGGAATTATTCCATGTGGTGAAAATTACAAATTAATTTACGATACGCTGGTCGACAAATATGAAGATGTAAGACTGTTAGGTACTTCATATTTGGACGAGTTATTCAACTTCAAACAATTAGACTCGCCGTCCGCGAAAGGGTTAAACGACTTTGTCGATTGTTTTGTAACCTCGGCCGCGGCTTTCGATAAGCTCGAAATATCGGATAAGAAAGAATTTATATTTTTATACTTAGCCTTAAAGAAAATTGATCCCGAAACGGCGCGTATGTTCGAAAATTCCGTGCGTTCAGAAAAACTGCCTAAATACTCTAGCTTTCTTACATTTGTTAAGGAGCAAGCTAAAATTTTGGAGCGTCGCGGTGACCCGGGCTCCAGCTCTAACGTAGCAGGTGCAAATACGGCCCAGCGTACAGGAAAACAACCGAGCAAACAGCCGAGCGCGAAGCGCACTCAGTCATTTGTAACAACCGGGGAAAATTCCACTGCGTGTGAATTGTGTAACGATAATCACGACCATTTTTATCAATGCAAAGAGTTTAAAAAGTTAAACCCGCGTGAACGTTACAATGTAATTAAAAAATATGGTGCGTGTGTAAGGTGCCTTAGCCACAAACATAGGAGTGGGAATTGCCGCTCAAATCAGGTATGCGATAGCTGTAAAGCCAATACACACCATTCTTTACTACATTTCGTAGAAAATATGTCTACATCGCTAACCACTACTGAAGTAGCTGTTCCGTCGTTGGCTGTGACACAAAGTGAGGTAATGAGCAGAGATCGCGCAGTTTGTCAGTGTGGCGCGGCGCGCAGCGGCGGCGCTCCCCCCGCGCCCCCTCTGTCTTCGCTCGCGAACGCCGACGCGCACGCGGACTCGCCCGTAAACATGGATTTGCCCGCGAATTTGGACTCAACCGTTTCCGCGACCACCACGGCGGCAAATGCACAGGTGTCACACAATTATTTACAAGCGAATATTACGCCCGAGGTAACGACAGCAATGTTAGCTACCGCCAAGGTGACCGTAGTAGACAAATTTGGGAAGACACACTCGCTGCGCTGTATGATTGATAACGGTTCTCAAAATCATTTCATAACTACCGCCGCGTTTAAAAAGCTGTCATTGAGTTATTTTAATGAAGATTTGCCAACGACAGTAAATGGATTTGGAGGAGCTCCGAATGCTACTAGAGGTAAAACACAATTTACGATTCGGTCGTGTTACAAAAGAGATGTGACTTACGACATTACGGCGATAGTAGCGGATCGCATAGCGCTCCCCGTACCGACTGCTCGCGTAGATCGCGCCGCGCTTACTTTTTTGAATGGTGTGCCGCTCGCGGATGAAGACTTCCATGTTACTGGGGAGATAGATATACTTATTGGGGTCGTACTATTTGGTACCTTGCTTATGAGCGGTCGGGTACATGGCCCCCCGGCTCACCGGACGTGTTGGAATCCACACTTGGATTTTTAGTGATGGGGAGACTCCTGTAGAGGTACCACAGGCTAGGCCATCATCCGTCGCTTTATGTGCGTTCACGGGAGCTCCGCTAAATAAGTTAGTGGGACAATTCTTTGAGTTAGAAGAAGTACCTACCTGTAAGTCCACCTTTATGAGTGTGGACGAACGAGCTTGTGAGGAAAACTACAAAAAGACTACCACTCGGGATGAATCAGGTCGTTATTCGGTAGCTTTACCCTTTAAGGGTAATCCGGAAGAACTCGGCGATTCGAGGAAGCAGGCCGAGAAACGTTTTTTATCTCTAGAAAGGAAATTTAGCTCCACGCCTGCTATGCGAGCTGCCTATGACGACATTGTACGAGAGTACTCAGAGAAGGGCTATCTGAACTCTGTAACCGAGAACAGTTACACTGGTCAAAAAGAGAAATAAAAAAACAAAGTGTGATGTAAACCTGCATTTTTGGTATGTTATTTGGGGTCCTTGGGGGAATGTAGGACTATATTTTGCAAGCAAAAAAATGGTGTGCTAACTTCGTAATTTAAAAAAAAAAGTAAAAAAATCAGACTTTTTTTGGTTTTTGACGTTTTATTAAAAAACTATGCATTTTTGGTCAAAAGTTGCTTTGTAATGTTGAAAGCGCATTAAATTCCAAACAGTTTGACATTTTTTTTTATCAGTGTCCGTCAAATATTTTTTGAGATATGAAGCGTCAAAAAAAGAGCATTTTTCCCCTTTCTATGAAAATATTCGTTTTGCTAATATTTTGAGACATATATCAGCAAAACAACTCAGGCTATTACATAAAGTGTAAAATAAAAATGTAGAAAATTTCAATAAGACCAAAAGGGTGCCAGTTATTTAAAAAAATAGGATTATATCATAAGTCTAGTATGACTGGGTCAGAAATAATCGGTGGATGGTAATGGCCAAATGGGATAGTTTACATATATTTAAAGGAGGCGTAGCGGAGAACGAATTATTATTATTTGGGGGCTGTTCAAGTATTACTCAGACACATATTTGCGTATATCAAATCAACATTTATTTAGTAAGTTAAGTTTACGGTCAGAAAGAGCTCAGGATCGCCGCTTGGCGGAACAAAATATTTACGAGTAGAAAACCCTCATTAATTGAATCAGATTGTTCCGAAATTGTTCTTGTACGGACTGGTTTTTAAAGCATATCACTGAGGGTCAATAACATCGATGCAATCTCACGAGCGTTGTCGTGGACGTGGCTGAATCATAGTATTCTCCGTTTAACGAAATATCAGTACATAGTATGTGTTGTATTGCACGCGCAGGTCTCTCACCGCCGCGCAGGTGTAGTCGGACCATAACTCGACAGTATACACGCTTGTACAAAAAATGAGGAATAGCTGTCTTTTTAAGCTGTCACTACATTTGGCGAATCTTCTAGCCAACATGTTTGGCCTTACTGCGGTGGCTCGCCTCTGCCTTTCTATGTCCTCCTGGTCTTTTAAACTGGAGAACAAGATGTGGCCAAGATATTTGACTTCGTGTACTCTCCGCAATTGAACTCCATCAAGCAAAAGAGGTGGTACATGTGTGGGCATATGTGCTGCCTCCATGAGCATAAATTCAGACTTGTCCGGATTGTATCTCATGTTATGCTGGCTGGCGTATTCTCGCATTCTGCAACTTACGCATAGCTCCCACAGATGGTGCTAGTAAGACCATATCGTCTGCATATGCGATGTGATTTATCATTTGCCCATTGATGGAGCAGCCAACCTCGGTACTGGTCAAAGCCTGCGACAGCCCATCCATGTACACGCTGAAGAGAGCCGGAGACATACTGCCTCCTTGTCTCACGCCACACTAAACAGCCCGCTGGCTGTGGACAGAGTTGACTTCCATCTTACTACGTTCTTCTGCTGGGAATACCACTTCTCCAGTATCTTAATAATTGGCGTGGGCGCTTTCCGTTCCCGTAGTTTATTCCACAGCAATTGGTGGTCAAATACAACTCAAGTGGACTTTCTATCACTACAGGAGTTGTGCCATCAAGATGCAGAACCAGGAAAATGTAACTAATTCTGTTTTATTTTTCTAATTTACTAAACTTCAAAATTTTACTGTATTTTATTTCTTCATTAGTAATAATCAAATCGATGCAAAGTTAGCTTAGACAATTTTTTCAGATAAACGGATATCAAAGAAAGTAAGATCGAATAGGTAGCACTTTCAACCTAAAATTTTTAGCGTAAACTATTTTACCTTAACCAATCTACCAGACTCTTGGCTTCTCTGTTTATAGATTTTTTTTTTGTTTACCAAAGTAACTATTCGTCTTACTGACCTTTATTTGCACTAAAACTAAAGCAAAATAAATTTTATACAATGTTATATTGCAATATATATCATATCATGAAGTATTTTGCAGATATTTGTCTAAAAATATTGGCAAAACGCTACATTTTATAAATGCGTCAAAAATTAACCTTTTTGACGCTTCATATCTCGAAAACTAAAACTATTTGACGGACATTGATAAAAAAGATGTCAAACTGTTTGAAATTTAATGCGCTTTCAACATTACATAGCAACTTTTGGCCAAAAACGCATAGCTTTTTAATAAAAAAATAAAAACCAAAAAAAGTCCGATTTTTTTACTTTTTTTTTTAAATTACGAAGTTAGCACACTTGTTTTTTGCTTGCAAAATATAGTTTTACATTCCCCCAAGGACTCTAAATAACATATCAAAAATCCAGCTTTACATCACACTTTGTTTTTTTAGCCGATTTTCATGTAAGATTTGACCGGTGTAAGTGGGGAGGATGGCTATGTAATAGCCCACCATGCAGTGGTTCGAAACGATAAGGTTTCGACCAAATTGCGTTTGGTCCTGGACGCTAGTGCGCCAACCGACAAGGGTGTTTCGCTGAATTCAATTTTAAATCCAGGTCCCAACCTACAGTCCGACTTATTTCTGGTACTCTTAAATTTTAGATTATTTCCCGTCGCCTTTTGTGCCGATGTCAAACAAATGTACCTTCAAATTCGGGTACACCCTGACTTTAGGAAATACCAACGAATCCTGTACAGGTTCGATCCCGGCGACTCTTTGCAATTATTTGAGTTTGAGCGTGTTTGTTTCGGTTTATCCGTGAGCCCTTTTCTGGCCCTACGAACCATTCAACAATTAGCGATAGACGAGGGTCCCCGGTTCCCACGAGCGGCAGAAATTATCCAGCGAGGTGATTACTACATGGACGATGTGGCGTCCAGCGCCCCATCTGAAACCATAGCGGCTGAAACCACGGTACAGCTTATAGATATGTTTAAGGCGGGTGGCTTCGACCTGATGAAATGGTCGAGCAATTCTCCAGAGCTACTCGAGGCTATACCTAAAGGGTACTTACACCCAAATTCAGTCGAGTTTGGCGACGGGTCTTCGCAAAAGATTTTAGGCATAAAAATGGGACCCGCGATCCGACTTATTCTCATTTGAAGTGAATTCAAATACAGAGCGATGTACCAAGCGCAATATTTTATCGGTAGTAGCAAGATTGTGGGACATTTTGGGGTTTGCTGCCCCAGTGATCTTATATGCTAAACTAATGATTAAACAGTTATGGCTAGAGCGCATCGATTGGGATGAGACCCCACCCCCAGCTATTATTGACGCCTGGGTTAAATTCGTTCGAGATTTACCGATTCTGGGCCAAATGAAAATCCCGCGTCATGTAGGTGTGACATCTTGCTGTACAGTAACACTGTTGGCTTTTGCAGATGCGAGTGAGAAAGCATACGGCGCGGTATTGTATTTACATGTGGTTACTGAGCAACAAATATCAGTGCGATTTTTATGCGCTAAATCTAAAGTAGCCCCAATAAGGGTTGAAACATTAGCTCGTTTGGAATTATGTGCAGCATTGCTTATGTCGAAATTGGTACGTGTAGTGATTGATCACTATAGCACGCGCATCTCCTTCGCTCAAATTTATGCGTTTTCGGATTCAACCGTGACCCTGCACTGGATTCATTCTAGCCCCCACCGATGGAAAATATTCGTAGCGAATCGGGTGGCAAAAATCCAGAAAAATCTACCATCGGATTGTTTCTTTCACGTGTCAGGGAAAGAGAACCCCAGCGATTGCCTGTCGCGTGGGCTTACACCCTCCCAACTATTAGAACACCCTCTGTGGTTACAAGGTCCGCCGTGGGTTCGAATGGAACGCTCGAAGTGGCCTATAAAACCTTTTGTAGCGAGCTCGGAGAGTGAAGTACCGGAACAAAAGGTAATAGCCCTGCCCACTGTGGCGACTTTAACCCCCGCCTGAACAGCCTATATTGTACACGTTGTCTAAGAGGTTCTCATCTTGGTTGAGATACCTGCGAGTGATCACTTACGTGTTACGTTTCGCGAAACTGCTGTCATCTAAAGGCCCTGTTACAGTAGAAGACACAGAAGCTGCTGAATTTGCAGCTATTAAAGCTATTCAGACTGTGCATTTCCCTGAATACTTGGAGGCAAGTCAAGCAGGGAAGGCCCCAGAATCGAAGGCAATACGAAAACTAAGGCCCATTCTAGTCGAGGGAGTGTTGAGAGTAGGAGGTAGATTAGAGAACGCTAATCTTACCTTCGATCACAAACATCCATTTCTGCTACCACGAAAGGATCATGTCGTTAATCTGATTATAGATTATACACACAGAAAAAATTGCCACGCAGGCGAAAAACATTTGTTTTCGTTGTTAAGGCTCCGATATTGGATATTGTCTGCTAGGGCTATCGTTCGTTCCAGAGTTGAGTCGTGTGTGCGATGTTTCAAGGCACGTCCAAAAGGTATAACGCCGCCGGTAATGGCAAATCTGCCAGAATGTCGACTGCAAATTTCCAAGGCTTTCGCGCATACCGGTGTTGATCTATGCGGGCCGCTCAACGTTACCTTGGTGCGAAGACGCGGTGCTAAAAGCCAGAAAATGTACGTCTGTGTTTTTATCTGCCTGACCACCCGCAGCACGCATGTAGAGATTTGCGCCGACTTAAGTTCGGAAACGTTCCTTAATGCACTGAAACGGTTTATATCTCGTCGAGGTCCGGTAGATACTATGTACTCCGACAACGCAACGAATTTCGCTGGTACCGATTCTCATTTGAGAACTCTCTTCAATCGGGCCTTTTCTGATACCTTTCAAAGGGAGCTTTTGGAAAATAGAATAAAATGGAAATTCATCCCACCAAACGCCCCCCACTGGGGAGGGAGCTGGGAATCGGCCGTAAAATCATTTAAGACTCATCTATTTCGGGTGATAGGCGCTCAAATATTATCATACGACGAACTGTATACGCTTTTATGCCAGATTGAAGCAGTTTTGAACAGTAGGCCTTTAGGCCTCTTAAGCGCAGATCCTTCGGAGCCCGCACCGCTTACGCCAGCTCATTTTTTGAATACAGTACCTCTAAGGTCTTTACCCGCCGCGGAGATAACGGAAGAGCGTACTAACCGATTATCCCGTTATAGTCTACTCGAAAGTTTAGTCCAATCTTATTGGCGTCGCTGGTCCTTAGAGTTCTTGCATACGTTACAAGCGCGTGAAAAGTGGAACACTGATTCGCGACCTATTACCGTTGGAACTGTAGTTCTTATCATTACGGATAACGCCCCGCCGCTGCACTGGCCAATGGGCATAGTTATTGAGACGTATCCAGGGAAGGACGGCGCGATAAGGGTAGTTTTAGTCAAAACAAAAAATGGCACGTATAGGCGCCCGGTAGTGCGTTTATGTCCACTTCCTTCTAATATTCCATAGTCTGTTACTCTGAAAAACAGCATTAGTTAAGCAAATTAGTTATAGTATAGAATAAAAAAAAAAAAAAAAAAAAATTGTCTCTCCCTTTTTCTTCGGCTGTTTAAGCGGCCTTTCTAGTTTATTGCAACGCATCTAAGTATGTGCACTTAGTTATTAAGACTTCCTTTTCTAATCTTGAAAAGGGAACCTTTCAAGGCCGGGGCTATGTTTGAGCCACTGCGATACCCGCTGGTTAAGACCGAGTATGACAGCGCCATCTAGGAGCCGAACGAAGAGGCGTAAACAACCGCGGCCATGATTAAAATCAGTTTTCGCTAGAAGCTCCTACGTTCGGAAGCAAATTATTGCATCGTCGCCGTAGAACCGCCTTTTTTTAATTGTTTTTATGTTAATTGTGTGTTATATTGTGCCCCGGGGTTGTCAGTGTATGGACAACATCGGATTTTGTGATCAAGATCGATAAGTGACAGTGTCGGCGAACATTGAACAGGCCACGAGGTGCACTCATCAGCAAAGGCCAGATTCTCCAGATTACGCCAGAGCGAGACACGAGGATTCACCAAGTAAGCTCCCTAGATTAGGCAAAGTCAAATCTTAGGTTCTTGATCGGCGCAAGTATCGCAGACCCGCCCCGCCTTTCTCGTCCCGCTATCGTAGGTACCTATTTTCAAAAAAATCCATTCAATTATACTTTTTTTCGTGAGACCAAGAGTGGCAGTAATTTCACGAGCCCGTGGCTCATTCAATATTAATAAGGTAAACCTAATGGATATTCAATTTTATCAGATCATGCATTAACAAGAAATCCGCTTATCTTCACTGGTAGATCAGTAGACGGAAATATTTGTCTATTAATCAAAAAAATCGATTAAGGATTACTGACGTTAAACCGGACGTGGTATGTGCCGGAGCTTTTCTTAATTTGTAGTTAGTTAGTTTTATTTTCCGCAAGTCGACATTGTCGACAACCATTGTGCCTATTTTGCGTGAAAGACGAGGTGGCGCTTGCTCTAACCACGTGAGCAGTCTTAAAGTACCTACGACTTGTAACAGTAGTGGTATCATTTTATATTTAAAATACGTTTCACGAAAGTTCAACTTCTACTATTTCTCATTGATGTTTAGCGGACATCTTTTTCTGTCAAAAAGTATATCTTGCAATCCTTTTGTGTCTAGCTACTAATATCACTGTCCAAATTTCTGCATTTGATGCTTGCACCATCTCATACTCATATAAAAGTTGTAAAACTCATTTAATAGTCATAGTTGTTGTTTTAGAGTCCGTATCATGCCAGTTTTTATGCGTCAGCGTTGAAAATGATTTTTTTTTCCAAATCATCACAGAGGGCTATAAGAGCATAGGGGTGGCTTCAACAATATTGGTCTCTTCAGTCCACTCCTGTGGTTCCAAATAAAAAGGGTTGGATCGATTTCATAGGGTCGAATATAAGTGTTTTGTAGATAAGTTTTTTTTTCGATTTTGACAGGGCTTGAATAGACACAACTTTTTTTGATTTCATTACAACTGAAGTTTTTTGAATTATTTAATATAGTTTCACCTGTCCCGTTGTCTTTCTGTAAATCAAATTTTGTAAGTTAAAAAGTTTTTCATTAAATTTTATTTGTAATTATAAACTTCTACTAATTTTAAAGTACCTATGACGACATTGCATACTAATTGTTTTGTTTTCGTTAAAGTTTAGTTTTTTTTTACAAAACTAAGGAACTAATCAAACATTTATTATTCAATGAAATAATATTCGATATTATTAGTTACACCAAAGACAAAGTGGTCTAGTCCACCAACGGCCAAGCCAGCCAGCATCAGCAGTCGAACCCGGGTCTTCAGCTTACGCTGCTAACCCCCTTACTACTGAACCACCCGGTTCCTTTTTTTAGGGTTCCGTACCAAACAGATACAAAAAGAACCCTTATGGTGCGACTCTGTCCGTCTGTCTGTCACATTACTAAATATCTCGAGAACTACTTATGCTATCGATTTGAAATTTGGAAGTTGTTTCTTATACTTACTACCATGTATTTTTTTATGTTCATGGCAGTTCATGTTCAAGACTGATTGTCATTTTCAATCCTATTCTTTCCTAGCAGTGAGTGATGAAGCTGACCGGCGTTAACGATCATATCCATCATGGCGGGTGGCGACTAGCAAATTGATTGACGGATAATGGTTTATACAGGGCCTCTTTTTGATATTACCTCAAACTCTAACCAGACCAAGATTTTTAGTAGAGATGCACTGAATATTCGGTTACTATTCGGTATCCGGCCTATTCGGCCCTTTATTTAATATTAGGCCGAATACCGGATAGTGACGAACTATCCGGCCGGATACCGGATGTGCTAGTTTTGATTGAATGATTTTGGGGTAAACAAATTAAATGTAAAAAAAAACAGTTACGGTTTAATACTTAAAATCATAGCGCTTAATTATTAAAAAAATAAACATTTTTAAACAAAAACGGACTCCGCGCGAAGTTCACTACGAATCAATTAACTCAAAACCTGCACGACGCACCCGCTCCCTGCTAAAATTGTAGGTATTGTAGGTAAAATTCTGCTGTCCGAATATTCGGCGGCCGGATACCGAATATTCGGCCGATAGTTGGACCGAATATTCGGTATCCGGTATCCGGCCAAATAACTATTCGTTGCATCTCTAATTTTTAGTGCTAAGAACCCATACAACAAGTAATTATTACATTTATAACTTTGGTCCTAACTCCTAACTGACATACCGTATTTTTTTTTTAAATATTGAGAAGCATTACACCTATCTCGAAGACGCAGAACTAATTGTGTCGCTTAACTTCAAACCTGGGTAAATCCATTCTGCTTTAAGGTTGAATATTTAAAAAATATATTATGATCTAATAGATAATCAACCTTATAGCAGAATGGATTTACCCAGTTTAGAAGTTAAGCGACACATTAACAGTTCGTACGTCAAGTCAGCTAACAAAATTGGCAATCATTGCGTGCTGAATTATTTTGAATGAAAAAATGAAATTAGTATTTTTTCATTCAATCATATGAAAATATGTTCTGTAGGGCTTATATTATTAAATAGTCAAATATGAGGTAACATCAAAAATACACCCTGTAAAATTTATAGCGGTTGAAAGACATAATTATATTATTTTGTCTTCTATACATTTATAATCCCTAATTATAATCTTGTATAACAAAGAGCAAATATGAGCGGTTTGTATTGAATACGCTTTTCGCAAGTTCTTGAACCCAACCAAAGCAAAAACAGTAATTAAAAAAAAAATAGTTCGTCAGTTGGATCATCAAAAATTTTTGGACACATTTTTTTTTTTCTCGTAAACGAAAAATGACGACGGTACAGTGCGTTGAAGTTTTGCGTGACGTCACGCCTAGGCACAATTTTTACCTAACAGTGACGTCATAAGCCCTCACTCCGGAACTTTGATGCCCCCCGTATCTTTGTATTTTTTCATTCATTAGATAAAGCGAAAAATATGTGTTCAGTATTTTTAGACGATCTAACCGACGGACTAAACAGAATGCCATTTTTTTAATGTAGTTGCCATCCCTATTGTAAAGAAAATGTTAAATGTTATAGATATACTTTCAATAGAGGTGTAGGTACCTATGGAGAACTAAACACACGTCATCAATGAAATATTTTTTTTATTGTTGCTAACTTCATTTTTTATTCCACATTAGAAATAATAGAAATTGAAGATTTGGTAAAAACATTAATATATTTTTAAAATTGTATTCAAGTGTTCGAAACGTCGGGATGAATTGTAAATTCATTATACGCGATTTAATCCGTTTCCATAGTTTTATTTCATATTTTTAAAACTCTACGTTAACTGAAATTAACTTGATATTAGTTAAAATAGAAGACTTTTTCCTGTGAAATTAATTTAACGCTTCACTAATATTGACTCAGTGACAGATGTCTATTTGCCGACACCATATTTATTTTACACTTGACACTTCACACGGAAAGGACGTATGTGCCCCAGACCGTGCTATTCGAGATGACGCGTGCTTTCACTCATATTGTTACGCTGTTAAAGGTCAATGTGAATGACACGCACTATAATGTTTATTCAACATAAGACGTTTTGAAAGTAATATTAAAGACAGGTGCAAGTTGTTCTGGGTTGTGTTAAGTGATAAATCATGACAGGACTGTGTTATTAGTAGCTTTGGGTTTTTAATTATGACATAGGTTATCTTTTACGTTTACATTCTTTTTGGTGGTTTTTGAACTGCGAGCAAATTATTTTATTTTATGACTATTTGAACGGGTAAGATCTTTATTTAATTCATATAATTTTGTCAAGTTTTCATAATGATAAGGCAGGCAAGCTATCGAACTTACAAATAGTGCGATAGGGACGGCCTGATGTTTTATCATTTATCGCGCGACCATGGTTGTCTGCCGACTATACAACTATAATTCTAGTCTATATTTGGGTATAAAGTATTTAAAATTGTATTTTTAATTTCATTGAAATTGTGGTGAATACAAAATATACATACTACTTATACTACCTAATCAAAATCATATATCACTAAGCATTGAACTAAACATTATTTATTAGAAGATAAATATTATAATATTTTAATTTATTCGAACATAGAATTAATAAAACATACGTAGTGTATATTTTACACGCGGATCTGTATGTAAAAGCTTCCTAATTTAAATTACAGTTACATTAACAATCTAATTAATAATCAAATGCATTACATCCTTACCAAACACGGTCACTATTAATTAGAAAAAAGCTCAGGAGCTTATCATAATTACCGGCCATAAATTATATCCGAGACAGTGGCAAATGACTTTAGTCACTCCCGACCTCGATCCAATATCAAATAATTCAAATATTTGGGCAGCACCCATCTATCACTTACGGATGATAGATGGCGCTACGTCCAATGAGACGAAACGACGTATACTCCAACTTTAAATTTGGAAGACTACTCTATCACTGTTGTATCAAAGTTACTTATCTCACAGTCGATAGATGGCGCTTTGTTTATTGAAACGAAATGACTTATATCACAACTTTTAAAGCAAAAAAGGTACTTTAATATTACTGTAATAAAGTTGCTTAATAGTTGCGTTGTCGAATAAAGTCTTAGTAAACTTAGAAGTTGGGGTTTGCAATGTTGTTTGCTCGATTGACATTATCGTTCATGTTTCAGTTAGCAATTATTTATTGATGTCGTTTGGATTAGATAAAGGATTGATGGTCTTTTCGTTTTTAAGGATGGGCTGTTTAAATAAGATAGTGGATTTGGAGGTTGACACGTTTAAGTCAAAAAATTACGATTATTGCGTTTACAGACTTTTTATAGTCCGCGTTAGCTGAGAAAGTGTTATAATTGATGTTTCTTTACGTAGAAGTTTGAAATCAATATTGACACGGCCTCACACAATTGACACAGCTTTATTTGACGTTCATATGCGCATTGTAATATGCCTACTTGGAAAATAAATATTTCATTTCATTTCACTTGCTCAATGCAAATACCTTGTAGAAATAGCTTAGACAGAATCTAAATTCTTATTTGAAAAATATCCTATTTCGTATGTTACAAGAATGTGATTGCTTTTCTAAAAAACTAACAAAAAAATACAACTTCAATATCGTTGTATTACTGTTACCCACCTCTATTTAATTATTATAATGAATAAATACTAAACATTCCGATCAGGTATCAGTTTAATTAGGGTAGATACTAGGGCTCCCGGTCGTGACCGTGTATCGTGAACACGTAGCCGTACGCACGTTGCCGTGATACACGGCAACGGATTTCTGGTTCGTTCGTCACGTGAAAATAAATCACGTGAAATTAGGGTACGTACGTTCGTAGATCCGTCCGTACGTACGTACGAATTCACGTGACACGCCCGTTCGGTCCGCCAGCGGCGTTTCATGAGAGAATCATCGATCGATCGGATGCAGTCTCTATAAGTTATGAATAAAAATGTAGGTATCGTGAGGTTATATCTTAATTACTTTTGAATTAAAATTTATATTCAATACTGCGGTTTTTCAAATATTAATATGTAAGTAATAAATAAATATAACTAAATAAACGATCCGGGGTTTCCGATAGGCTTAATTTAGAAGTGGTTATAAAAATACCAACGATATGGGTAGGTAACCTTTTGTAAGGGTAACTGCTAGATTTGGTAACCGTTTCAGATAAAGTTTCCTTCCAGTCATTTGAGTTTTTTACTCTATCTAAAGGTTTTCAACAGTTATAATTCTAAATTCGACTTATTATTAAATAACCACTGTTAGCATTGTCTCTACGCTACAACCGACGCTTCGAGTACAAATTCAAAAAATGCTTATACTTTCACTAAAATATTACTTTTATGTTTATTAAAATGGCACTATACCATGACTATACCTTATCCTTTGTTAAGCTTATCTGTTGAGTGGTTGTGGTTGAAAAATACCATGCGTTAACGTGGTAATATGGGCTTAACCGTGCACCGTGATACCCTTGAATCTGCTTATTATGTGTCTGCAATGTTCGTTGACAAAAACTCTCTAGTTACCCTCTGATTAATAAGATTTAATAGGAAGATAAGTATCCACGGTACCATTCAATTATTGATGCAAGGAGTAAGAAATTTGTCAATTTAGTATAAAAATTAAGAATGTGACGATAGGATGACATCCACGGAAACGTAATTTTAACACATACCTAGTTAATAATTATGTTATACATTTTACGTGAACTTACTTAACTGTTATAGCCACTATTTAATTAGGTAATTAGTGTAATTACGTTATATAGTAATAAGATTGATGGTAGTAAAAAAAGTCTACTTTAAGAGGGTTCAAGGCGCAGGATTATCATTTTATTAAGATGTAAACACTGTTTTATGACTGATATATTGTTTCAAAAATAATAAATAGGCACTGCTTAATAAAGTGAGCTTCGTTATACTATTTACATGCAATAACTTTAAAATTATTTTTTCATGGTATTTAAACTTAGACCTTTGCTGCTTTCATTTACTTATTATGGATTACACCTATTTAAAAAATTGACTTACTCGTTTGATGTCGTAACAGTAACAGCAGATTTCAAATGAACTGACGTCAAATGCCTCGCGATAGATCCTGTAGTACCATGACGACACGGAAACTCATTGTTTGTCCGATCCTTGCAGAGACTACATAAAGTTGAATCTCCGACTCTGGTGGCATATCTCCACACCAAACTTTTCTTCGTTGTTAAGAGTTTCAAACATTAACAGTAACAATACAAAAAATTAACAAAACAACAAGACAATAACTTTTAAATTCACCGCTAAAGTAACATGTCAAGGCCTTCAAGTGTTGATCAACTGGGATCTTACAAGTGACTAATTGAAATAAACTAAAATTCTAAACTGCCCCATCCAGATTAAATAAAAAATCCTAAAATGTAAAAATAACACATCGCTCACTTCACTCAGCTTCACGTACAAAAGGCTGCTCGTAAATTTTACTGTCTTTATTACCACGTGGTGGAACTGCGCTTATTATTTGCAAAATACCACCACAGTAAGATAGCTGAGCTCGTTCGTCAAACAATACAGTGCTATAAAGGAATATACTATCTAAAAGTATTATTTAATGTACCGAAACTGATAAGAACTGCAGCTGTCATTTTTTTTGTCTTAGCCGTGGCCCCGCGCACATGTGTGCATATTTTTTGCCTGGAGTATAATAGTCATCATAAACTTGCTCTTTTGTTCACCTACACTCCTGTTTGTCTTGTTTACATTTAAGATTACGTTATATGCTTACATAAGAGCAAGCTTAAATATTAATTAATTAAAGCCACTTGGTAGGTTTTCATTTTCATACATAATAAATGAAAGAATAAATGTGAAAACCTTAAGAATAACATAATAATGCTTGACCAGAAATATATGGCTAAGCGTCGTGTTGCTGAATTTCATCAGAACTATTGTCCCGGATCCGTAAGTTCACATTTTTGACACATTTGTTTTGAAGTACATATGTTGCGATGTGGCTAAGGCGTATCGTTTGCCAAATCTAACGATTAATTTCGAATTGGTTGAATCGATTAGGCCCTATGGACAAGGAGGCGCTTAAACAAATATACGATTTCTATCAACTTACTGAAATGTCATTTGAATCGAAATTACACTCTGCCACAGCACTAGTTTAAAAATAAAAATTAATGATGAATGGTTTAATAAGTAAATCTTGCGTTATAAATTAATATCGTAAAATACTTAATAACGAAGATCCGCAAAAATGTAACATGTTTTAGATTATGTTTAAAGTAAGGGAAATATTATTTTTCTACTCGTCGATTGTAATCTGTCAATTAGGACACCACAGACTAAACTATAAGTGCTAACTTTTCAGTGTTGGATACTCTATGGCAGTTCCGACTCAACTATAATAATATATGTACTTAATCTCATTATAGTTGACTTTAAGTTAACTGTAATAATTTCAAAAATAGAACATCATACAATTTATATACTAATTTGCGATACCTGGCAAATTTTTCTGCATCTGAAATACATTTTTTTTTATTTGTGGCGTTATCGGCCAATCAGAGACGGTTGTTACAAACAATTGGTTACTAGGTAATTCGATGTTGATACAACGGTGAACGACGCTATTAACATTAATTTAAACTTGCATGAATGATGATATTTCCGCCCATTGATGATGAAGATGATGACTCGTAGAAAAAGTATTGTATGTATACAATAGTGATATAATTAAGTTTTTCACTCTCGTACCGTACTGTTAGGCCACTCAGCAAAGCTTCGTGGCCTAAACATGGTACTCGACTGAAAAGCTTTGTATTATATCGCGATTGTATAAAATACTATTTTAAGTACTTGATTTTTTTAACCATTATTACAGGATTTTACGTTTTGTGGACGCTGTCATGTGTGAAAAAGAGGTTCTTACACTTCTTACAGCTCTGGGACAATAGTTACTCCATACTATACTAAACTGTCACCACATACAGTTTTAAGTTAGTGTCAAGTATTTGAGGATTCTGACGGCACATGTCAAAAAATAAACAATATTAAGACGTAACGTAACACAGGTTGACATTTACCATACAGGTATATAGATAGTGTAAGGCATCGGACAGTTTGCTAGTTTTAATTTCAATAAAATCGGAAAGAATAACGCCGTAAATCACTTAATCTTCTCTTATAAAATAAACTCCCGGGGAGCCGCGTCTGTCTGTGTGTTCGTGATAAACTCAAAAACTGAACGGGTTTTCATATGGTTTTCACTTATGAATAGAGTAATTCTTGAGGAAAGTTCAGGTATATAATTTGTTAAAGTTTTGTTTGAATTGGTTGAAATATGACGATATTTTCTAATCGAGTTGGACAAAATCCCGCTGGCTGAGAGCTTTAATCGAAAACGCTGCCGAAACCGTTTGAGCTATATCAAAATAATGTATTGGAAAATTGTGTCTCTCTAATAGGTCTACAAAAAAGTCCGCGATGGCATATGTCTATCTTTTACGGATAACTTATTATAACAATTTTTATCATAATCCCCGTGCGTAGCCGGGGAGGGCCGCTAGTTATATGTATTGTATAAAAATCGAAGCAAAACATAAATATAAGTTTAATTCATATGTAAAAAAAATTTCGTCCAGTATTAAGTATAGGTATTAAGTGATAATTCAATAATAGTCATGATTTGGTTTTCTCCCGGGCGAGTTAAATCTACAAAACGTACGATAAGTACTCTGCACACGAACTTAGTTCGGGCGGCGGCGTGTCACGGCCCGCGGCGTGTCACGTGAATCCGGGCGCTAAGGCAAGTACGTACGTACGTGCGTACGAGGTACGTACCTTGCCGTGTTCGTGAAATTCGTGATCTTAGTACCGCCGGTGTTAAGATCACGTGGCTACGGTTCGGCGTGAATCACGTGTATCCAGAGCCCTAGTAGATACGTTAGGTATAAGGACAGTTTATAAAACATTTCTAATTACAAACTTAATTGTCATTTCAAGTAGCCAGACTTATTAGAAAAGTCAACAACTCATTCTACAAGTTCAACTTAAGACGATACAGGAGAGGTAAATTCTCCATACAAACGCTCTCGACTATTTCCTCCCTGGTTTGGTGATGATAGAGCAACGATTTTGTCAGCACAGATTATTATTATTTTTATCTGTGATCGAACCGTTTTTTTTTTTATATTCTTATATGAAAGACGCTAGAGCCCATCACAAAATTTCCAAAAACGGCCTTATTGATTATGGCGTAAAAAAGGGTGTGATATTCAAAATTTGTGACAATTAGCCGAAAAAACTAAACGGTCCGATACAGATTATTTAATTGTTATTCAGATTCTCAAATTTTGTTACGATTGATTAAGTTTTAATTTGAAGGAGGAAACAGTTGAGAGCGGAACCTCGATTTTAAAGGTTTTTTCGCAATGTCTTTTAACTGAGTTGTTCTTAATGGATAATTTATTTTTTCGATAAATCTAATTGATTACATACATACATACAATCACGCCTGTATCCCATAAAGTGGTAGGCAGAACACATGAAACTACTAAAGCTTCAGTGCCACTCTTGGCAAATAAGGGGTTGAAAGAAAACGAAACTGTGACATTGCAGTGACAGGTTGCCAGCCTCTCGCCTACGCCACAATTTAACCCATATCCCATAGTCGCCTTCTACGACACCCACGGAAAGAAAGGGGGTGGTGAAATTCTTAACCCGTCACCACACAGGCGAATTACAGGCTAATTGATTACACTAGTATATTAAACTAGAATTCCCAAATTGAAAGGGAGGCGCCTCCTTTCAATTTTAGCATTTTCGCTCCTTTATCGTCTTAAATTATATGCTTCTATAAGTAAATATTTTCTATTTATAAATTTTCTTCTTTCACGTTCCTTCGCAATATAAATTGGCTACATATAATTCAAGCTCTGTACAGTATTCGTTATATTTTATTACCTTTATTGAAAGCGCTCATTATTCAAAACAGCCGCAGCAAACAGAAGCCAAAAGTCAAAACAAATAAAAAATCCGAATGCACGACAGTTTACACCTCAATCTACTCATAAAAGATAAACCGCTTGAAATATACACAGTAAACCAAATAAAAGAATACACGTTGAAATACGGGCAGAGATAATGGGCTGACAGCTGCGGAGCGTACTCCTTTATCGGGATACATAAAAAATGCTGAGTTACAGTCGCCGTTGGTGCACTAAGTCAGACAAATTAGTCTTTATTTTAATGATACTTGACGTTGATTTGTTTTTGTTTTCTATATTTAACGAAATGTTTGTTACTCGTACTGCAAATGTGTAAAGCTGTAGCTTAGCAGATCCTGTAAGCATCTACCAAAGAGGATCGCATATTATAGAGAATTACTGTCAAAGTAAAATGTGTAATCATAGTGTATAGACTGCCATCTGTCGACACAAGCTTAAAACTTTTGAATCTCAGTTTTGACAATTTAGCCCATATTGTTAGCTTGATATGTGTTAAGATGTCCATTATTAATATTAGCGCCATCTAGCTGAGCGTTCACCAAAGGTGTAACGCCATCTAGGCCACCGCACCTGTTTCTCTAGGGCTTTGAGGGACGTTTTTTTCTTAGACTTTATCCGTCTATACGGAGTTTCATACGTCTTCGCATCTACGAAGGGAACCTGTGGGGTATTTCACCACAGTGACATTGACACTTTATACTGACAATTCTGTGCCTATTTCTGGGTTGATAAGTTACTTTGTTACTCAGCTTCATTATTTCCTTGTTGAACAGGCAATGAACGACGAAGTGTCACTGTCAGGCGACAATTGTCATTATAGTGAAATTGGCCACTGGCAAGCGGATTACCGGTACTAATACAATCTAAAATAATAATTAGGTATTTAAAATGTCTCTTAAAAATCCTCCTTAAGAGATCCTTTGATACTCCTAAAAATAAATTACATAGGTACGAATTCTGGAATTGCAAGTTTTGTTTTAATGATTCATTGTATAGGTAGATAGGTAGGTAGGATAGTTTCATTGTACCGGGACCGGGACATAGACTGTGACTAGAAACAATAAAGTACCTAATGACGGTATAATACCTACTTACATAACATTCAAATGCAAGACAAGTAAATTTTCTGGGCGCATTACTTCAGAGATCTTTCAAATTAATGTATGTTTAGGTAATGGTTAAACATTCAATATACACACAAATTGTAATATTTTGTCCATAAACATAATAAAAATACGGCTTAGTGTAATGTCTAAATAGAATATGCTATCAACGCTTTTAGTTGTCACATATTTTTGTTCAAACATAGCTACTTAAAGCGCCGTTACGTCCTATGAGATAAGCATATTTTATTTTTATTGTCCATATTATCATAGATTAAATATAAGAAGATGGTACCATCCCACACATTAAAATGCGACCGCTTAAGAACACGCATACACTACACCACACATAGATGGCGCCACAAAAAATGTCTTGTAGCTTTCGATTATATACTTGTAGATGGCGTTAAGTGCCACTTTTGACATAGAAAAGAGACACTTAACGCCAATCTACAAATAATCGATGGCAACAAGACATTTTTGTGGCGCCATCTATGTGTGGTGTAGTGTATGCGCGTTCTTAGGCGGTCGCATTTTAATGTATGGGATGGCAAGATCTTCTTATACTTAATCTATGATAATATACACTCCCGCGCTTCAACCCAAATATGAACCTTCAACCCATACTACTAAGGCTTGTTCATAAGCTACAGCAGTTTTATAATACTGCTTATGGTATTCTTAAGTGACTTGATATGACGTTTATAAGAAACGGCTACAATGACGTCATTAATAATGATCGCTGACGTTTTTATGTCTATCGGTTGCCTTACTCGACTACTCGTGTTATTTGACTACTTTATAAACTTGGGTATTAGTAGAAAAGTAAATAATAAGGACTGGTTATCTCCTAAGAAAATACAGTCCCTATAATTGGTGTTGAGTCCCCCGTATGTAGACCGTTGAGACACGACTAATAAAAGAACGCCATCTTTTTGTGATAAAGTTATGGACATAATTATTTAAAATACGTCACTAATAAAAATCCAACGGTAATGTATATATGACTGCTGTCTACTGTTTATAATTTAGGCTGATGATAATCATGATTTTGATGATGACCAAGCGCTGGTGGCCTAGCGGTAAGAGCGTGCGACTTTCGATCCGGAGGTCGCGGGTTCGAACCCGGCTCGTACCAATGAGTTTTTCTGAACTTATGTGCGAAATGTCATTTGATATTTGCCAGTCGCTTTTCGGTGAAGGAAAACATCGTGAGGAAACCGGACTAATTCCAATAAGGCCTAGTTACCCTTCGGGTTGGAAGGTCAGATGGCAGTCACTTTC
Source organism: Leguminivora glycinivorella (assembly GCF_023078275.1). Lineage (NCBI taxonomy): Eukaryota > Metazoa > Arthropoda > Insecta > Lepidoptera > Tortricidae > Leguminivora > Leguminivora glycinivorella. The sequence goes on along the minus strand of NC_062973.1, from coordinate 26,690,154 downwards.
GTAAAAACTAGTGCCTACGCCAAATCTTGGGATTAGTTGTCAAAGCGGACCCTAGGCTCCCATAAGCATAACGCAGAGAGGATGATGATGATAATCATGATTTTGATCTGTTCCAAAATATCATACATTTTGCAAAAAAGTCGAAATAAAGTAAAAGTGGAAGCCACAGACGTCTTACAGTCTTTTAAAAGCCGTTATAGCATTTACTGAGTCTACAATTTGACCCACGTTTCTTTTTATGGATTATGATTTGACCCTTAAATGCATGGTGATGTATATATGCATCATATATTTGATGGCCCGTGGCTCGACATGTAAATAGCTATCCAAAATCACATTTATTGCTTAATTATTATTCATTATTTATTATTATTTAATAATAAATTAAATGAATTAAATAATATAATGATTTACTATTTATTATTTAAGAATTAAAATGAAATGGCGGAAAAGTGTGAAAAAACAGGATTATGGCGATTAGTATGTGATTTAGGCTGATTTTTTCGGAGTTAGTAATAAGTTTATGTTTAAACATTTTATCATAGAGGTTTCACAAATAGTGTACTTTTTTAATAGTAGTTTTTTTGAATAAAACTTACCAATTACGATATATTTATATAAATAAGATTTGGCCTATTTAACTTCTAACAATGATTTAGTATAAAAAACGATTTTAAATATTTTTTTTATTATTTTTCCCAGAGTCAGAAAACCATTGTCTATCACATAAATATATTAATATCTCCATAAAAGAAAAATTCATGTATTTAAGAGTTAATAAAAAAATACACTCCAGAGTCTCTAGACCTTTATTTTCATATTATTGACCCAATCTGCATCAAAAATGAGAATCAAACCTAAACAAAGAGATAGTAGGTCTATCTTCAACTGGTCACTGGTATAATAAATTTATTAACCCTCTCAAATGAGGTCGCGACCTCCAAAGCGCAGGAATAAGTTTTCCATACACATTGGTTATTTAGTTCTCCATAAATTATATGCGTGGGTGTAGAGCCTGCATTTCCATATATCTTTCTCACGGGAGTTTCCATTTCAGTCATTTAATTAGATCCTTTCTAAAATAAGGCCCGTCTAACGGCGTGCAAACTCGCATGCGATATTAGTAACATTTCGGGCTGTTGAGGTGACATACAATTTTGCACAGTCATCAAATAGCGCAATGTAATAAAACTTGTATGCGAGTTCTCGTACCGTCTAAATGGGGCCTAATTTCAACAAAACACTGAGTTTTTGTAACTGACGGTGACACATGACTATTAACGATTCCTCAAGATTTAGCTCTTTAAAAATTATTTTGAAAAACATTAGCTTCCTACATTCATTTAATTGATGTTTTCTTTAAAAAAATATTTTAAATGTAACACATTGTTAAAAGTAAACTCCTACGAATGAACATGTCCTATTTTAGTACTAAGCAGATACCGCGGTACAGAAAATAAAATATCACCAAAACTTTGATAATAACGACACACAACGAAGCCAAAAACGGTGTCATCTTTTGACGTAGAAAGTTTAATAAATGTTCTCAGTAGGAAACGTCACTTAAAGATAGATAACCGGACCACACCTTCACCGATACCATAAAGCAAAAGTTTATTACCAAATGTCACCCAACAACACAACAAATACATCAACTTGGCATTCAATCGACGTCCTGACGTTCATTTAAAATTCGCCCTTTGTATTTCATAGACTTTATAAAGCTGCCGACGTGAAGTGGCCACCCACTGTCACTCGTCGAATGGCCGACAAACGGCCAATCCATTTACCCGCGCACTGACCAATCCTTTATGACCTTACTACATTGCCTCCCCCACTGAATTCTCAACTTTAGTTCCTTAACTTTGTAGCTCAAAATTTCTTGAGTTACACATTGTGTTTGTGGTAATATTTTTAAAGGTAAGTGCACACTTACATTATAGTGGTGTTTACACTATTCCGGACTGAAAGCGCAGGAAGCTTGGACCTCACAATGTATGTTTGTCAGTCACGATTGAGCTGATAATGGCGACGTTATAGAAATGGGGATAAATGGTGATTGGGAATATTAATTATGATCAGCTGTGGGCCACACAGGTAGATTTAGATACAATGAAATCAATGCGCATTGATGCTGAATGTAACTATCTTTTTAATTAGGAACATTGAAATGAGTCATTGCTCTGAGGTGTCATTGTATTTTTCAAAATGTATTTAAATTGATGTTAGTTTTACTACATACAGTAGCGGAAATAATTTATCATACTGTTTATATGTATCGAAAACAACAAGTCTAAAATTCTTATAATTAGTCTTGTTGCAGACCGCGTCCGCAAAGCTTCCTATCGACGGCTCGAAGTGGAGAGAATGTGCTGGAGCTCGTGCGACTCACTCTTTCGTCCCGGGCCTGTACCTTGAGCTTCGATGTCGTCCTCAGCAATCAACCGTACCGATTATGATTTTGGATTAAACTAACTAAAAAACGAATCAAATCAAATGGTTTATATTTACAAAAATCAACGACTCTAATTTTAACGCGGTTATAAAAATACTCCTAAGCTAATATCCTAACTTGATCCTAACGAAACGCTCGGTACGGACGATACGTCGCGATGCTGTCGTTTTCTGCTGCTGCCGCTACCCGTCGTGGAGGGTGGCTGGCTGCTGGCTGTAGGCTGCTAGCTGCTGGCTGTAGGCTGCTTGTAGTAGGCTGCTGGCTGCTGGTTTTCCTTGGAGGCTGCTGGTTCTTCTTGTTCCGGTCGAATTCGAATGTCCCATACCGAGCGATCGTTCCTTTTATACCCCTTTTCAGAATGCGCCTACGCTTCACGGAAAGAAACATTTCAATTTATTCGCCCAATCACGACTCGGCTGAGCGCGAGGCTCCGTGCGATAGAGAGGTAAATAATTGCGCCCGATAGGCGACGGATGGCGCGTCGTGATTGGTCGAACGCGTTACGGCGCTCGATTACGTGAATTTAACGCTATCATTTTTCGTTCAAATCCTAATTACTTATAAACTAATTAGGCTATCGCTTCGAAATTACGTAACAATGCACCTGACACTAGGGTCATTCACCTCGAGTGGAATGCACCTGCGTTTGTTTACGTTTTTACACAATAGAAGAGGTGATTAGCCGTCCGGGCCATACAATAGACTGGTTTCTCAGCTTGCCTTGAGCTCCATTGTTATCGATAACGGCATATTACTATGGAAATGTAGGTTATCGTGTTACGTAAGTTCCCAGCTACGTTTTAAAACTATTTACATCTTCATATGTCTTATAGTTATCGAGTTATTGGCTTGGATTCGAGTAATCCTAAGGCAATTTTCGGGTGAAAGGAAAATGATTTCGGAACTTTAAGGAAATATTTTTAGCCAATCAGAGGAGAGTTCGGTTTTCTCGCTCTAAGCCTCTCACGTTAGTGCTTATTGGCTATTAATCGTAGTCCAATGGACAGTCTGAGTTTAGATTGAACTTTGGACTCGGTTTCCGCGACTTGGGAAGGAAGGAATATGGGAATTGCCTGCTATCGAATACATCACATATGAGTCTTATTATCATACTTAATAATCGGAATTGACAAAATTAACTTAACTAACGCAGTTCTACCCGTTTCCTACCTACGAAATAATCTTTATTGCGAATACAGTCTTAATCGAATTCTTATGCTATTTTACATATATTTCGACGCGTCGCTAACATTTTGTCCCCGCAGTCGAAGACTCCTGGTGCATGGGTTGCGACGCGATGACCGCCAGCCTGCAGCTGGGCCTGCGTAGCGTCCCGTGTCTCGTTCTGATGTCAGCGGAGCGGACCCGTCCATCGGGTCCCGGGTAGGTAGTCTCGACGACGCCTCGGGGCCACACGCTGCGTGGACCATTGGGTTCAGCGACGATGACCACATCGCCTGGTTGAAGTTGCCGCCCTCCGTCGTGGGACGACTTCCTCGGTGCCAGTAGAGGAAAGTACTCTTTGGTCCAGCGCCGCCAAAAGTGGTCGGCAAGCGCTTGGGCCATCTTCCATTGCTTCTTTTCGTTCTCGTCGTAAACGCCAATCATCGGTAGGTTAGCGTTATGAAGAAGTAGAAAGTGTGCTGGAGTCAAACTTTCTTCGGAGTCTGGATCGACGTTGACATGTGTAAGTGGTCGTCGGTTGACGATATTCTCTATCTCGGCGAGTAGAGTTTCGAAAACTTCGGGTTTCGGTGCTCGTTCGTTGAAAGTGTAGGACATCGCTATCTTAACTGTCCTTATCATTCGCTCCCACGCGCCCCCGGCCGAAGGATTGCCAGGTGGGATGAATTTCCACTCCATTCGGTTCTGAGTGGCGTAAGTTTGCAGTACAGGCAGCCATTGCCGGTACGCCTCACGTAGTTCCGTCGCCGCCGCCCTGAAGCACGTCGCGTTATCGCTGTACATCGTCCTGGGCCATCCTCTTCTCGCGGCGAATCTTCGTAGTGATAGTAGCGCGCTGTCGGTTGAAAGACTGTGCACGCTTTCAAGGTGAATAGCACGCGTCACTAGGCACGTGTATAGACACACCCAGCGTTTTTCTCTGCGCCGTCCGATCGTGACGAACATCGGTCCCATGTAGTCTTGTGCGGTGTGAGTGAAGGGACGTTGATACGCCTGTAGTCGCTCGGGCGGGAGATCGCCTAAGGGCTGCGCTCTCGGTGTTGCTCGTCGTAGTGTGCATAGCGCGCAGTTTCGAGCTACAGACTTCACGGTCGGCCGCAGATGTAGTATCCAATATTCTTGTCGCAGTTCGTTGATTACTGCTTCGTTGTGAATGTGCGCTGATCGTCGGTGAGCTCGCAGGATGAGTAGACGGGTGAACGGCTCGCGGCCATCCAGTATTATCGGTTGTAGCGCGGTGTACAATACTGGAGCGCTGCCCAGCCTCGTCTTCATGCGTAACACGCCGTCATCGCCTAGCTCGGGTGCCAGGTCGTATAATCGCGATTTGCGATCGATGAGCCTATTCTGGCTTAAGGCTCGAAGCTCTTCGGGAAAGCTTCGTCGTTGACTGTATTGCAACCACATGTGTTTTGCCTTTCTCAAATGTCTGACTTGTAGCTGCAAGGCTTTATTCTTCGTTCTCATTTTCTCGATGAATAGCAAGACGTTCGCTGTCGCGTTCAACAGTCTGTCGTAACTGCTAAATCGTCTCACGTCTGGCAGTACGCTCGAAGGGTCTGGCTTCGCTGAGATGATCGCCAGTGATGTCTCGGTTGACGGCCTCGCCTTCCTCTCAGGCAGGTCGTCTGTTCGATTCGATGTGTGACTAGGCCATGATGTCTCGGGTCCATAGAGAAAGCGCGGTCCTTCGTACCACTCGTCCTCGATGCGCACGCTCTGCGCTGGTTGACATCTCGTCGCTCGATCTGCGGGGTTCTGAGCGGTTGGTACATACCTCCACGCGTCTCTATCTGTTTTCTCGGCGATCTCCGCAAGTCGGTGTGACACGTACGGACGATAGTTTCGCGCGTCATCGCGAACCCATCCGAGAACAACCATGGAATCTGTCCAATACGTCACCTTTGTCACAGGATAACGCTGCTCGCGTAAAATTGTCTCCGCCAGCCGCACGCCGACGACTGCTGCGGTTAATTCGAGCCTGGGAACTGTCATTACCTTTAGCGGGCAAACTCGGCTTTTCGCTATAGCTAAGCTCACTTGCGTTTCCTCCTCATCGTTCGATACTCGCCAATAGGCCGCCGCGCTGTAGGCCTCGGTCGATGCATCACTGAAAATATGCAATTCTCTTCTAACTGCACCGGTGGGCGTGGCGTATCGTCGGGGTATTCGCAGCGCGGACACGTCGCTCAGTGCCCTCAGCCACCGGAAAAAGTCCTCCGCTTCCTCCGCCGGCAGCCGCTCGTCCCAGTCCGTGCCCTTTGTCCACACACGTTGGAATATGATCTTAGCGCTTATCATATACTGCGCTATGAGGCCTAATGGGTCGTAAACTGACATTACGGCACTCAACAGTTCCCTTTTAGTGGGCGATCGCTCGTACCTTTTCACGTCGTCTGGCACTCGTAGCATTTTCGTGTTGTACCCCAGCGTATCCGTCTCTGGGTCCCACGTCATTCCGAGGACGGTCTGTTGCTTTTCTCCGAGATGAGAAGGTCCCGTCGCTCGCTCCTCCGGATCGATGTTTCGCATTAACAACTCGCTGTTGCTAGCGTAGCTGCGCAGCCGAAAGCTAGCCTCCGCGTGTGCTAGTCTCACCTGTGTCGCTGTTGATATGAGTTCCCGTTCTGTCTCATATGATGCCACATAATCGTCCATGTAGTGATTATTATGGATATCGTAGACCGCGTCCGGATAGCGATCCTTGTTGTCCGTCGCATTCCTATTCCGCACCGAGTGTGCGAGAAAAGGAGAAGAGATGTTACCGAAACATACCCGGTTTAGCTGGTACGTCCACGGTGTCACGTCACGCCGCGATCCCCTCCAGATGAAGAGCTGACTATGCCGATCCTCTCTTCGCAGCTGTATTTGAAGGAACATTTCCTGTATGTCCGCGGTGACGGCGAATTCCCACTCACGGAATCGAAGTAGTATCCCCAGCAGGCTCTGTAGTAAATCCGGTCCCGCGAGGATGAAATCGTTCAATGCACATCCCTGACTTTTCGCGGCGCAATCGAATACAGCGCGATACTTTCCTTTATTTAAATTGTAGACGCTGAAATGGGGCAGAAACCACATCCGATCTGACTGCGGTGGTTCCATGATGCGCTCTGCGTACCCCTTTTCCAGAAGCTTGTGTATCTGTGCTTGATACTCGTTGGCGAAGTCAGGATCTCTCGACATGCGGGCTTCTAGATTGCGTAATCTCGCCTTCGCCATGTTGAAACTCGGTGGCAGCTTTATGTCGTCGGCAGCCCATAGTTGGCCGACTTCGTATCTCTGTCCTACCTTTTTTACTGTTCGTTCGAATGTATCGATCGCTCGCTGGTCGTCGGGTCGAATGTTGTCCTTTGCCGTTATGCCAAGCGCCTCGACTGCCCAGTGTTTCTTGACCTGCTCCACGAGATCACTGTCGTCACTGTGGCAGTGCATCACGACCTGCTCGTTATTTGGTACATACCTCGGCATTCGCCCGAAGAAAACCCATCCTAACGAGGTTTTAACTGCGCACGGCTCGTCCTCGCCGCCCTGCCTCACCTCCGTTGGGTTTATAAGATGACTGAAGTCTCCGCCTATTAACATCTGCGGCACGCCCATGCCCGTGTAGCACTCGTCGCCCAAGTCCGCCAGATGTTCGTATTCCAATAGACGCTTCTTATTTAATGACTGCGAGCGTATCCCTAGTCCGTCTACCGTTTTTAGGGATATATCGTATGTCAAGCCGCCACGAGCGGGGCTTACTTTAGCCTTGACCGTCTGTGTCACTGAGCTAAGTTTCAACCGCTGAATACCTCTTATGCATAGCGGCTCGTCTTGACCGACCGCGCCGATCTCGTCCGCGACGTCCTGGTCGATCATTGACAAGGTGGATCCATCGTCAAGGAAAGCGAAGATATGCGCCGTTCCCTTTGGACCTGATACGGTTACGGGTAGTACCTTTAGCAGCACGCTGTAGTCCGGTGTTGACGACACGTACACGCGGGCGTCGTTCTCGTCGTCCGCAGCTCGCGGCTCCGTCGTGTCCGCTGGCTCGGCCGATGACGTCACTGCTGACGATGTAGGTACTGACCTGATTTCTTGTGTTAGCACCATAGCCGTATCCTCACGCACTTCCTGCGGCGAGTCCGCATGAAGCAGTCGATGGTGTACGTGAGGACAGCCTGCAACGCCGCACGCTTTGGCCTTGCATTGTGTTTTCATATGCTTCGCGTCGATACAGCGATAGCATATACGATTTAATTTCGCCCACTCCCATCTAGCGCCCACGGATTGGGCGGCTAACTTGCGGCAGTCCGGCGTCAGGTGACCGCCACCGCAGAACAGGCACGTCGTCGAACGGGATGTTGTGGCTTGACGTGTCGCGTACGTCACTTTCTGCACCTCGTGTTGACGTCCTGTGGGAGCTCTCGGCGGGTTGTGCGTTGCGGATATTTTCACGCGAGCGCCGGCTGCGCGCGCGTGCGGCACTGATAACGGCGCCTGCGCTCGCCTCGGGGCGGCGCGGGCGTGACAGAAGGACATCTCCTGTTCGCTCTCCTCCATGAGGAAATCCGCCAACTGCAGAATCTCCGGGTCCTTGCTGTCTCGATGTTTCTTCGCGTAGTCGCACCATCTGCTTCGAAGATGCGGCGACAACCTGTCCGTAACCTCTCTGATGAGCATGGGGTTATCAGCATAGTGCCTTCGATCGATATCCATAACTGTAGATACCACGTTCATTATTTTTATCGCGAAAGTGTTGAGGTCGTTCGCGGTAGGCCCCAACTGCGGCAACTTTCGCAGGTCGTCAATCGCCTTGTCTAACAATACCTCGCTGCGTCCAAACTGCTTTTTCAGTATTCTCACGATCATATCGGGTCTGGTGGCTGTCGATAACACGTGAGACACACACGTCTTTGCGTCCCCGCGTAAAGCCATCCTGAGCCGCGCCACGTTCTCGTAGTCAGTAAACTTATACCGCTTCGATGTCTCTGCGTAGGTATTGTAGAAACTTCTCCACTCGCTGACGTCTCCGTAGAAATGCGGCAGCTCGAATATATCTTTCGGGGCTGGACGGGCCGCCATCTGCATCCTCTCGAACAGGTGCAGCATGGACTCTGCTACAGTACCTTCGGTGGCGCGCGTGTGCGCCGTGTGCGGAGTGCACGCGCGTCCAGCTGTGGCGACGTCGATCGCTCGCGACGCGCCGGCGGCGTCGTCGATCGCCTGCGTCGCTCCGGTGGCGATATCGATCGCCTACGCGACTCCGACGGTGGCGATATCGATCGCCGATATACCTGGCGGTCCGGTGAGAGGCCTCGAATATGCCGCTCCGCCTGCGCAGGTCGTCTCGGAGTCTCGTACTTGGGTAGAGGTTCGTCGGTTAACCTCTTACAAATGGGTTTTGACGTCGCGTCTCGCGAGTTCTCTAGCCATTCGTCTAATCGATCTTGATTCGAATTCCGCACGCTACCAGCAGATTCGTGCTCGTCTGCGCTATCCGCATTAGCGCGGATCTGCAGTTTTCTGGCGTCTAGCCGTTTACGTACCATGTCCGCTTCTAGCTGCAACTCCCTCCGGGATATCTCCGCTAGCCGTTCGCTGGCCTCGAGCTCCGCCTGAGACAGCTGCGCTTCTATCACAGTGCGACTGCTCGCATGTGATCTGACGGACTGAGCTTTAATAATTGGTTTATTTACCTCCTTGGTAGTTTCCTGCAGCGACTTTCGTTTCTCGGTAGTTCTGTCTATGACGGCAGCCTTGGGATGTCTAGCTGGGATCGGCGTGGGTCTGGAACGACGCCGTAACCGCTTGGCTAAATCCCTTCGCCATAGCAATGTCGTGTCGTAGGACGGTGACCTCGGTGTCTCTACGGTTAATCCATACCTGAGCGTGCTGTTAGCTGTCGCCGCGCCCATCGGTTGCGCGCCGGCGACGCTAAGCCCTTCCGTTACGCCAGCGGGTCCGGAGGGAGGTGAGGGAGGGCGCGCCGCGTCGGCGCCCATCGCCCTCTCAGCGCTTGCGCGTGCGACCTCTCGTTCGCGGGCCGCCGACGCGCCTTCGTCGAGTAGTTGCTGCCTCTCCTCTTCGCTCGTCACTGACGCAGCTCGGTTGGATCTGGACCTCGTCCTTACCATCCTGTCGTCGCTCATGACAGGTACGTCGCTGTAGACCCGTAGTCCGCACGAAGATCCGGCTCGAAGGACCAGAAACTGTTGCAGACCGCGTCCGCAAAGCTTCCTATCGACGGCTCGAAGTGGAGAGAATGTGCTGGAGCTCGTGCGACTCACTCTTTCGTCCCGGGCCTGTACCTTGAGCTTCGATGTCGTCCTCAGCAATCAACCGTACCGATTATGATTTTGGATTAAACTAACTAAAAAACGAATCAAATCAAATGGTTTATATTTACAAAAATCAACGACTCTAATTTTAACGCGGTTATAAAAATACTCCTAAGCTAATATCCTAACTTGATCCTAACGAAACGCTCGGTACGGACGATACGTCGCGATGCTGTCGTTTTCTGCTGCTGCCGCTACCCGTCGTGGAGGGTGGCTGGCTGCTGGCTGTAGGCTGCTAGCTGCTGGCTGTAGGCTGCTTGTAGTAGGCTGCTGGCTGCTGGTTTTCCTTGGAGGCTGCTGGTTCTTCTTGTTCCGGTCGAATTCGAATGTCCCATACCGAGCGATCGTTCCTTTTATACCCCTTTTCAGAATGCGCCTACGCTTCACGGAAAGAAACATTTCAATTTATTCGCCCAATCACGACTCGGCTGAGCGCGAGGCTCCGTGCGATAGAGAGGTAAATAATTGCGCCCGATAGGCGACGGATGGCGCGTCGTGATTGGTCGAACGCGTTACGGCGCTCGATTACGTGAATTTAACGCTATCATTTTTCGTTCAAATCCTAATTACTTATAAACTAATTAGGCTATCGCTTCGAAATTACGTAACAATGCACCTGACACTAGGGTCATTCACCTCGAGTGGAATGCACCTGCGTTTGTTTACGTTTTTACACAATAGAAGAGGTGATTAGCCGTCCGGGCCATACAATAGACTGGTTTCTCAGCTTGCCTTGAGCTCCATTGTTATCGATAACGGCATATTACTATGGAAATGTAGGTTATCGTGTTACGTAAGTTCCCAGCTACGTTTTAAAACTATTTACATCTTCATATGTCTTATAGTTATCGAGTTATTGGCTTGGATTCGAGTAATCCTAAGGCAATTTTCGGGTGAAAGGAAAATGATTTCGGAACTTTAAGGAAATATTTTTAGCCAATCAGAGGAGAGTTCGGTTTTCTCGCTCTAAGCCTCTCACGTTAGTGCTTATTGGCTATTAATCGTAGTCCAATGGACAGTCTGAGTTTAGATTGAACTTTGGACTCGGTTTCCGCGACTTGGGAAGGAAGGAATATGGGAATTGCCTGCTATCGAATACATCACATATGAGTCTTATTATCATACTTAATAATCGGAATTGACAAAATTAACTTAACTAACGCAGTTCTACCCGTTTCCTACCTACGAAATAATCTTTATTGCGAATACAGTCTTAATCGAATTCTTATGCTATTTTACATATATTTCGACGCGTCGCTAACAAGTCTTTTATATCAAGAAAACAATTATGTATTTGAATACTTACGAGTCTTAGGACCCACTGCACGAGGCCCGTGGGCGGCGACGAGAGCCTGATGCGGATTAGAGACTTTACACACACCGATCGTCTATGTTACTAATATTGAACTACTTATTATAAAAACAGAAAATAGCGAATCCTACTAACAACATAATATAGACGGATGGATTTATCAATCTCAGAAGTCGTTGTTATGAAAATTACACCACATCATTATTTTATTATTTGATGAGGTCCACAGGGCTACCTTGCATAACTCGGTCATACGGATTGGTTTAAAAATGAACCTTTAAATGCCCAAATAGATTTTTCCATACACACCTATATTGTAAATTTCATCCACATTGCAATAGCAGTTTTTCAAAAATTAATGAAATAAGCAAATGTGTCCGAAAAAATATGATAGATTATTTTCCGTTCCTGTAATAGCACATCCAGCAAATTATTTGTGACTCTTAAATTGTAACGTCTAGGACTGGTAGGGCATAAATAAAAATTCTACCAGTACGTTAACAAAAATAATTTATTAAAAAAAACTAAAATTTGGAATAGGGTCGTGGGTGGTCAAGGCCCGGGTCTAAAATTTGCCACCGCGGAGCGGTACTGCCCTGGCTGGTGGTAATGATGAAGGTCCGCAGCAGGTGTGGGGGCCAGCGCTGAAGAGGAGCAGGGGCGACGGCGGGCGAACGACTCAGGCTCCAACCCAGCCGTCTGGATGTTGTGTGTGTGGATGCTGGTGACGGTGTGACACGTCGGCCGAACGGTCTTCTTTTTTAAAAATAACGGCGCACCCTGTAAATTTCCACGCATAGTCTTAGTGATGAGACCTTGTTCTTGCTCGCTCTGATAGGTGAACACCCTGTGACGATGATGATGATGATGAAGGTGGGACCAAGAATAAGCCGGTGCACCAGCAGCATAAGTGCATAAGCAGATAGCGTGTTTGTGTTCACAAATCAGAGCGGAGTTACAAGCACAGCAAGGAAAAGCACAGAAGTAAGGAAGAAAGAACAAAGAAAGTGACTAAATTAAGAAGGAGGTACGCACACATACTTATTCGTACCCGCCATTACATTACTTAGCACTAACAGAACAAAGGAAATTGCAAAGTCATTCTCTCTAAAAGCGTTTAGCATAAAATGGGAATGAGTAATTTAAATTAAGGATCTAACACAGTTAACAAAAGATAATTACAAGTGAGCTCACATTAGGATTAAAATTACACTATGTACTATTTTTTAAAATAACGTTCAACACTTTGCACTTACCAGTACGTGGGTGCGGGAACTCGTTATTTCGTGATTACGTCGCCGAATATATTTAAATTAAATAAATTTGCAGGTGTCCGCGCCCACCAGAAAATAATTAAAATTATAATTCGTACAGCGCGCGAGACGACACGGGCTGGCCCGTGTGCGCGACGGTACGTGCGTATCGTTCGATAGCTGGCGCGGACTGATCGGCTCGGCGCGGCGGCGGGGCTGCGCTCGCGCCTTCTAGAATATTCCGTGACGTCAGCTCAGACCGGTCGTAGTACAGTTGATACGAATAGCGCATGGACGGTCGGATTAACCTTGCGATGTCTATTACAGAGGTTTTTTAAAACATAATTATTTTATTATATTCTTAGTCGTACTTTAAAATAGAAAAGTAGAATAAGATAATTAATTTAAATTTAAAATTGATTGTTAAATTTGTAAAAATAAATAGTTAGTTGATTAAAATAAATAATAAAAATAATAATTGATTAAAATAATTCATGCAACTATAATTAAAATTAATTTATAAATAAGTTATTTGGTTAAAATTTGTATAATTAAAATTGTAAAATAATAAAATTAAAGCTTATAATTAAAACATGTACGTGCAACGTTACATTACCCCCTCGCGCCGGAAAAGGATTTTGTTCCTCAGAATAAAATCCGCGCAATATACGTTTGCGTATTTGCATTTACTATTTCATACTATCTTACATGCTCCATCATACATCACGCAATCATAAAAAAAACATTAGTATCTAGTTTTAAACTACAGATGCTAATGCGCCCAGACTTTTGCAGGTAACCAGTTATCGTTCAACCAGAAACCAATACAAATACATTTTATGCACTGTAATAGATGGTAAATACGCGCGACTTGGGAAATTAATGTAACTTTTATTATATTATTTATTAAAACTTGATAATTTTAAATCTTTTATGTGCCAAGTCCCTATATTTTTTCCAGACATGTCCTCCAATACATACACCAAAGGTGACTTCTTTTCAACAACACGACATTGTAGAAACTTAGGGGCTAATTTTTTACTAAAGTACTTATCTTTGTCACTTAAAACATAAGCACGTTTCATGACTATGTCCCCTACCTTAAATTCTACATGTCTACGGCGTAGATTATAATGTGCGGTATTCTTTGCATGAGCTTGATGTAACTTCGCCTGTACATTATCAAATATTTCGGACATGCAACCTAAATTTTCGGCATAAATGTCACGTGGTAAGAACATTAAATCCCTGCCAAGGTCATTATCGACATAATGCGTACCACAAGTCACTAGGTCTCGACCAAATACGAGGAACGAAGGACTATAACCTGTTACTTCATTTGCAGAGTTATTTATGGCAAATTGTACTTTCGGTATAAACAAATCCCCAGGTCCTATGATCTTCATTGACAAATGTTGATAAACAAGTAACGATCGTGCGATTCTGACGTTCCACGGGGTTAACTTGTGGCGTGTACCTAGGCGTGTAGAAAACATTCGGTACATTATATTTTTTAAATAAATCTACGGTCATGCCGCTAGTGAACTGACTGCCGTTATCAAGAAAGATTGTTTGAGGAACCCCATGAACTAGAAAGAGTTGGTCCTCTATAATTTTGGTGATTATAGTGGAAGTAGCATTACGAATAGGGAAAATGAGGCAAAATTTTGAAAAACAACAAGTGATGACCAGGATATATTGGTTCTGTTTCCGAGTGATAGGCAGAGGGCCCATGAGGTCAATCGAAACCATTTGAAAAGGTCGGCAACATTGTTTAGGGCGACCCATTTCACCAAGCACCTGATGATTTTGATGTTTGTATTGTAAACACTTATTACAAGATCCTACAAATTTCACGACGTCATTATGCATCCCTGGCCAGAAGTATCTCAACGCCAATCTACGATACGTTTTAAAGATACCTAGATGTCCAGCCATAGGCTCAGAATGATTTTGTTCCAAAACATCATGACGAAATTCGCTTGGGACAACTTCCTTCCAAGAGAACTCGGAGGTTTTCTCGTTGCCGTTGTTGTTGTTGTTATATTTGTTAAAATTATTAGTATAAGACCTATTATTATTGTTAGTATTAGCATTAGCGTTATTATTATATTGTTTATTATTGTTATTCCTGTATGTGAAATTCTTGTTATTATGGAAGCTATTATTTTTATTAGTACCACTATAAGCAAACTCAGGTGCCAAAGTGTCAGCTGTACGCCTGGGTGGTTCACGAAAGTCAGCAAAACGTGCCTGAATACTTTCGTAATTACGACAATGATTACGCAATGTATTTATGTCAGTAATCGCAGACGCTGACGCTAAGGTACTGGCATAGCAAGGCCTGATGTTATGGAGAAGGATCTCCAACTTTTCGTCCTCCGGCAATGGCTTAGAGAGACGCGAGAATAAACCAGCCATGATTGATAAGTATACGGTAATGTTCTCGGATTCACCCTGCGTACGTGACCGAATCTCATTACCGAGCCTATAATCATAGTCCTTCTGACCAAAATCTTGCTTGAGCAATGTGGAGAGTTCAACCCAGGTGGACACTTGACCCTTAATATTACGGTACCAATGAAGTGCATCACCAGTAAAAATCTCTGTCGCATACGACAAAAGCTTCGAATCCGAAATCGACCTAGCTTCACAAAATTCCGTTATACGTTCCACGAAGGCACGGACGCAAGACTTGCCATCGAACTTGATCTTACAAAGCTCGTTATGACTACCGCGGTCGCAAGTGACGTTAACATTTATCGGTGCCGTGCTAACTACATGCTCTGCGCTCGGAGCTGGCAAGACGGTCGCGGCAGCAGTGTCCTTCATAGAATTAAACCTAGCCGTCAGAGTTCGAAACTCCTGGTCACAAACATCAAACATGGACTGTGTCGATTCATCGCAAACAATACGATTAAGACGATGATGCAAGTGATTTAAAAGGTTTTGTGTGCGAAGCAAAACGTTCCTATCAGGTCGTGAATCTAAGTTCGACTGAACCTTCGCGAGGGCATCACTAACACCTCTCAAATCGGCAGCGACAGTGAAATTACTCTCTAAAATATCCTCGGAAGGAAACAAAGGCCCTAACTTTGCAATCTGTTTCCGCAAGTCCTGGACTGTAGAACCGGGTGTCTCACCACGAATGCTAACCTCATACTCTAATTCTGGCTTTTGTAAAGACAAAAATTTCACGGGAAACTCCATTTTCAATGAAATTTAAAATAAAATAATAATAATAACGTGCACAAAAAAAAAAAATGGCAACCGTGGAAAGTGTTGAACGTTTGTCCCTAATTAACACTACTCCGTCTGTTACAATGTTAACTAAGTAACGTTTTGGTTGGCTAAATTAAAAAATTAAAAAAAATCAAGCAAAATCAAAAAAATAAAATAGACAGTCACAAAAATAAAAAGAAAAGAAGCATTAAAATATTGCAACTAATGTGTACCACAAACAATTTAAAATATTGCACCATAAAAAAAAAAAAATATTCATAAAATATTCGACCGACTGTACTAGTCTACACTAGTACAGGGTGATGATAAAATTACAATAAATAATGTCATTCAAAATAAAATTATTATTAAAATTACAATTCCACAATAAATAAATAATTACAATTATTATTATTAATGAGGTACACCTTAGTTACTTGCAACCAAAAAATAAAAAACGTTTCACAAAAAAAAAAACAACAAACACACAAATTCTGCGGGGCAAATTTAGACCTTAAGACCACGTTTTAGGCGCCAATGTAACGTCTAGGACTGGTAGGGCATAAATAAAAATTCTACCAGTACGTTAACAAAAATAATTTATTAAAAAAAACTAAAATTTGGAATAGGGTCGTGGGTGGTCAAGGCCCGGGTCTAAAATTTGCCACCGCGGAGCGGTACTGCCCTGGCTGGTGGTAATGATGAAGGTCCGCAGCAGGTGTGGGGGCCAGCGCTGAAGAGGAGCAGGGGCGACGGCGGGCGAACGACTCAGGCTCCAACCCAGCCGTCTGGATGTTGTGTGTGTGGATGCTGGTGACGGTGTGACACGTCGGCCGAACGGTCTTCTTTTTTAAAAATAACGGCGCACCCTGTAAATTTCCACGCATAGTCTTAGTGATGAGACCTTGTTCTTGCTCGCTCTGATAGGTGAACACCCTGTGACGATGATGATGATGATGAAGGTGGGACCAAGAATAAGCCGGTGCACCAGCAGCATAAGTGCATAAGCAGATAGCGTGTTTGTGTTCACAAATCAGAGCGGAGTTACAAGCACAGCAAGGAAAAGCACAGAAGTAAGGAAGAAAGAACAAAGAAAGTGACTAAATTAAGAAGGAGGTACGCACACATACTTATTCGTACCCGCCATTACATTACTTAGCACTAACAGAACAAAGGAAATTGCAAAGTCATTCTCTCTAAAAGCGTTTAGCATAAAATGGGAATGAGTAATTTAAATTAAGGATCTAACACAGTTAACAAAAGATAATTACAAGTGAGCTCACATTAGGATTAAAATTACACTATGTACTATTTTTTAAAATAACGTTCAACACTTTGCACTTACCAGTACGTGGGTGCGGGAACTCGTTATTTCGTGATTACGTCGCCGAATATATTTAAATTAAATAAATTTGCAGGTGTCCGCGCCCACCAGAAAATAATTAAAATTATAATTCGTACAGCGCGCGAGACGACACGGGCTGGCCCGTGTGCGCGACGGTACGTGCGTATCGTTCGATAGCTGGCGCGGACTGATCGGCTCGGCGCGGCGGCGGGGCTGCGCTCGCGCCTTCTAGAATATTCCGTGACGTCAGCTCAGACCGGTCGTAGTACAGTTGATACGAATAGCGCATGGACGGTCGGATTAACCTTGCGATGTCTATTACAGAGGTTTTTTAAAACATAATTATTTTATTATATTCTTAGTCGTACTTTAAAATAGAAAAGTAGAATAAGATAATTAATTTAAATTTAAAATTGATTGTTAAATTTGTAAAAATAAATAGTTAGTTGATTAAAATAAATAATAAAAATAATAATTGATTAAAATAATTCATGCAACTATAATTAAAATTAATTTATAAATAAGTTATTTGGTTAAAATTTGTATAATTAAAATTGTAAAATAATAAAATTAAAGCTTATAATTAAAACATGTACGTGCAACGTTACAAAATTAATAAATTAATTTGCCTGTCTAGCATAACTAATCGAATTACTGTCGGAATAGATGTTTACCTAGCAACAGTCGCGACATAATAACGTTAGTACAGTCGTAATATTACTATATTGATTAAATATTTGAGTATGGCTCACGAAAGTTTAACTTCTATAATATTTATTATACATTACTGAAGTTGCTAAATACAAACCAAAATGTACTCCGCACCTCCCGTATCAAATTCAAATGTAACTTGGTACGCCATAAGTTTGAGTTACGGCCGACATAACGAAGTGGGCCCTATATCACGAGCGCAGCCAAATGGCCACTATATTAGCTTTGCCGTGCTAATTCTGAATAGATTTAGGACTGTGCCGGTCGTGTGTTTGAGGGCTTTGGGTAATGTTGGGCACGTCTTTTTATGCTCTTGTATATACATACATATGTATATGATACATACGTATGTATAAACTCTTTATTGTATAAAACACAAAACATAAATATAACACAAGATAAACAGATTTTCCTACTAGTTAAAAAGGATTCCCGCACATTTGAGAAGTTCTTTAAATAAAATTCGACAAATTACAGCTAGTACTTACCCTTAGCAAATATAAAAATCATTAGTCAAATTTCTTTCTCATTAGTAAAAGAGATTTTCAATATACCTTACTGTGCTGGGACTTCGATTTTAAAGACCAATCTCACGACAGATACAACCAAATCATTACCTCCTCAAGTTTTTTCTAACACATATGTATATAAAAATAAGCCTTGAAAATTTAAGGGAAACTGGTGTTACCTTATAGAAAAAAATTGGCCGACAGGCCGAACTAGGTAATACGCAGATATTAAACGTCGATACAAACTCTATTATTATCACAAAGTTTCATCTTTGAGAAAATGAGGAAGGTCTTTCGGCTCAGGGCACTTAGTCCAAAAAGGAAATCTCGATCTTTTCAAGTTATATCTTCAAATAAACCCCAAAATATAACATCTGTCGGCCTAAAGTCATTAGTCAAAACTCAACTAGACCTTATAGTTCATTCCACCGTCGCAAATCGTCCGCTACCATTGGCACCGTGTAATTCATGTTTGCCGTCCCAATGTTCACGGCTGCCCGCGGACAATATATCACGAGTATCAACTATTGTAAATGCTTTGGACACGGCTGTCTGCCAATCCACAGTTCTTTCGAATGGCCTATTGTTCGACGTTGAGGCATGACTGTCAATTCAGTCAAAGAAACGTATACTTTTGTTTCTAAATCATCTACATAGTCACATATCTTGAATCCTGCGGTGTCAGCAAAAAGATGTATCTTATCGATATCTGCAAAGTGATATGTAATAATATACTAGCATACGGATTCCGCTGCATTGCAAGATTTGAAATGTATCTGCACACAATGAAACCTTACATGCACTAGTTTTATTAGCTAGCTAGTATTTTAAATTTTGAACAATAATGATGATTTCATCAGTTTGGAGAATGCCATCGTCTACTAATGATGCATGATATTGCTTTTTTGGTAGTTACTGAATGATAACTGAATTTTATAAAGATTTATTGACAGATTTAGACTAAATAATGCTTAAATTTCTTGACTCGCTGTACATATCTACTTTATTTTAAATACCTTCTATATTTAGTTCATTGGGTGATGTAAGATGCAAGAATAAGGTTGAAAAAATAAAAGCAAATCGTTTAGCGTGGTATGGGCATGTGGTGCGGAGGGATGAAAGTCATGTGACAGGAAAGGTATTGCGAATGAATGTGGAAGGAATAAACGGGAGAGGAAAAGCAAAGAAAATATGGATGGACTGTGTGAGAGATGATACGAAACGAAAGCAAGTGGATGATGAGATGACGGGCAATAGAGAGATAGAGAGGTATCTATTGAAGAGAAAGACATTCACGACAACCCCAAATAAATGGAATAAGAACAAGCGAATGATGAATTATTGAGTTAACGGCTTTGTGCATAAAGAAGCAACATAAAGACAGATTTACCTTAGTATCTTAATATTATCTTCTCTGCTTCATATAAAATATTCAGTTTTCTAACAGCGATACCATCACAGATTATATTACATCATAAAACGCCAGCGCAGCGTGACGATCAAACCTAATTCATTGCGGTCCCCGGTGTAATGACACCCATCAACTCACAGATTAGCGATAACCACGTGGTTTAAGACCATTTCGTCCACGATCCTATTTCCTCACCTATAAATCTTCTTCTTTTATATAGAAATATAACGTATAACAGTAATTACATCGCTAAAATCCTTCATATAAATATTGCCCATGTTGTCAGCATTTTTTTACCGAATAGTGTATTCCACTTCTTGAAAAAGGCTTCCTCCTCTTCTTTTCTTATCCTTCCTGTGCTGAGCCAAATCCTGCCAGTCCGTCTTACTAGGACCGTTTCTGGCCACGACCAATGTGAGGGATCCAGCTAGTGATTTTATTCAATATCTCCATTCCCACAGTGCCAACACGTCAACATTATATTTTTTTAACTGAAAATTTTATTTTAATCTCCACCAATGGCAGCAATGCAAACTCTACTGGAATGTAAACTGTCACTGTTATAACACACAGAGTTACAATAATGAAAAATTAAGAAGGTGACGAAATAAAATAGCAAACGAACCAGTCCTAACCCAACCACACACCCTCTCAAATACTTATCATCAAATGACACAGCAATTTCACCCCCAAACAATCGTGACGTAATAAATTTCAACCCCCATGGACAATATCCTTTCTACTCCAAAAAAGTCTTATATTTATTTGAATGGCAGTTACGACCTTTTTTGTAAGTATCTTTTTGACACTATTGAGCGATCGGCATCGATTGACAAAAGGCAGTGACAAAAAGAGGCCATTTTGACAGCGAACAGCTGGACTGAACAACGCTTGTCAGTATGGTTTGATTTATTAGTGGTTAGATTGAGGTGGTTTTAAATTGATAAATAAATAGGTTTGAAGTAATGTAAGTGTTTTTGAAGGTTTTAAAATGAAAGGTAGATAAGCAGCACTTAATAATCGACAGATGCAATAAAATTATGTATTTAAATAACAATACCAGCAGAGCTAAGAATGCTAAGAGGGACGGTTGTCTATCATTAAATTTATCACCATGTCTGTCACGATCTATCTAGTATGTAAGCGCGAAAGTGATGCATGATATGACAAGTGACAAAAACCCAACCATGATAAGAGCACAGAAGTTGAAATTACTACATGTTTTCGTAGAAAGTGCCGTCCTTATTTTCTACAGTTTTGTGTTGCAAGAACAATCGTCCAGTGAATTTCCGCGCTGTTGTGTGCGAGTGAGACATCATTATCTATGTACATATCACTGTCTCACTCGCACACCGGATTGGAGTGAAAATCGGCGACAAGATTAAGATCTTGACTAATTCTGTATTTTCATTGATAAAATAGATTAATATTCTTAGAACAAATTAAATTATTCTCATTTGAAAATATTTTAATTTGTATTTTTTTAAGTAGTAACACTACTATTATACTATAAACATTAATGTTTATAGATTAATATTAATCTCAGTAATTATAAAGATTTAGATAAAGTATTTTAATTTATTATATTTGCTGTCATATTAATGATGATGAATGAGCAGCATTGAAAAACCCGCAATCAATAATTATAGTAATTAGTTACTGGCAGGTATATCAGTGATTTGGTAAATAATGATTGAGTATAATTTCTCAGACTTTTCTAGACTAATGGACCTGTTCCACGCGTTTTTGTGTTTTAGAACACTTCACTTGATAACGGGAAAGTCACTGAATAAGTATGAAACTAGGTGTGTAGTACAGTCAAGTTCATAAATATGTGTACGTACACTTCTTCACCTTAACTCTATGCAATAAGGTGAAAAAATATACACATATTTATGAACTCGACTGTAAGTAACCGGTTGTAGGTGCTCTTTACTTTGTGTATACAATAATATTATTTTTTGCCGAAGTTTGTTGTTCTTGTTTCCTACGAAAGCGAACCTTTGACCGAAAACTCCGGTCGTGATGTAAATAATTCGCAAGTTTTTTTTAATGGTGTAAAGTTCTTAACCATAACTAAATTGTATTAATTATAAAAATATATTCTGGACTAGATTAAACTTAACAATTTGACTTTAGCAAATTATTAGCGAAATTGCTTCACAATTGGCGTCCATAGGTTACGGTGACCGCTTTCCATCAGGCGGGCTATATACCTGTTTGCCACCGAGGTGGTATAAAAAATATGTAAGGGTCTTTTTATTCACATTTTGAGTACTTAATATTACTGACTGTAGAACATTTCATGCTTCAGCAGTCACACCACGTTCTACAGCAAAAGCTCCTAAACCCAAACCTTCAAAAGACTCCGTCCTAAACCAGAAAAATATTCAAAAAGCACAATTACATCGTAACGTCCAAATTGAAATATACGGCTTACGGGCCATATTCATTACGAGTGGGACTCCTCGTAACTCAAACTTATGGTGCCTTTTACGAGTTTTACGAGTTCCACCAGCTTTACTGTCGGGACACACGAGTGGATAGACTGTCCAATAAGAGTTTCCTCAAAACTTTCGACGTGGAATCGGCTCTAGCCGAACAAAGTAAGTAAAAACGATGTGGAGTACGTTTGCAGGAAGACTGGCTTCACGCTGAGGGTACAACAGCTGCAATCGCGCCTCTACGTGCACTTCAGCTTGTTTGTTGTGCGCGTGCCGCGGCCGCTGCAGGACACCATCGCGAGCGCAGACTTCTGGCCGAAGGATGTAGTTTATAATGGTAAAATAAATGTAGCTAGTGAATAATACAGAACTGCACTGCAGAACTATGTACTAGGTAACGATGGAACTACCTGGCACTTTATTCTACAAAGAGCACCGAATGTTGGTGGTTTGTGGGAAGCTGGTGTGCGATTATTAAAAAAACATCTCAACAGAGTGAGTAGTACTACAAAAATGACATATGAATAGTTATTTAGGCCATGTCTTGTCTTTGTTACGTTATATTCGATTATACTACTACCATTTAGTACCAACATCAATTTGTTGGATGTCTGAATCGTCCGTATCCCTCGCACTTCACCAAGAGCGCGGAGACAGCTAATGTCTGACTGTTTATTGGCCGACTTTTTGATGGATGCGCGCTGCGTGCTCCGAAACAGCACTTAAATGTGAGCAATGTGGAGTAAGTACTTTTATAATGATCTCTAGAAGCCAACAATAATGTACCGTAAATGAAAAATAATGTTTTAAGATGGACAAAGAATGTTCAAATGCAGTGTTTTTTTTTATGGGGATCCGTTTCATGAGACACCGCGATATGTAGTCCATAATTTTTTTAGAGAAGAAAATAAATACTGCGACATTTTCTGTAAGATACAAACAAGCAAACGAAAGACAGCCTAGCCAAAATGAAAATCGTTGACGCTAGACGCCGATCGAAACGCCGGTTGCCTCTGTCGCGCCAATACGGAAGAGGGAATGAGATAACGATATTATCGTAAGCATGTGTGCATTTGGCTACGTACCAGCATGCAAAACCAACAAGGTTGCAATGAGCGGTTAAGATTCTTAGAAGATACTCTTTTCTCAAAGGTTTGAAGGTAATCTTGGTCTGAAAATACTACGGGGCAATAGTTGTTAATAAGGTGTGCAATGGTAAGAAATTTCTGAAATGCACAGTTGTCGATTGCCAATGCGGTATCATATTGGCGAGTTGTGAGCGAGGCGAGAATGCAGCGAGTTGGCCTATTAACAAACAACATTGCTTACTATTATTTCAACACTAAAATACATTTCAATTTAAAAGTAATATAACAAAAACACCAATAAATCAAATCCCCTCGTATTTCAAAAGATTATCAAGCAGTTTAAATAAATACGATTAAACATTCAACAAAAAATCCGTGCAAATTCTGATTTATAAGCCACGCTAATAATATCCAGCTAATGATACGTAACTTTTTCATCCGCCTTGTTAGTTCTTTACAAACCGAGTGACAATACTTAAAACGATTTAACAGAATTTATCGACATACGTTCACAAAACCTACGTACTTTATGCTATAAACACAAATGAAAAATCACCCAGCTTAACTATAATAAACCTTAGTTCACTCTGAATAGATGCTTCTAACAAAGCGTTTATATATTTGTAATAATCCGCGTGCATACACACGGCAAGTCTAATCTTTCATCAGTACGAACAAACTTCAACCATATCTTTTTCCACACAAGTTCGTTTCTATCTGAATCCACGACCATGGTTACGTAAAAACATGACAAACGATCCACTGGATAGCCTATTATGTTCTAATGCCCCCATACATTATCTGCCTTAAAAGGCCAACTCTGGTGTGATAAATTGGCATGTCTTTGTGTGCGACTGCGTGGTGTCGAATGGTGCCCGGCAGGTGATACCTTTTTTGCGACTTACATAATAGACCCCCGGTTGTAAATTAATTTCGGCGATGTGTCAAATATGGTTCTCGGTAATTTTTGTACGTACAATCACAATCGTTATGCGGTAGGTAAAATATTATAGGGCATAATGTGTGTCATTGCTGACATACTTTAATTTATTATTTATACTAGCGACCCGCCCCGGCTTCGCACGGGTACTATACCTACATGTAAACCTTCCTCTAAAATTACTCTATCTATTAAAAAAAACCGCGTCAAAATCCGTTGCGTAGTTTCAAAGATTTAAGCATACATGGACATAGGGACAGAGAAAGCGACTTTGTTTTATACTATGTAGTGATTTGTTAAGATACATCCATATCTGTTATTATTTAACATACGATGCTTTATTCAATACAATATGAAAAAAGTCGATCTTTTAGTCGCAGATACTATGGTACTTTACAATTTTACAATACATTTTGTCATAATGTAGTTCGTTGTATTTCCGAAATAAATGTATTAAAATATGTAAATGAGGTTAAAAAAAAGGTCATAGACACATTATAGGCATATTCTGGTTTAGATAGATTGTTATGAATTTGATATACATCGGTTTTAGTCATAATCTGTCAGTTTAATCAAATTAGTTTTGATTAAACTGACCCAAACTCCATATTTTCAAAGTTCATCAGCAGCACTGTCTTCGTCAAGTGGTCATAAAACAAATCATCCACTTACAGGCTTTGTTATCTACATACAAATTATATAATCCGCAACAGGCTTTGTCAAACTTCAGCACTAAATAACCTTGGCTATGGTGCCACCTTGAACCGCAGCTGGCCCAAATGACTGTGTCAACGTTGCCTCGCTGCACGGAAAATTTGTTGGACCAGGTACGATCCGGAACGAGGATCGCAACCCCTGCCTCTAAGCCACCGACCCAAGTCCCACACAAACTCCTCAGCTTCCGCACCCCAAGGCCCTGAAGTCTCCACCGCAACTGGTATAAAATCATACGATGGTTCTAAGACAGAGTACTTTGGATGCTTCTGATGTGTTTGTTGTAAGTATAATAGTTTAAATAGAAGCTTCAATTTTGACACTAACAGATTATATCCATAACAAATAGAGATCAAACTCATAACCTATTATTACACACAGAATATACCTCTCACAAAATGTCACAAGGATTAACAATAAGTACAAAATAAAAATAGCTTTCATTTGACTCAAATCCTACAACAGTTCCTTATTCAGCCATGTCAAAATATTTAAATGCGATGCAAAGCCGACAGGATCTCACTATGACACTTGACACTAATCCTAGTTGGTAATATAAGCGCTGTATTAATAGTTCCCACAGAATATGTAAAAAAAATCTTATTAGCATTATAATAATTTGGTTGTTAAGTAGGAAAGTAACGTGGTTTATTTAAATTTTAAATTTATGCTTTTGTTTTTAAACTGGAAATGACTTGGGTTGACACACCACACACCAAGGACTTGACCTATGTACATAATAGTGTATACTTTAAAATATCGATCATTTAATCTAGTAATGTCTTTAGTAATTATTACTAACTTTGTTTGTGGTCCATTTTCATGTCAATAGCGTTCATATTAAAATGTTTTGAATATCCGTCTTAAAAACTAAATGTTTGTGTTTTTACTGATATCGCTTTTCAATTCGATGAAAAAGCCTGCGATTTCTGCGACGCGAAACGAAATCGAAATGCTGCAGAAAGGCAGTCTGGCTCTGTCGCGCCAATACGCAAGAGCGATAGAGATATATAACTACGAAAGAGATATTATCGTGAGCGTTTGTGCATTCGGCTACGCACACTGACCAGAAATATATGACTACGCGCCATCTTGCGGAATTTCATAAGAACTATTTTCTTCATACTATACTGAACTGTCACCCCATACATCAGAATATCAGCGCCCTCCTGACAATAGTCATATATATCTGGTCAGGCTTTACTGTCTAGAGGGCTTTATGGTTGGTTCCAGCAACAGTATTCTAATTTAAATAGACGTTACAATTTACTAGTCCATTTCAAACTAAGTACACCTTTGAAATAAAACTATGGAAACGGATTAAATCGCGTATAATGAATTTAAAATACATATACACGACGTTTCGAACTCTTTACAGCGTTCGTGGTCAACGGGTGACTTAGGAAAAATTACAATGTGCAAAAGCTACCCACATAGAAGAAATATTAACGAACCATGACCACAAATAATATAGATTTCTAAGGCAGGTTCACACTCTATTAATAAAGCTAGTTATACAATATTCAAAAAATTTACCATTACTATGTTTAAATTTTTTTTTTTAATTTTTCTTCTATATGTGTAGCTTTTGCACATTGTAATTTTTCCTCAGTCACCCGTTGACCACGAACGCTGTAAAGAGTTTGAAACGTCGGGATGTATTTTAATAGTATTTTATGCAACTGGTGGTTAAAAGAGGTCAAAAAAGGTGAGTGGCGTGGGTAACAATTTGAGGCGAAGCCGAAAATTGTTAATAAAGACGCCACGAGCATTTTTTGACTCAGTTAAACACCGTTGCATACAATACTTTTTCTACGACCAAGCACTTATTTTAAAAGAAAATTATAAATTCAACAAATACCTACTTTCAGTACTCTTAGTTATCTAGTGGACCGCCTACCATTTTGAATATGCAATTTGAGTGCAAACATGAAAATAAAACTGTCTATGGTACGGTTCTTTGAAGCCTGGCCACTAAGACGAATCGAGCCGAGTTGAATCGAGTTCTCATACATTTGAATGCGATTCGACGCGTCGCCAATGAACGCAGCAGAAAACGAAGGAGTCTCGACTCTGCGAATTGGTTTGTTAAGTTGGTAGCAATGTATTTACTGAACTTTAACAGCTATATCGTGCTACTGCTACTAAATTTTTTCAGGGTATAGACTAGATAGACTTGTCCTGACATCTTTTATGTAGGGTTTTAAAGTTCTATGCACGACCTTGTAACTCACGAATAACAGTATGGGAGTAGAAAAATTAATTATACGCGATTTAATCTGTTTCCATAGTTTTATTTCATGAGTAACTATCGCGGTAACCAAAGACAATATTAAGTACACCTTTTTTTGTACATTGTCAATCGAAATGAGCTACTTACAAACTGTCAATACTTACATGTCATCAAAAGCTTATATCCCCTTTATACGTCAGGCGTGTCATTCGGCTTACTGACTTGACGCGCAGATGTTCACGTCAACATTGTCAAGGTCTTTTCATTTACGAACGAAGACGCGGGCTCTGGACCTTATTGTCATACTATTAAAGGTGAGATGAAACTATCCTGTGCGTCGTTGAGAATGACATACCTAATATAATCAGTGCGGTAGATCTGTTATTGATAAGAAATCACCCGCAGCGTGTATAGTAAGAGAAAAATGTTGCAAAAAATTAAGCATGCTATATTTTATAGTCCGAGTAATTTATGAGGATAAATAGATTAAGTATACTATACATGTTATCTTAAGTTGTGACATTTAGAGTCATTTGTACCTCTAAAGTAATTTTAGACTTTGATTTTTATGTCTGTTTGTACTTTTTTTATATTAAGTTTAGTTTTAGTTGTAATTCGACTTGAAGAGACCTTATACATCTCTAATAAATTGTAGTAGCGTTATACATTAGGTAAAATTAGTATTGTACCAATTGTGTAATTTAAATTCAAATATAAAAATTATGTTAAAATGTATATGTGACGTGTAAAAGTGCCCCTGTGGCCTATTTGCTGAATAAATATTTTGATTTTGATTTTGGTTGCTGCATAATGGAAGGATTTAAAATAAGATTTAGTAGTAGTAGTAAACACTTTATTACACAGAACAAATTTCAAGTACAGTGAATAATTATCATGGTTATGTACAAAGGCGAGCTTATCCCTTTAAGTGATCTCTTTAAGATTTAAGTGTTGGGCAACGAACGAAGTGAGTTTTGATAAGGTTTAGGAGGTATCAGCAGCGGCTGGTCCACACAAGCCGATTCCCACCGGCTTACCTAAAATTGATTACTAGTAAAGTACCTAATGGTAAGGTAAGTTTCTTTTAGCTCAGTGTTGCCTAGCAGAAATTTTCACCAGCCGCCACTGGGAGGTAGGCAACCTTCTTAACTGATT
This sequence comes from Leguminivora glycinivorella, assembly GCF_023078275.1. NCBI lineage: Eukaryota > Metazoa > Arthropoda > Insecta > Lepidoptera > Tortricidae > Leguminivora > Leguminivora glycinivorella. Next base: position 26,661,857 of record NC_062973.1, on the reverse strand, counting down.
CGGCCACTTTTTGATGAAATTCACTTTTTGAAGTTGTCACTTTTTGAGGACGTCAATCTTTTCAGCATTTTATTGTTAGTATACCTGCACGAAAAGTGGATATCTATAAGCAGTAATGTTAGTTAAATGGTACACAGCCGCTTTTATGTAAGTAACCAGTTACTTTATAGTCTATAGTAATATATGTTTTGAAAAATATTGGAAATTATTTTTATATTTTTAAAATAAGTACATAAAGTACTGATTGACATTATTGGTGCGACAGTATCTCGCTGTAACAAAATGTAGATGACATATCGTTTTTAGGGTTCCGTAGTCAACTAGGAACCCTTATAGTTTCGCCATGTCAGTCTGTCCGTCCGTCCGGCGGATAATCTCAGTAACCGTTAGCACTAGAAAGCTGAAATTTGGTACCAATATGTATATTAATCACGCCAACAAAGTGCAAAAATAAAAAATGGAAAAAAATGTTTTATTAGTGTACCCCCCCTACATGTAAAGTGGGGGCTGATATTTTTTTTCATTTCAACCCCAACGTGTGATATGTTGTTGGATAGGTATTTAAAAATGAATAAGGGTTTACTAAGATCGTTTTTTGATAATATTAATATTTTAGGAAATAATCGCTCCTAAAGAGAAAAAAAGTGCGTCCCCCCCCCTCTAACTTTTGAACCATATGTTTAAAAAATATGAAAAAAATCACAAAAGTAGAACTTTATAAGGACTTTCTAGGAAAATTATTTTAAACTTAATAGGTTCAGTAGTTTTTGAGAAAAATACGGAAAACTACGGAACCCTACACTGAGCGTGGCCCGACACGCTCTTGGCCGGTTTTTGATTGTATTAATGACATAAGGAGGGGTAGTATATCTTGTGTGAATGATGTGCTAGCCATGTAACTAAAAAACGAAAAGAGCAAGTTAACATTTTTAAACTTAAAATAAGAGTCTCTAAAAGTTAATTGTGAACTAAACTCCCACATTGCACCTGACAAGACACAAATTCCGTCTTTTCTCTCGCCCCCGCACATATCTCTGAGTTATTTCCCTCAGATGAAATATGTGGCAATTTCTTTGAATAATACATGGGCAATATTTCAGCTGCTCCGCCGTAGACGGTCTACGGGGCTACGGCGTAGGCCGCGTAGCGATTCAGGAAAAATATTGGTTAAGGAAGCAGCGGCGATGTATCAGCTTGTTTTATGTCTCTTTATGGAGGGGAAGGATTTTAAGCGTTAGTTGTAAAGTTGTACGGGGACTGGACTGACGGAATTTAAAAAAATATCGAGGAAGCACAAAAAAAGGTCCCTATGGAAGTTTGTATACCTTTGCAACACAGACAGCTGACAGATCACATAGCGAAGTCTTGACCAACATTTTGAGAGACTATCGCTAGGTGACTGGTCAGATGTAGAAGGCGGTGATCTTGGACATAGCGCGAATAGTCTGGCGGTTCCTCTCTCTGCAGCCCTAACCAAGACCGAATGGACGCCGTCCTGCTGGTCATCCAAAATATTGTTGGTCGAGTAGAGTGGAGGTAGACCTCCGTGAGCTCGGCGTCGGCGAAAGCTGGCGCGATACCGCTCAACACCGAGCAAACTGACGTGCTCTTATGTTGGAGGCCAAAACTCATTTTGGGGTATCGCGCCAACCCAGTAAGTAAGTATAGGTACATAAATTAGAAATCTAACCTAAGATTTTTAAATAGATACAGATCACATTAATATTACTGATAAATCGACAACAGAAAACTCACCATCCTCTTGCTTCCCTTTTAGAAGTCTTTAAAACTCAAAAATTAAATTAAGACAACCCACCTAATTCCTTTCACCCCAACATCGTATTTAAACCCATTTTAATTCCGTTCCATGTTTACTAAACAAAGCCGACAGTTAAGCGTTCTTATCTGAATAAGCAGGGGCGTAAAAAATACGTTTCCTTACGATGCATAATATTTTAAACCAACCCCAGTCTCATACAAAATGGCTGTCGGCACTCGCTACTATTTTTCCAAGAATATGTGGTGTAAGGCATAGGAGGTGGCGGGTAGTTTAAAGTGTAAACAGGTACCTGTTTATGTGAGTGAATCTGCAATTTTTTTGTAGTTAATTTTTGACCTGAATTTAAAACTAACTTGACACTCAAGAAAATACTAACATTTATGTAATGTACGAGTGGCATTTTTAGTTATCGTGCGTCTCCCTCTCAGGCTACTTTAACTGCGGGTAAGTACAAACGAAATGCACAAATGAAATGCACAATGGAATTAAATATTTTAGGTATCAAACTACTATTTAACAGGGTAGGTTTGAGTTAGCCTGCTAATTGCTTTATCGTTGAGATAAACGACTATATAGATAGCACTTTTGCTAATTTTGGTTACCTACTAATTAAGCCTGCTTATGTATGCGCTATAAAGCCCAGTTTAAAGTTAACTTCTTAAAAATTCCTCTTCATTGCAAGTTAAAAACTTTACTTGAATAACCAAGAAATTAACCTTCTGATTTCAAATTTTACTCAATTCCAGGTCAATCAGAGAAGCATTCGTTTTGCTAGTGTAGGTCTAAACAAAATGACTTACCCAAGTATCCAGTAAGAATTCATTGGCAACTCCATCCCAGCTCCTCCACCATTTCCATCAACCGCTACCGCTTATGCCTTACCACCGTGACATACGTGATAAATTCGCGAGGAGTTTCCCCAGCCTTAGCGGAGCAGTCAAAATAATTTATGTACCTAGTTTAGTGGGTACTTTTCTGAATAGATGGCGCTGTCGAGGTGAACGACATCTTTGTTAACTCGCTGCATGCTTAAATGATTGCTGCCATGTCGCTTCCGCTGCGATAAGGGTACCTGTTCTAGATTTATTAACGTCAGTGAGTAGTTCCGAGATTAAAGTTTTGCATGTTTATGAGTCTTTCTATTGTGGGACTGTTTGTTTTAAACGTCACCTGGAATGGAACTGCTTTTTGAAAACATTGAGAAGTTATGAGCGACCGGTTTTGTCAAATAAAAACCTAAAAATGGTAAAATATTATTTGGGAAATACAGGTGATAGAAATTGCAAATGTCGTGGTGCTAAATTAAAAAAAATGCCTCCACTTTAAAAGTGAAGGTCGAAGAACAATGACATGACACGATAAAAAATATATGGTGCAGTTTGCAGTTACCTACTTAGAGGATTTCTTTAATGTTCGTCATGGCAAATTCATATTCTCAAATGAGTTTGACATTCTAAATAAATCGTTATTTTCCATGTCATCGGACATGGAAACATTTTGTCATTGCAAACATCATGCAAAATTAGCTTGGTACAATTATATGGACTTCTTCTAAAGACATTTAGACATTGCAATTTAAGTCCAATTTGTTGATATTTTTACCACTGGAATTTTAAAACATGAAACTAAATCCATACTAATATTATAAATGGGAAAGTGTGTGTGTCTGTTTGTTTGTCGGTTTTTCACGGCAAAACGGAGCGACGAATTGACGTGATTTAAGTGGAGATAGTTGAAAGGATGGAGAGTAACATAGGCTACTTTTTGTCTCTTTCTAGCGCGAGCGAAGCCGCGGGCAAAAGCTAGTAAGCTATAACTTGCCAAAAAATTTCTTATAATATTTAACATAATATTGAAAAAGCATTTTATAAAACATACCGATGCTTATATTTTTGCTTGACACCTGGTAAAATTAAAAACACAGTCTCCAACCCACAAACTCTGTTCATAAAGCACACTTATCGGATCGAACCTCCGACCCCAGCTTATTACCCAATAGCTCGTAAAGCAGCATAAGCCATACGCCGTTTTTAGATGCCAGATACGGACCCCTAAACTGCACCGCGACCCATTAGTAAGAGCATTTGTTCCCAAGGGATATACAATTCGCAAACAAGACTCAACCAAGTTTCAACCAAGCCTTGAAGACTTTGCGTTGGATTTTGTTCGGGTTGCTAGTAAGTCGGAAAAAGATATGATCAGCTAAGAGTGGTTAATGAATCGACACCTTGCAACCTTATACGGTTTAAATACTAGTCAGCTCGTGTGGGTTTTGATATTGTGCAAATTTTATCTGGGTAATATCGGCTACCTAATATTTTTCTAAACGTTGGCTAGTTTTGTAAAATTACACATTTTGAGCTCTGATTTTTCATGGCCCATATCTCAAAACTGAAAGTTACAAGTTACAAGCGGAAGTCTCTTTCCAACTTGTTATATTAGACATTGACAACCACTTGTAAATTGTAACTTGTAGCTTCGAGAAATGGGCCCCTGGAAGCTTTGCTGAAGGCAGTACCACAATACTATGAGTAGGGTCTGTCTTGCGTTATTTGACTGCGGTTTTCTGCAATAAAAAAAATATTGCTCCAGTCGCAGTCGACCTAGTAAAAATTTCAATCGTTGACACTAGACGCTGATCGACATTCGAAAAGCAGTCTGGCTCTGTCGCGCCAATATGGAAGAGATACCTAGCCGCGATAACGATATTATTGAAAATGTTTTATGCATTTGGCTACGTACACTGATCTGGAATTTATGATATCGGCCTTGCTGCTCTACAATAAGCGAGATGACATTTAAAATGCCTGTACCTCTCTTAAAACGCTATCTATTCCTCTTATACTCATTCATCTCTGCTTTTGTAGATCTGCAGCTAAAAACAATAACAACAACTTTCTTATTAACATTAGGAGGATACGGTAGCGAAAATGCTAAAATGGAAAGGAGCCCCCCTTTCAACTTGAGAATTTTAGTTAAATATACAAGTGTTATTAACTAGATTTATCGAAAAAAATTGTCCATTAAGAACAATTCAGTCAAAAGATATTTCAAAAAAAATCTTTAAAATCGAGGTTCCGCTCTCGACTGTTTCCTCCTTCAAAACTTAATCAATCGGTACGAAATTTGAGAATCTGAATAACAATGAAATAATCTATGTCGGACCGTTTAGCTTTTTTGGTTAATTGTTACCAATCTTGAGTATCACACCTTTTTTTGCACCACAATGAAAAAGGCCGTTTTTGGAAATTTTTGATTGGCTCTAGAGTCTTTAAAAAGCAGAATATCAAAAAAATCAAAACGGTCCGACACAGATAAAAATATTAACAATCTGTGGTGAAAAAATCATTGCTCTATCTTCAAAAACCAGGGAGGAAATAGTCGAGAACGTTTGTATGGAGAATTGACCCCTACCGTATCGTCTTAACAGGAGGATCTGTGGAATAATCCCTAGCTACAGCTAAAGATTCTTCCTTTAGATGTAACTTGAACTTGGTATGACTACAACATAAACCAACATGAGCCACACCTACGATGCGATGCGCGAGCGCAGATCGGTGATAATGATGCTGATTTATGAAGGGGTTTGTTTGTAATCGGTGTAATAATACTGTGCCGTTGTCGTTGATGAAAGTCTTGCGCCTTAGGATATGTTACAATGTAACCTTTAAGTATTGGCAGTAATATAAAGATTAGAAACAATATACATATATAATCTCTTTATGTATGTATTTTACTTCTTAAAACAATATAATTAAGGACGGAATATAATTATAGTTATTTTAGGTTTTTAGTTTAGATTGTTTTTTGGTCATCAAATCTGTTATTTAAAAATATACATAATATTTAGATGCAGGTTTCTAGACCGCTAAGCTTTGAGAGACTACGAGTTAAGCACTACCACATCGGTCATTGAAATTAACTCACAGGACATCAGAAATGGTACCAAACTGGTACAAATATACTCCAAAAGATAGCTAATTAGATAAGCAGAACAATTTGGATGTACAATTTTATAGAATGTTGGTACAATAACAACAGAGTTGAGTGAAAGCAAAATGTAGGTTGCCTACCCTAACGCCAAATAGTGGAACCCTTAATACAAATAAATTGATACACTGAAAGTAGGTTATACCTATAGTGATTACTTATAATTGTGCCTCAAAAACCGGTGTTACACTATAGTTCATGGATACTAAAACCGTACCAAACAATGTAACAAAGTTCGTAGTCACAGGCAATTTACTCAGACGTAAGGATGCAACTACATAATATTACCTCGCTGAATACTAATAAGTTAGGTAATAAGAAAACTATTCGCATAGGTAAGTATTTGGTTAACTTAGGTAAGATATGAGGCCAACAGACCTAAACATATTAACTGACCTCTAATCTTTTATCTAAGTAATCTGTCCACAAAGGATAAAGACTATTAAAAAGATACTAAACGTAAATCACTCGACACCACCAGCCATCCGTCTTCTAATGAAGAAAAGTGCGCCCCTAGGATGGTTTATCGCCGATCCGGGTAATTAAAACGCTACCCGGAGGAAATGTGCGGTAATAACAATAAATCTTGTGGCTTGTAAGTATGGTAGATAGGACGTTGCTAGTTTATGTGAGAGAGATGAATTTGGGAGTGTCAGGTAAGGGTCACAAATTCATTGCTTTGGTAAACTGCACCGCATGGTTGAAGGTACTTGAATGTTCTTCAAAAAGAATTGTGCGTGGGAGTCCCTCCGCACGATAGAAGTGAAACTTCGTAAATTGTGTTGTTTTAAATTCAAAACCCGAGTTGGCAAGACTGAGCGTTAAACGTTTAACGCTGTCAGATTGAAGTCACATTAGAAGTTTCCCTTCAAAAACTCTTTATTTTACGGGTGGTCTTTATCCTTCAGGTAACGTAGAAGACGATTGTGGGATTTGGGTTCAATTGGGCATAGCCGAAACCACAACCATTTATGGAGTTAGGTCGGTTATTTCATCCTCTAACCAGCACACACATACACGGTGTATATTCTTGTCCATATTTAATGGTGACTAATGAATCAGGTCCCTTGGACGTTGCTAATTCCTTGCTAGTAAATACTTTATGGGAAGGGGTTTCCGGCCTCAGAGGAGTCTAATTGACGTGCATAAAGGTATGGCTTTGCGGTATTCTATGGCGATGATTTGTTTTAAAGGAATGGTAAAATTGTGATGTTCAACTCTGTATATAATTTAATCGTTTAATATATTTTGTTTACTCAAGGTATGTTAAATAATTTTCGTTTGAAAAGCATATTAAATTGCGTTATTTTAAGTGCTTTTCCGATTCATGCTCAGAAAATGTTACTTTTTCTTTCATAAATCATCTTTCTCCTGTCCTTATCATTTGGGGTCGGCGCAGCATGTCCTTCTCTTCCATACATCTCTATCACCCGTCATCTCATCATTCACTTGTTTCCGTTTCATATCATCTTTCACACAGTCCATCCATAATAGTCTTTCATAAATATTATGTTTATTATCAATAAATAAAATGATGATAAGTAGTTCTATATGAAATTTACGTTAATGGTGACACTTTGACATAATTTTATTGAAAATCTACAACATGGTCAATCATGGTCAATGGTATCTACAATCAGTATGGTCTCACTTTAATGTTGTTTACAAGCTTTAAGCGGCTACAACGAGTTAGTCTACTTGTCAAGTCACCAGTGCGTGGAAACTCATGACTATCTCTGTCTTTTACACTCTACTAATTAGGAAAAGGTTATTGCTATACTTCGTATTTGTATATCTTGCGCAAGACTCGTTTTTAGGCTAATGTGTTAAAAAATCCAGGCCTAACTATGTTTAAGAGATAAAAAGAATTTAGTCAAGGTCGTTCTTTGACGACCGGTCTGGCGCAGTCGGTAGTGACCCTGCCTGCTACGCCGCGGTCCCGGGTTCGAATCCCGGTAAGGGCATTTATTTGTGTGATGAGCACAGATATTTGTTCCTGAGCCATGGATGTTTTCTATGTATAAAAGTAATTATATAAATCGTTATCTGAGTACCAGCAACACAAGCCTTCTTGAGCTTGCCGTGGGCCTCAGTCAATCTGTGTAAAAATGAATATTATTATTCATTTATTTAAAATAACAAAAAAAAGCTCTATTAAGTATTAGTACAGTATTTTTTGGATGTTTTTCTGGAGTATTTTTATAATGGAGTATTTTTGTGATGGAGTTCTAAATGTATCTTTTCAAAAATTTCAATGAAACCGTTAGCAATATTGTTTTATTTGGTAATTTAAAAGCAAAATTTACACGATGTGAATAGACAGAGTATTAACCACAAATATTTCTTGTAAAGCTATCCCAGCAGTAACCGTGAAACATAATAATAATAAATAATAGCGAAGAGTCTCGACCAATATCTTAAGAGACTCTCGCTTGGTGGCTGGATCAAGGGCCAGATGCAGAAGGCGGTGATCTTGGACACGGCGTGGATAGTCCGACGATTCCTCTCTCTGCAGCCCTAACCACCGGCAGCTTGGGCCCTGCCCCGCTGCTGGCGGCACCCTAGGTTAGGTTTTTTATAATATGTTTATTATGTTTTTTATATTGTTTTGTATGTGTTTTGTATTTTACTTTTATATTCATATTATAAACAGCCTAACTTAAGAATGAAAAAAAATAAAGGTAATAAATAATTATTTATTTATTTATTTATTAGTAAAAACATGTTTACATGACATTACAGTAGAACCAAAAATAAATAAATAATAAATAAATATTATAGGACATTCTTACACAGATTGACTGAGGCCCACGGTAAGCTCAAGAAAGCTTGTGTTGTGGGTACTCAAACATAAAGAGACAACAAACATAAAGAGATAGCAACCCTGCAATGTATTACAAGGGTCCACAAGTGTTATAAATAACACGGTATGAGCATTAAGCACTCACAATATCTCAGAACCAGTCCTAACACTGACCACTCCTATTGACCCGAGGCAGACGTCATATTTCAAAAAAGCAATAATGTTACCAGTGCCATCTACGTCGTTTATCAAATGAGCGGCACCAATATACAGCTACTACAGTCCCCTATAAATCATTGCAACCCTATAAGGGCAAGACTTTATGAAAAGGAAATCGCGAAGAATTTCCTACCCAGTGTCTGTCGCATGGCCCGACCTTTGATCGTATCGGAAGGGATCGACACTTTCGACATTCACTTGTCATTCTTTACTTTACACGTCTGAATCTGCCAGCCCAAATTCAACTTAAGACTCCTCAATATTTTACCATTTTTCGCTCGCTCCTTCTCACTTTTACAGATGATTTTAAGCTTAAAGTCTTAAATTTATAACAGTGATTCCGACTTGTTCTTCCATAAACGTGTGAGGTAACTAGGTAATTTATTACCGCGATTGGATCGCTAATGATTTTATTAAATAGCACACCCATAAAGGTTATATTGGCTTGTCTATTAGTTAAAGTTACGACGCACTCGCCGACACGGGGTCGTCCGCAAGCCATTTGTCAGCGGAGCCATTTGTACTTGTCGAATCACGACCATTAGATGCGAGTGTGACCGCGTGGGGTTAACCCCTGTCCCAACTACGTGACGTCACACCCATAAATCATTCAAAGCTGGAACTTTCGATCCTCGAGAGACTTTAGATACTGCCTGTAAAGATACCAAACGCTCCGATAAAATTTTAGATGTGGAGCGACTCGTCGCTCAGTTTGAACATGCGACCGTGTAGACTTCGTACATGAGTGCTGTCTGGTCAATTTATCTTACTTTGCAGTCTATTGTAGAAGTAACAAGATTTATAAGTGTAGTAGTTAATTACGGCGTGTGTCGTTAATTTTACTCCTTTGTATTTGATCTTAAAAGTATATACGTTCGTATAAAATTAAAGTTTATCTCTTAGCCTTTGAAGTACGGGCAGAGAAAACAAACAAAGCAATAAAGCAGGCCTTTATCGGAGCGCGCAGTCGACACGCAAGCTAATTTACAACACGGCCGCGGGTTTTATCTTCATTAACCCATCGATTCACAATTAAGACGCGGAATAAATCTCTGGTAATGCGCTCCCCGTCCGCGCCGGTAGATTCAACTTCAAACAGATGTTATGTATAAATAAAGCTGAACGGAGGCAGCCACTCGATATATTCCTGTCCGCGGCAAACTTTACAGATCTATCAGCGTTCGCTGTCTCACGACAAGTCGCTTTTTCATCCATACCAACTTCAACTTTGAAAAGCTCAGCTCCATTTAGTTTTTGGCTCTCGTTTCCTTCACTATCTTCTTCAAAATCTTCGTTATCATTAGAGTTTATTCTAAAGTCGATAGCGTTTATAATAGCATGTTCTCGATCGTAACTTGAGTCGTTACAAGCAGCGTCAACAAATCCTCATCTTATTTCCAGTGTAACGAGTCGATGCTCACATTCGATTATCTGGCCGCGGTATCCGAGGCATTACACTTGATGTATCGACGGCGACTGGTCGGGATTGTCGGCCGTCGGTTGATTTAGTGCCACCATTTCTTCCCGGCACTCGCTAGATACCCATCTGTCGAGCGAGCGTGACGAATCGCGCCAATCGGGGAGCCGGAGCCCCTCTAATGAATTGTCCCAAATAATTGGGACACTGTTTTATATCGCCGCCATTTGTACCGTGATCGCTGCATTTGTTAGCGACGTTGATTTGTGCATTGCTTTAACCTTTGATATTGGGATATTTGTTTTAGACGCGCGTTTTTTAATATTGACTATTAGTTTGAACACAGAACTAGTGGCATGTAGATAAATTAGAGGATAAAAAAAGTTTAATTTTATATTTATAGTTTTTCAGATTTATTAGCACTGTTCAATTAACTCTCACAGTAAGGACTAATTTATTATTTAAGTAGTATATATAGTATACGTACTCAAATGTTAATAAGTTCTCGTCTAAAGAAGAAAAACCATTACGTACCGTTGTAGTACTGATGTTTATAATTTCCGTTAGATTTGAACCTAAATCCTGCTGCTAAAACACTACCAATACCAACTAGGCTTAGAAGCAATAGATCTCAAAAAAGTTATATGTTACCAACCTGTTTCACGGAATAACCACTAGCTGTTTACTGCCTATCAAGCCACACTAGAGTCATAAAAACAAACACTCTATCAATCCCTATACGGTTTGACATTAACAGTTTAAAACAGCAATAGTTTAGAACGCAATATATTTGAGTCGTTACGTCCATCACCCCTTTTAGAGCCTTCGAGACAATGCTTGGTTTACTATATCGCATTCTTCATCTTTGCTTCTGAGTTGGTCCGGCGCACGCGAGCGAACTCAACGAACGAATGCTAGGAATGTTCGTTATGTTAACGGCCTTTTTTGCCTGCTGTTCTGAACTTTAAAAGACAAGATATTTTAAAATGAAGATTTTTGTGGTTCAAAAATTGTTGGCGATACCGAAAGTTAAGTATTTCGCTGACGAGGGAGTGAAATATCAAATCATGTAACTAACACACAGTCACGTATTATGCACTGAAACATCAGGGTACCTACTTATTGTTCGTTTTCTAAATTACTTTCTAAATTTTATTGTAAGTACAAACTTCAACGCCACTGGTAACTTATTATTAGATAAGTACGAATAGGTAATCAGTTTTTCTACTTTTCAAAAGCTGTTATTTTTTACAGAGGATGCATAATTTTAAGTAATGTTAACTTTTTGACTTCAAAACTTCCAATCACACCACGAGCTTCTAGTTTGTCTCGTAACATAGCATTATTTTCTTCTGTACAACGCAAACAGCCTATAAATTCACAAAGCTTACCATATTTTAGTTGACCATCAACCTTGCGTTAATTCCGGCTTTCGCCGCGGCTCATGGGAGCCTAAGGGTCCGCTTTGACAACTAATTCCAAGATTTGGCATAGGCACAAGTTTTTACGAAAGCAACTGCCATCTGACCTTCCAACCCAATAACTAGGCCTTATTGGAATTAGTCCGGTTTCCTCACGATATTTTCCTTCACCGAAAAACGACTGGCAAATATCAAATGACATTTCGCACATAAGTTCCGAAAACTCATTGGTACGAGCCGAGGTTCGAACCCGCGACCTCCGGATCGAAAGTCGCGCGCTCTTACCGCTAGGCCACCAGCGCTATTACAAACCAAACATCCACATCAGAAAAGGATTCACAGACGAATATAAAGCGCCTTGTTAATAGTCGGACAGCTGCAAGATATCGCTGACTTTGATGCATGCGCACACTACGCATCTTGATCGACGCTGGCTCCCGTATCAATGCATGCCGTGGAGACGTTTATCCTATCTTTTATTTAGAAATACGAGAATGAAATTGAATATTGAACAGACGTAATGTTGGATGGTCACATTAACATGCAATTTCAGATAGTTTCTGATTACCGTCGTTTCTTTATCACTGATTCGCACTAAATTGCATCTAGCTTCATCATGCGAACAGATAAGGAGTGGAACTCACTTTCGACATGCCTATTTGCAGCCCACTATAATTTGGATTTTTGAAAATCAAGAGTGAAAAGACATTTTTTGGGTAAACATACCTCATTCTTGACTACATCTGATCAGCACTTTCCATCAGGTGAGATTGTGGTCAAATGATTTACCTGTTAGTCATTAAAAACCGGCCAAGTGCGAGTCGGGCTCGCGCACAAAGGGTTCCGTAGCAGCAAATATAATAAACCAATAACTTAACCAAAATTACAGTTAAATCAACCTATCTCAAAAACTATAAGAGATACTTTGATCAAACCAAAAATCGTTGAAAGAGTTAATTAGCATGCATCACCTCTATTTTTTTTAGAATTTTATACCCCGTAGTTATAAAAATAGAGGGGGGGACATACTTTTTACGACTTTGAGAGCTGATATCTCAAAAACCGTTCACTTTAAGAAAAATGTTTTTTAGAAAACTTTATATCATTTTAAAAGACCTTTCCATTGATACCCCACACGGGTATGTACATCGAAAAAAAAATTTTCATCCCTCAGTTACATGTATGGGGGCCCCACCCCCAATTTTTTTTTACTATTTAGTGTCATAATTTTGTAGCGGTTCATACAACACATATTCCCATCAAATTTCATCACTGTAGTACTTATAGTTTCCGAGTAAATCGGCTGTGACAGACGGACAGACGGACAGACGGACAGACGGACAGACGGACATGACGAAACTATAAGGGTTCCGTTTTTGCCATTTTGGCTACGGAACCCTAAAAAGCACCTTTACCGTCAATTCTAGAAATCATGGCTACTTGACGACTTGAAAAAAGGCCATTGCCATCTGGCCTAAAAACAAAGTGTAATCTACAATATTAATACTTGAACTTAGTTCCACGGAAACTAAAATAAAACAAGTTGTATAGAACATACTAGACAATTATTAAAATTATATATAGCTACATAATGGATAATTATTTGTATCGTTTTCTATCACTCACTGCATCACCTACTCAAATCATTAGTTTTTATCTCTACTATCCAAAAGTTGTCCGGAAGAGGTCGCTCTTTATGTTTTAGTTATGTGCTTAGTTTTTGATGTCATGAACTTTTCATATTGATGAGCAATAATAACATTTCGATACAAGTGCGAAAAAGAGGAAGTTCGAAACGAGTGGCGATAAATTAAAACCCTGCCATATAATGAACCACTTCTCGCACTAGTGCGTAAAAAAAAACACCATCTGTAACTGAAAAGAATATTTGTATTGTATGTATACCTATTTGTTTATTTATCCATCAAAAATATTTTACTCTAAAACCTAGGACCACCAGCAATTTGCTATTACCAACCATCTCCAGTCATCAAAACATGAACTTTGAACTAAGAAACTAAAAAGCAAAAAATAATAAACCTTTGAATTCAGATTTCTTATCGGATTGCAATAATCTAAACATCCAAATTATAAACAAATCAATTATTTTTGTAGTCGGTACCAGACCTGTTCGTCGCCTTGTTATTTCCTGTTTGCTCCACCCAGGCTGGCCCCGACTCCAAAAATAATTGATTTGTTTATAATTTGGATGTTTAGATTATTGCAATCCGATAAGAAATCTGAATTCAAAGCTTTATTATTTTTTGCTTTTTAGTTTCTCCGTGTTTTGTAATGCGCTTATTTTTGAAGGCGGTTTTATTTTTTGTTAAAAAGTTTATTTATTTGTTGATTTTTAGTGATTTCTAGTGATATTATATGTATCGGTCCGAATATATGTACAGTAGTGAAAGAATTATCCTTTAACTCCTAACCATTGAGGAGTTGACCTTCCATCATCAGCTCAGCCACATAAAATTATTACCATCAGGCGTAAATACTGGTGTACTTTTGAAAAATACACTAAAAACATTACATGTGCCTATAACATTTGAAGAGTTCCCTCGATTTCTCCAAGATCCCATCATCAGACCCCGACTTGGTGTCAATGGGACCATCTCGGGGTTATACCCGTTCGATCAAAAAAAAAATTTTGAAAATCGGTCCACGATTCTCGGAGGTATCGAGTAACATACATACAAAAAAATAAAAAAAAAAAACATTCAGTCGAATTGAGAACCTCCTCCTTTTTTGAAGTCGGTTAAAAATATCACACATCCTCCATAGTATTACCCGTACGGCATCATCTCACGGCCCATCATATCTCACGAGTTTATTAGCCGATCTATCACGGCACGCCACGGCGAATTATGCTGGATTCGCCGCTTGGGGCTGTTATTATTCACTGATTAGTTTATCTTGGGTGATAGATGTAATGGGATCGAAGTTATTTTAATTCTTTGCTGAGAAATATACAGTAGATGCTAATAAGAATAAAAAAAAAATCAACAAGATTTTTGACAAGCTCTCCGGCTGTGATCCTAAAAAATGTACATTAAACGTATTTGATTTTAATAAAAGACAACATAATACTTTACGATACAAGTGCGGAAAAAAGAAGTTTGAAACGAGGGACGATAAATTAAAATACGAGTTACAAATTTCCTTTTTGCACGTGTATCGTACGACGTTTTTCAGTACAGATGGCCGGCTCTCTGAAGTTTCGACCTGAGGAAATGAACCACTTCTTGCACTAGTGCGGAAAAAAACGACCATCTGTACTGAAAAGTAACATATAGCCTAACAGGCAAAATAGTCATACAAATGTCAGTGAGGTAAAAATGTTGACCATCCCAAAACGAAACATAAATCTTTCATGTAGGAAACTGTTTTCCGACAACACTAAACACTAAATACCGGGACTTATAACAGATTTATTCCTTCCCGTTACTTCAATAACTCAGCCCCATTCATATACAGAACATGTCAAAACAACTACCAGCCTCAGGCTTCCGTCCACCGTAAAACCCACCGTAAAACCCACCGAAAGCCTCCAATGTACAGTCCCTAATTACGTAAACAGACACATTGACGTGTGTATGAAATGTAATCATGAGCTAAAATTTATCACGGAGTGAATCATTCATGTGTTAAGACAGCTGACAGCACGGCACATATATTATAATGATCGACAACCTGACGTTGCTTGTCACAGAGGGATAATGTTGTTGCCACTCACAAACTCCTCACCCATTCTAAATTAAACCATAAAAGTAAACACTAAAGTTGGATATTGCTTGTGGAGCAAAATCTCCCTAACGACATTCTCGTTTCAGACAGTGACAAATCTAACGAAAAGAACAAAGTTCCAGTTAAACTTAAACAGTCTGAAACCTACTTTAACATTACAGACATTTGATTCAAAATTCACTGCAGATTCCATCTTTGGAAAGTTATTCATGTTGGGAATTGTGACGGGGTTCCATTTCTACATGAAAAAGCTAACTCAGACTCTGATGTAGAGTCGTAAGGTGGAAGGTTGGATGAAGTTGGTGGTGTAACGTAAGTTGTTAGTGACGTGGAGTGTTTCGGTAGCGCGGTAGCAGAGAGAAGTGTCGCGGCGTGTCATCGGGACGCAATGAAGATTTATGAACAGGCCCCTGTACCATGTTCCGTTCGGATCGCGTGCTCGTATTTTGTGTCATTTTTAGAAAAAGGAATGATGAATGGTGGCTAGTTGTGAGTTACTGACACTGACGACGGGTCTCTTGATAGCCGGATGTAACGACACAATTAAATACATTGTCACGATAAAGGAGCACGCTAACTTTTGACTAGTATCTTTGACGGGACCAAAAATTAAAATAAAAACTTAATAGGTTCGCATAATTTCATATGAGTCGCAACGTCGTTTCAAGAGAGTCTACCTACTACTCATTTTTTACTATCGCCAGAAACATATCTTTTTTATTAACGATATTTTAAAACAATTTTCAAAGTTCATCTTTTTATTTGATGCTCTTCAACCAATAGTGTCAAGCTGATAAATACATATTTAGATATCCTTGCAAAATGCAATATTTCCAGTTACAATTTTCAAATAATATCCCTAAGCATCTTCCATGACTTCCTCAAATTTGCAAAAGTTAGCGTAGTAGGAGGCTTATTACGTATTTATCCGTCCGTACATAGTGAGAAGTGCCTTGGACCCTTCCTGTTTTATTTAGCTGGCTTGTTTCAATTCAATTTTCATTTGTTTGCGTGTTTTATAAATGGCCTTTAGGGTCGGAGGGTTTCGGTTGTTCGTGTTAATGTTATTTTGCAAAATAACCTTCGCAGAACCAGTTGGAATAAATTGATTTACTGAATAAATATTTTATGCATATTGGACCCAATCATACTTAAATATTAATTTACATTCTCCAGTCACGAAAACTCAGCAATGCATTTAACTGATAGGCACTTCAATGCACTTATATAATGTACAAATTTGCTTTACTTAATCTGATTGTAGTAAATTATTAAGAACGTTGCTTATTTCTTACTTAGAAAGCATTCTTACTAACGATTTATTAGTGTTAACTCCGACGAAGTAGGTGGCAAGCCAGTCAACAACGTAATTTATTCGTATTCCAAAATAGTAAAAAATACAGATTACAGCCACAGCCTTAACCATTAATCAACCAAGCTATTAAAGTGAAATAAATATAAAGATAAAGCTTCGTGGAGTCCAATTCGAGGCGAGGGGAGAAACTCTGCGACCATAAACAACGATAATAATCACGTTCGTACCACAGAAAAAATAATATACTAATTCAAAACTACCGACCTTCATTATAAACGTCATCGTTCAAAGGAAAATTGATTTATGAGCGTGCATTACGCCATTATTTTATGACGCGAGAACGCCCCGAAATAAAATACTAACAAACACACAACCGGCATCCACGACTATTATACGAAACACAAGTTTATCCTAGCAACCGAGGAAAATATTACTAAACCTTAAAGCTTGGAAGCTACAGAAGGGAATCCCATGGCAAAATGAAGATGTGACTGGTATAACTAAGATTGTCAACGACCGTCATAAAGCGAATAAAATACGGGACACATAAAGAATAAACGCTCGTATAAACGCTGTTATGTCTGTCAACATAAAATATTGTATCCTGTGCAGCGGGGCTAGTCCAAATTGCGCTGCCGACTGATTAGATCCGCTGATGACTAAATTGCGCTTTTTATTTGTTCTCACACGGCGTTACTATGATATATGGCACTGTCATGCTTCGTGGGACTTGAGGTCATCTTGCAAGACATTACACTTCGTTACAACTGTCGCAATTGTTTCGAGGAAACACATTAGGCACTGAGTTATATCGTTGTTAAAGCATTCAATCAAAACTAATTGCTTATTTAACATTCTAATAGCAAATAATGCATTCTTAACTAACTTCGAATAACTTCCTTCAACATGTTTAGTTATTAGGAAAAAGTCCAAATATAATAAAACCCAAAAATAATTTTAATCCAAATATAATTTTAATTTTAATATACCATATAATAACTATGTACCTAAATCAATTGTGACGTGTAATATGTAACAATATTATAAATAAATGAGTATGAGTATGAGTATACGGAACTATAAGACATACGATTGCGTCAATAAATTTAAGAAACGTTGGCAAACAAACATTGTTAGTAAAATATAGAACTGTCAAAATCGTTCATACGTGAAACAATGACTAAGCTGCAGTTTTTGAGCCAAAAATCTAGTCTCAAAATATTGTTATAGTATTTTAATGTTTCATTGTTGTTTTCTGCATGACTTATAAATGTTAAAAGATTTTCGTGACACCTACCGTTTAATGTATTTTGGCTAGATTCCTAATAGGTTCGTTTTTTTAGAACATGTTTGTTTAATAAAATATGAATATTAGTTCGTGACATATTTGATTATAAGGATAACAACAGAACACAATAATTACAGAGAGAGGTCTGCACATAACTACAGTGTTTGAAAATCATAGTTTATAAGAATTCTAGCTATTAAACTCAATTCTCGTCATGAAGCAACCATAGTATTTTATGATTCTCAGAAAGGTATAATCAGTAATGTAACTCAAACTTAGAAATAATAGCACTATAATGATTGCAATGCAATCCTTTGGAAATCATTATTTATCAGACCATGGTCTTAATACAGATCTCTAAAGTCTCAAAAAAGAATGTTCATGTTTTCTCACAACAGTCAGAACTTTGGTCGCTAAGTCGCTATACTTTTTCTATCTAACATCATTCACATTGACCACATCATATTGTTTATTATTTTCAGTTAATATTAAGGAGGTAGGTATTTATGAGATAGCCTGCACCGACTGCGATTGTAAATTTACTTTTTCATTGCAACTTGGTAGAACAATAATCGAAGTTTAAATAATTATAATTTTTGTGTTGTGATGCATGTCAATGTCATGTCATAGGCGTGGGTAGGCCCCCACAAGATGGACTGATGACCTGATGAAGGTAGCAGGAGTCCGCTGGATGCGGGTGGAGCAGAACAGGTCATCGTGGCAATATTTGGGGGAGGCCTATGTCCAGCAGTGGACGTCATTCGGCTGATATGATGATGATAATGTGGCGAAACTGGACATTCCTTCGAATTGCGCCATTGAAAACTTATGAAAGACTCAGGAGCGTTTTTAAGACCAAAAGGCATGCGAATAAATTCAAAAGGTCTGATAGTTGGAACGGCTCCCTTAGATTTGTTCTCGTGACAGACAGCGTCGCGGGAGCCAGTCGTTTGTTCTCGGATTAGTGCCGAATGAGTTATGTCGCCGCGCGGTGACATATGAGGAAAGTTTGCCCAACGTTGGCGCACTGGTGCATGTTTGAGCCAATTATTTCATAATTTGGATTCGTCTGTTGTTTTTGAGATACGAAAAGTTATACGTGCTTTGTTAATTTCTTTTGTATTTTGAAGGTCGGTATGTAGCAGTAAGTGGCATGTGATAAAATGTTCTTATAATTACCCCACAAAATATGTTTTGATCTCAAGATTATTATCAACGAGTTCGCAAACTTTTACGAGCGCGGCATTAAGTCGAGCCGGAAACACATTAATAATATTTACGTCCGTCCATTCAATTATAATGACTGCTCTATTTCTTATATACGTATCAAGGTTTGTCAATATCCGATTTCCGGTTGTTATTTAATGTGGCATTTTATTAATGTTGATAATTGTGGTTTATTACATTTTTGACAGCTATTTTAAATGGCTTAAATGTTTTAGTTAGTTGAGACTACCATATAAGACCCATAATCATTTTGTCTTGTTTTTAGATTTGGACATAAATTGAAGTACAGATACTACAAAATTAAGATTTATAAATTGTACGGCAGACGTAGTTTTTATAAAAAAAATAGTTGTCTTACGTAAACCAGCTACTACCATTACCTTCGTCTGACTATCAATATTTACAGGGCCGTTGTTAACGCGTAAAAAACTGCATGAATTTTTAAATTGTTCGTTGTTTTTTTTTTTTCATTCTTATCAGACATTTGTCCTTTGCTGTCAGCATGAAAAATGCCGCAAGCAATTTTATGAAATATTAACTTATGCAATGCGACGCGACATGTGGCATAGCAATCTAGAGTTCAAGACAATCCTTAGTATTATGTCGTCTGCCATGACAATTAAAAAGTTAATTATGTTATTATCAAAATAATTGACCCAGATGTTGACATTGTCGCAGTATAAATTATGATATAATTACTTAATGGCGACATTTGTATGAACGTGCAATTATATGACATTGCCAAACGTATTGTCTGTGAAGTTGGTTAAGGTTTCTGTTTAATTATGTGGTGGTATGTAATTTGCACAGAATGTTTTTTAATGATTGGGTTTATGAAAAATGGCAACCTGTTATTATTGTTAAACAGAATCTTAATGAATAATTACAGACGGCTGTCATAATATTATAATATTGGCATATTTGTTTATATTATGGATAAATAAAGCCATTGATAGTTAAAGAGAAGTTAATGTTGCTCTTAAAGAAAAAGCTATATTTGTAGATAAATAATGGAGAATCATTAGATCGGCACACCTTTGCAGGCAATAATATTAAGTACGAATATTTTCGATAGTGAAGTATATTTAATTGCTCAAAGACCAGCATTTATATTTTATCAGTCAAATATTATAACCACGTAGTTACCTACTTACTGATTCAAGTATTTTTTTTAATGAAATAACCTGGCAAATTTTAAGCATAAATAGGCCTGATTCTTGGATTATTGAACATGCAGACATTGTGGTAGGTATAAAATATGTAGGCACATTTAGGAAAATTAATAAGTGCCTTTCGAACAAACCATCATTTACAGTGACAATTTTTCCTTTATACATATTTCATGGACAATCAGCTGCTACTATAATTACAATGTTATAAGTGGGCTGTAAGCTGTAAGGCACAATCAAGTAATTAAGACCCGATATTATTACAGTTAATTAATAGTTTTCTTTTTAAGTAATAGCACTTATGGAAGGTCCTTGAGCGTGTGTCAGGAGGTGATTCTCTGTTATTAATGTAGGATTGACAGGAGTCTAAGGGAAAAGAAGTCTGTGATTTTGAAGGATATTATTATATTTCCAAAACCAATAATGAAAAGGTTTTTGTCTTCTTTGTCTTCCTGGCCTTAATTCGAACTTCATTTAGGGTCGGACCTTCTTGTGCATTTCTGGCAGAACCGTCTGCCCAGGTTTCTTTAATGCGTATGGTTATTGTGAGTTCTTGGGTCCCTTTCGATAATTTACCACGTAAAGAGTCGTCTGGCACAGTGTCACTCGACATCAACTATTTTTTGCTGGCTTCTTAAATCCGATCGTCCATAGTTGTTTGAGTGGTCCTTAGCTCTTCCAACGTCTCTGCCTTTGGCGAGTCTGTGGCCATGAGTCAGCAAATTTATAATAAAAATGTTGACTTATGTTACTGTCCATACAGTAAAAGACTATCAAAAACCTGTTGCTATTTATGTTTTTCTGTTATTACTAATTACTGTTTAAGTTTCTCAAAATACCTGGGAGCACCAAAATTTAGAGTACTATAAATATCTCTGCATTTTTGCGCTGAGTCTTTTGTTTATTCCGCTTCCCGCTCACATCTTAAAGAATATTTTAAATCAACCTTGTAATTAGCTTGGTATTATTACAGCTCATTATAATTCATCTTTTGTTCTGATAATATGCACGGCATGTTGTGGTTTCTTTACTTTTCCACTTATTCGTATTAATCATATTCAAAGCGAATTTTGAATACATTTCTTGTGATTGACATTTAAGTTCTATTGAAACAAAATTTTCAGTGTTGCTTAACATAGCTTTCTGTCATATTATTCGTATAGATAAAGATACATATTCATCAAGTAATCACTTCTTGATTTAAAATTCTATACTGAGCGAAAAAGTGGGACCTTAGACTTTGACACATTTGTTTATGCGTATTGCTGACAACTTTAGTTGCATTGATGTTGCGGCGTTCTCGCAGCCCTTATCATGTTTAATTTCTTATTTCAATGGAATTTTATTCATCTTTTTGATTGTGTTTTTTTATTTTATTTCTGCTATGTACATAATTTTTTGCTGAGGATTCTATTCAATTTTTTCTCATTTTCTTTCAACTCTTGGAGCAACTTCATCGACTTTGATATCAGGTATTTTTTAGTCACAAAGTTTAATGTAAGTTGTCTTTAATGTAGACGTGGAGACTTTATTCATGTTTTATATTATAAATAGTAATATTTATTTACTAATTTAAATTAAGAGTACCTAAATTATGTTATTTTTACCCAGGTGGCGGTAATTGTTTTAATAAATGTTGCTATGTATTCATGACATACCTATAGATAGGTATAATTAAAGTGAAAGTACTGAATTGTAAAAGTGCCCTTGAGAGCATTTTTTTTTATTTCAAAGTATTTAACGTCTACACGTGGCAGTAATTAAGCTATACATATTACTCATTTTGTAAAGGAAATTCGCACTGAACACGCTCATGTTAATATAATAGCTGTATTGCTGCAACTGCAGTGACCATAGTGGGCAGCAGCTTTTACTTACCTACATTTTTATTTTTTATTACACACAATTTTTTACACACAGGTATTGTAAACTATCATTATGATTCTCTTTAGGCACCCTTTTTCGTACAAGCCACCGCCTGAGCTAATTTCATCCAGAAGTGCCTGCGATTTTTCGGACGTCACCGTCGATCAATACTAGGGTTTGCAAAAACCGGTTAACTTTAAAAACCGGTTAATAACCGAACCTATATCTTCAAAACCGGTTAACCGGTTTTTAACCGGTTTTGCGGATTTTTAGTAAATTACCGTACTACGCAATAATATTACCATTACCTTCAAGAATTCTGTTGTTTATGATATCGTAGCAGGTATTACTTGCACGATGAAGATCATTTTTATCCAGTTTTTGGAAATTTTGTAAAATGCAGAAGTTGCCATAAAGGACTTGAGTCCCCATAGCGTATATGGCGCTTAAAACTGTCGTGACTTTACTGTGATAATCACGTTATGAACTAAATATTTGTCAGTTGTGCGTTTTCTAAGCATGTCGCGGAGATCTACAGCTCCCAGAGACACTAGTAGTACAAGGAATTAACGTAAGAAAACCAAGATTTACATTTTCCCTTTATTTTAAAAATATAATTTGAAATATGCAGTAGAGTCCGGGTATAACGACGCCCAAGGGACCGCTGATATTACGTCGTACTAACTGGACGTCGTACAAAACTAATTTCATTTCGGTTTAAAGATATGTCATTTTTTAGTATGCGTGCTTGCTCATCACCGGCAAATTACTGTCGTATGTCGTAATAATAAATAGTCCCATTCCTTGAACCTCGATTTACGTAATTAATATGACAATCGATTTTTTTATTAAGTAAAACTAGTTTATACGCAATCGAAAAATAAAAAGTTGGTTCTATCACAGAATATAGAATAGTACAAGTACAGAAGACCCACTGCTTTGATGTTCACGACATGCCGCCTTTTTAAATGCCTACAAAATTCTAACAAAGAAACGAGCCGCACGTGCGCGGCGTCCGGCGATAGGGTTGCCTATCGAGGCTATGGATTAAAACTAATTAATACTCAAATAAAATGTTATACTATTATATTCAATTTTTGGGTACTTTCTAGGTATATATATAGTATTTATATATCTGTGGGTCTAGTGTGGTGTCCGAGGTGGGACTTGTGATCTTTTTCACCGAGTCAATTTGAGTTATACCCTTTTTCACTAGACCCACAGATATTTTTGTTTAAGTTCTAACATGACAAGCCTTATTGAATCTTTTCGGGGGACTTAATCAATAGTAGATCTGTTTAAAAATGTCCTATAACGGTATTTATTTTATTCATGTATCTATTTAACTAAGCATTATTAGCCATTCCACATGCGGACAACGCATATGAACCATAAAAAAACTCGCGACGTAAAGTACCATTAGAAAGTGCGAACGTGCGTTTCGTGAGAACGCGCGCCACCCCTGATTAGGCCGCGAACTCGCGGCCGCCTGCACGTACATGTAGCGCGGTGATAGAATCGCGGAGTGAGCCGCCCCTGGTTCTATTTAGCTCATAAGATTAGACCCGAGGCGAAACAATTGTTAAAATTATTAAAACCAATGCTCCAAAAAGTCACATTGTAGGCAAGACAGGGGACCGTGCTTGGGGCAGAAATAGCTTTGTTTTCTCAATTTACTAGTAAAACGTTGTCGCTCGTCGTTGTAACCGGACTTGACGAACGGATATTGCGTAAAATTACGTCGTAAAAAGCGGTTGGTCGTTAAAACCGGAGTCGTAATAAACGGATGTACATTCATAATATCACATATGAAAACCAAACAAATACCTGTGCTTCCGTTATTCGGTTATTGTAAGCGGTTGGACGTTAGGTATATGCGGAGTAGTAATACTAACCGGACTCTACTGTATAAAATGTATATTTGAGTGGACTCGGGACTATTGTTTAATCTTCACGTTTAATTAGATTATAAAATCATGATTATACTATGACTTCTTTAAGAAATTCAGTGCAGGTGCGTAATGTTGTCAATGAAAAGTAATAAATAAATCTTTATTGTTACAAAACATTGAAGAATTACGTACTTTTGACCCTTTTTAGGGTTCCGTACCTCAAAGAGGAAAAACGGAACCCTTATAGGATCACTCGCGTGTCTGTCTGTCCCTCTGTCACAGCCGATTTCTCCGAAACTACTGGACCGATTTACTTGAAATTTGGCACACGTATGTAAACCTGTGGCCCAAAGACGGACATGTAATTTAATTAAATGAAATTTAATCACAGGGGTCACTTTTGGGGGGTAAAATTGAAAATTAAAAATCAAAGTTATTAAAACTATATTGTGTTACATATCAAATGAAAGAGCATTTTATCAGCATCTGAAATAATTTTTTTTTATATTTTTTGTTTTGGTAATTTAGAAGTAATTTAAGAAAATAAGCAAAAAATGACCATTCCCCCCCTTATCTCCGAAACTACTTAGCGTAAAATTTTCAAAAAAATACACGAGATAGCCCTCTCCCTGTAGATTACAGGAAAACCTATTAGAAATCTACAGTCAAGCGTAAGTCGGACTTAAGAGAAAAAAACTCAGATTACGAATTTCACTCACTGCCGCTGCAAGTAGTTACTAAACGTCTTAAAATTGTGTAATCGAGTTGGACAGGTATAAAGAAATTCATTTCTGTCTTTTTCTTTTTAGAACTTGTTCAATTTTTTTTTCATTTGTACAAAATGACTTAAGTTCCTACTAAAAAGGAGGCGCTTAAGACCGTTTATAAATTGACTGAGCAAAACTTTATTCAAATCGGTCCAAAAAAAGGTGTCTGTTGACGAAAACAAAGAATTTGTGCCACCGAAAGCCCAAATCTGAAGTCCATTTTGCTCTATCTCTTATCGTTTCCGAGATATATACGTAAAGTCTTGAAAGTGCGAAACGTTAACTTTGCCATCATAGTCGTTCAGGCGCTCATGAGTTCTTTGTATGGAAAAGTCGAAAACCGACTCGCACTTGACCAATGTTCATAGAACGTTGTGGTTTTTTTTTATTAGCAAAAATGACTTAAGCGCCTTCAGAAGTGCAGGTGCTTAAGACCGTTTGTAAGTTAAAGTTAGCTGTGATGGCTCAACGAAGAAAGAAGATTTCAATATCCTACTTATACATATTTCATTAATTTAACTATACAGTTTTTATTACTCAAGCCAAGCGTTACGTTAGCTATTGCTATTGAAAGGAAAACTTGTGTATAAAGCTTGAAACAAATTATGGGACGCGTCTGACGGACGCGGCTGACGACCGCGACTGATAAGCCGATGGCTTGCGTGGGCGACGGTCGGTAAGCGATCGGACACTTTTGAGTGTCGAATTTGTAGGTGACAGTGTACCTATCTAGCCTCGTGGCGCCGAATGTACTTTGATACTTTCTAAAGTACATATAAATGGTTTCAATGGAATTTTAACTCTCATGTAAACAAATAAAATATAATTTCTTTTGTTTCTAAAATTTTTCGAATAACTGAAATTGAATTCAATCTCAAGTACAATAAGAATCAAAATTCCCTAGCAAAAATTTTGTATGGTGGGCGCCACGAAGCTAGGGAAGTTTAAATCGATGTTATCGCATCGATCTACTCAGGGGGGCGGTGCCTACAGCAGTTGTAGTTGTATGCATACCTAGCTCACGCACACAGACGCGTCCACTGGCGCCGCGCCGGTGTCCGCGTGCGCTCTCTGCAATGTCTCTGCAAATTCAATCACAGCGCAGAATATGCAGAAACCACATGGTGGTCTGTGGCAGAAACGCAATAGATATTTTTAGGGTTTTTAAAATAAGTTTCGTTTTCTTTCAACCCCTTATTTGCCAAGAGTGGCACTGAAACCTGGGTGGCTAGCCGAATGGCACAATCGCTCACGAAACGAAGCGCTAGTAGATATCTATCTCTATCGCGCTTGCGTATTGGCGCGACAGAGCCAGCGGCGTATCGCTTTCGTTTGGCGTCGGAGAAATGCCATTCGGCTACGGGGCCAGAGTAGTTTCATGTGTATGTATGTAAAATAAGTACCTAGGTACGTGAAGTAACATGGTAAATTAAAAATTATCATTAGATACTTATTTGCGGAGGTGTAAACAATTTCGTTCGTTTTGCCATATATCAATAATTACCTATCTATATTAAATTCATTTATCCGTATACATTACATTTTTACAATTAAGTGTATGAATTATACTTTTTATCGTACGGTCAGCTACATAAATATCTATACACCTGTATTCATTCAATTTTGAACCTTCTTCTTCAGTAATAAGTTTCGATATGTAAAGAAATTGAAGGACGATACACAGGCGGGCGGAGACACCGCGCGCCGCTGCGGGCGGGGCGGGAGGGAGGAGGGGTGCGAACTCATCATTCGCGCGGTCGGCTCCCTTCGCTGCCTGCACACGTATACTTGCGTTATACTATTCTGTATACTTTTTCAGCTACCATAACCAAATTTAGATTAGATTAAAAAACCTTTAAGTAAAACTTAGAACCTTTCAGATTGTTTTACTCACCCTTTCTGATGTTTACCATACTTACTTACCCCGTTATTCATAAACGTACACTAAAGTTATCAAGCCGATAAATTTCGTTTGTCCCTTTCCGACGTATTGGTGTGATAGAAAGGGACAAACGAACTTTATCGGCTGGATACTTTAGTGTACGTTTATGAATAAGGGTGTTAAAATTTATAGCTACGAAATTTTACATGAAACACCTACCTACTTTAAAATAAAATAAAAAATGTTGAATTTGGTTAACATTATAAAAGACCTCACGCAAGCTGTGCTAATTAGTTCGCGAATTCGTCGAGAGGTGGCGCTAAACACAATTATGCTCATTAGAGAACCTATACTTCTAGCACAAGCCTAGCCCAGTCCTTAGAATTATGTGAGTAACGTAAAAGTTTTGTAGGTACGGAACCCTTGGTGGGCGAGTCCGACTCGCACTTGGCCGGTTTTTATGCCTAATTTGGTCATTTTGGGAAATAAATATATTCGGTTATTAACCGGTTAGAGACTTTGAAAACCGGTTTTTAACCGAGGCCAAAAAGTCTCGGTTAACCGGTTTTTCGGTTAACCGGTTAACCGGTTTGCATACCCTAATCAATACGCCAAACGACTTCAGCCGATTTCTTTTTCCTAACTTAACTAATCTGTGAAATTCTTGGTCCACCACTATTCTTGGTCTACCGTTTTAATATGTTTAAGTTTGTCTCACTCGTATAGTTTAAATGCGTATACCCTTAGCTTAACTTAATAACTCCCTTATATAGTATTAGCTAAATTGTTACCCAATAGTTCTTTGATGTTTGCTATTGTAATTATACTTACTAGATAGTGTTTAAATATGTATTATTTCCGCTGAATTGTAAAACATGCTGAGTATAATTGTTTTGGATCTCATGCTAGTTTTAAGCCACTTAGCATAAGATTAAACTGTAATCAAGATTTTGTACGAAATCTGTGTGTAAAGTAAAGTATTAGGTACTTTGCAAATTGATTTTGCAATATATTATAACAGATAAATCAGTGAAGATTACAAAATTATTTATATTTAAACTAATGAAAAATCTCACACATCCATTTTGTTGAATTACCTTGGACTTATTCTATACACTTTACAGCAGAATAACAAGTAGCAAATCATTGACTGTTGCAACCATGTTCGTAAGTTATGTGGACATAAATCGTTTTAAATTGTTCTCTAGACCATATTTCCTTGTTTTATGGCCACGTTAATTTACCAAAGTTATGGCAAACATTACTACTGGGGCTTGGAATTATTGCAACCGTTTTACTGGGTTTCATATTTTGTGTAATGTTTTAAAATGTTGTGTTCCTTATTCTGTAGTTACGAGTTTTTAACAAGAAGATGCTTTGAAAATCTGTTATATCTTCAAAATGCAACTAAGTATTAGCAGCGGCTGGGCTTGTCCATACAAGCCGATTCCCACCGGCTTGCCTAAAAATGATTACTAGTAAAGTACCTAATGTTAAGGTAGGTTTCTTTTTGCTCAGTGTTGTCTAACAGAAATTTTTACCAGCCGCCACTGCTAAGTATGCACCCCGGCATCAAAAATGGGGATCATTTTAGAGCCCAATTCTAACTTCCAATAATTGTAAAAAAAAGTTATAAATAATGAGTTTTTCACTTGTTATTTTTGTAACTTAGTTGAGCACACCGCCATTGCTCAGTAATATAATTATAAACGTATATTCGCATGTAATGAGGTTTTTGTCTATGAAGATAGTCTGCCCAACGTATGACTTATTGGCCTACGCTTCCTTTCTAGGCGGTCAGTTACTATGAGTTTCTCCAGATTGCCATAACCCGTCCTGCTCAAATGGGCGAAATAACTAAGAGTACACTCTGCGTGCCTTGTTTCTTTATACAACTTATAAGAAACGTGTAGAACAGAGAGCCAAGGAGTGCACCATGCTCAGCATTAAGCCGAGCGAGTGAGGAATGTCGAGATGCCGAGAATGCTGTAAGGTGCGGGACGTGGGTGATGTCACTTCTAAACAAATGGAATTGGGCAGGACAGGCCAGGTGATGGTAGGTGGACTAAAATGTCGATAGAATGGTGGCCGCTTTCGGATGTAAGAAGCGCTTGGCTTGTTGGGTGGACGACGAAAAACTGCAGGGTACCTCTGGATAAGACTAGTCCAAGACGAGGATAAGTGGCGTACACGAAGGGAGGCGTATACTCAGCAGTGAGCTAACGGCTGAAATGATGATAATGATAAGAGTACAGTAATGTAAATAGTTTAGAAGACCAAAGGTGATAAGTTCTAGTCTCAACAGTATCTCAGAACATGTGCAAATGTCGTAACACTGCTAATTGACCTATGTAAATGACGACACGTACCGTCGCTAAATAATGCTGTAAACAACTTATGTCTGCATATACAATGCGCTAATGTAAATTTATTATATATAAATTCTAATAGAAATAAATAACTACTTTAATATTATACATTAAACATAATTATCTTGTATAATACATAATAAGATACTCTGATTCAAGTAATTATATTTTTACATTTCCCAAGAGCAGACTTTTATTTTACTCATTAAACGATAATAAAATTAAAAGCAGTTTCATAATGATATTGTAGTCTATTTTTCAGCTTAAAGTCCACTACTAAAACTACTCAACTTTTGTATTATTTATTGATCTTCCGTTTTATTATATATGCATACGAAAAAAAAAATTGATTAATTTAATTCAGTCGCCCGTATCATTCGCGGGGACTGGACTCGGAAGTCACAGATAAAAAAAAACTTTTCCGTTTTAAATTCACCCAATAAAATAGTACATTACGATAAAAGTGCGTAAAAAAGGAAGTTCGAAACGAGTGGCGATAAATTAAAACACGACCGAAGGGAGTGTTTTAAATCGCCACGAGTTACGAATTTCTTTTTCGCACGTGTATCGTACGACGTTTTTCAGTACAGATGAGCCTCCGAAGTTTCGATCTGGCATATAATGAACCACTTCTCTAACTAGTGCGTAAAAAAGCGACCATCTGTACTGAAAAGTATATAAATAACGGCAAATAATCTTTTCACATGCCAACCAGTTTAAATAGTTCAGCAAAAAACCCAATTCAAAAAATTCTCAACAGAGATTGGAGATAACCCGTAATTCAACACCACAATGTACACCCAAGTTGTCACAACTAACATGAGAATGGGTTTTGCATAATTTGATTGAGCGCGTTCAAGATATTTATCGTTCAACCATTCGGTCATTGTCAAGTTTCCGGTCTCCTAACTCATTCACTGAATTTACACTTCATTTGAGGTTCACAATAAAGGTAATGTCGAAGGGGGACTTCGTAACAAATATTGAAAGGATCGTATTAATTCTGTTTTAAATTAAGTGTGAATTTGAATTTCGGGACGGGTTCTGCATGTTAATCGTTTTAACTTCTATTTAATACGTGAAAGTGAATTATTCATGTGTGTTGTTACGGTATAACATGTGATGAGAACGATTTTGATTGGCACAAAAAACATCGTATTAAAAGCCAAGCATTAGCATTTTAGAATATCGATGTAAGTTTTTTTTATTTCCTATATTTGAACTCTTTGGTGCAACATTTATCTGGTTTTGATATTATTATTTTTTCTTTAGTAACAGTTGCTCAGTTATCTTGATAATTATTCGAGACGAGATAAATGCAACGCAAGTTTTAACCTAACCAATAACTACAGAATCAAGATCAGATAAAAATATAAGGCAAATGTGCTATTGTGCAATGTCAAAAAGCCGGCGTTATTAAAATAATTGCTGAAATAAACAATAAAAGGCAAGAACTTTACTCCTGTACGCATTTAGAAACATAAATGTAGATCTTAACTTGACTCTTTATGTTCTACAGGCCTGTAGGCCTAGCACATGATGGCCGCGAGAGTATGTCACCGCGAGATAGATGGCACGTCTTCTTCTAACTGTTTTAATGACATAACGGGTAGTCTATCTCGCGGCGACATACCTACTCTCGCGGCAATCATGTCCTAACCCTGCTGAAAAAACCTATGTAAAATCTGATAAACACAAGTAAAAAGCACCACAACGGACGTCTAGACGGTTTACCTTTTAGACGATCTTTTCCACTAATTCGGGTTATCTATCTTTGTTAATACACTTGAAGCATAAGAGCTTTTTTAGGGTTCCGTAGCGGTCCGTCTGTCTGTCTGTCTGTCTGTCTGTCTGTCTGTCTGTCTGTCTGTCTGTCTGTCTGTCTGTCTGTCCGTCCGTCCGTCCGTCTGTCCGTCCGTCCGCGGATAATCTCAGTGACCGTTAGCACTAATATGAAAAATTACAAAAGTAGAACTTTATATACACTTTCTAGGAAAATTGATTTGAACTTGATAGGTTCAGTAATTTTCGAGAAAAATACGGAAAACTACGGAACCCTACACTGAGCGTGGCCCGACACGCTCTTGGCCGGTTTTTTTGGAATGACATCCACATTTGTGCCAGACTATATAATCAATAATGACAATAATTCATTACAGAATGTCTTTCCAACCAACATTTTATTAAAACAACACCCACAAGTGCTAGTTTGAAACTAAAGCTATATCCTGCACGGAACCCTAACCTGGTCACACGCAACCCTCTAATCGCATCCATAATTCAAAAGATGTAAAGCCACCTTATGTTTATGTTAATCTTAATTGGTTATTTCGCGATTATCCATCTTGGATAGGCATCCATTTTGGATAGGCATCCATTTTGGATGGGCATCCATTTTGAATTGCATTTGTTTTGTTTGGCTGTCAATTTTGATTTGCGTTAGAAGGATGGTTGCTATGAAAATGTGTCGGATGAAGTTTGATATTTGGGATGTCTATGTCATTTATTATTCAATAATTTCAAAATGTTACATGACTGGTTGAATAAATTCTGCGGAACACAAATTTGCCTATAATTTTGATATTCATACCTATTACCAATTTGGTTTAGTTAGGTATCTACTTATTTTTGTTACAATGTTTATAATACATACCGATGTTTATTATATAATTAAACTTAAGTACTAAAATTATCACTTGGATCGAAAGTTTTTATTCAAAATCCTGGCAAATGCTAGTTATAACAAAAGTTTAATTCTATCATTCCTATTAATTATGATAATTTAATTTAAATTATCATTTTAACTAAACACATCTTAAATGTTTTGTCAAAACCGAAACATAAGCAAAATACAAGAAAAGCTTACGGTAAAGACACAAGCTTTAAGTAGTTCACAACTCTCTCACTAGATGGCGCTACGAGTATCAAACGAGAACAAATGAAACATTTGATTTACGCGCAGCTCCTAAAGTATGTCAAAGTCGTATTATCTGACTACCGTATTTATTACTATAATGATTTATGTAAATAATGCAATACGCATAAAGTTCATTGATAAAATCGTTAAATTGTAATGACCATCTGGAGGCGGCTAAGTACTCGTATCATTATTTATTATCAGAATAGTAGTAAATTTAACTGCAATTCTTATCTTTTGAATTTCATAGACTACTCACATTTTTAGTGTTTTTAGTTAAGGAGAAGAATAAATTTGCATTTCGTATTTACCATTCATTTGAATATGGTAAACTAGCTTTTACCCGCGGCTTCGCTCGCGTTAGAAAGAGATAAAAAGTAGCCTATGTCACTCTCCATCCCTTCAACTATCTCAACTTAAAAAATCACAATTCACCGCTCCGTTTTTCCGTGAAAGACGGACAAACAAACAGACACACACACTTTTCCATTTATAATATTAATAGTATAATAGTATAGTATGGAATTATGGATATCAAATATGTATTTTTAAGATATGAAGTCTATATTTAACCCCCGACGCAAAAACGACGGGGTGTTATAGGTTTGACGTGTCTGTCTGTCTGTCTGTGGCATCGTAGCTCCCGGACGGATGAACCGATTTAGACTTAGTTTTTTTTTGTCTGAAAGCTGAGTTAGTCTAGAGTGTAGTTAGCCATGTTTCATGAAAATCGGTCCAGTATGTCGCGGTCGGGGGTTTTTACAAAAATTTAATCTCTTTAGTTCTTGATACGACATTGATACGACATGACACCGTCCTTCTCCTTGAGCTGATCAACAAAACTCTTCCTGGGTGTTCCTCGACCTCTTCTTCCTTTTACCTTTCCTTCTAGGATATTTTTAAAGAATTAAAAGTAAATTCAATATGAAAAGGTAATGTGTACACTGGTAGGTAAATCTATAAGTTTGATGAGTCCACCGGCATTTTATTCTTTACATTCATAAGCTTTGGTTCACGAATGGATGTTACTTGTTACGAGGGAGAGTCAATCACTCCAAACTCCCGGTTGTCGACGCGGGCACAGGTCAAACAAGACAGAGGCAACTGTTACAACATTTTGTTGTCTACTTTTACTTATTGTTGTTTATTTTAAAATACTTCTTTGACTGCACGAAGTTATAGCAACTGTTACATTTTGTTTTCTACCTTTGTTTATTCTTATTTATTTTAAAATAGGTACTTCTTTGAGTGCACTTCTCAGGGCTTTATTTATAATATTCATACCAAATTCATATTTTTATCTGTTAAAGGGTGGAAAATACTATCGGGGATAACCCCGAAATATAATATTCAAAATTCGTTTTGAACTCTTTTTGAAATTAACGTAAATTATAAATTTTTTTACTTTATCAAGAAATAATAAATTATATTTTACTTTTTTGGTCTTCTTTGCTATAGGTGCTATTTGTGATATTGAAATTTACACTTACATTTACAAAATACTGTCCACATATCATTTTATAATTTAAGAAATAGTAGCGGATATGCTATAAATTAGAAACGGTTTGTATTCGTTTCTACATGTAAATAATTAGTTGTTAAAACCTTAATTAATAATACGGGAAAAATGTTTTCCTCCCGTTAATCAGATAAGCGTTGAATATAAATTGCTTTAAGTGATACAACCAATTATAGGCAACTAATCGCAAGAGTTGTCGACGAACGATAAACCACTGCCTCTGGCGATAAATAGACTTGTTATACGGCTTTACTTATAATCGCTGTATTATGTAAAAACACCCACATTTGAATAATCTCTATCTTAATTATTATCACTTCAGCTTAATTGCATTCAAAGACCATAATTCACGAGAATTTATTCACAACAAACGACTTATGTTCTAGAAAGCTAATATTAATATCCATATAATGTTAATAAAATAGATATAAAAAGCGTTTAATATGTCAGTCCATCTTAACGGATGTCTTTTTAATTATTCAACAGAACAAGAAGTTTATCTTTTAATGAGATGTCACCGGAATGGAAACGACATTAAAAAAAAACGTGACGCCTCTGTCTCATATTATTCTATAACCTGCCTTTCAGTCTTTTCGTGTGACCAATTATGATTTTGACAGTTGAATTTCCAACATGACATGGGCCTTATCAAAATAGCGTTTATTAAAAAAAACTTGACATTAACAAAGCTGACAGCTCTCGGCTTTGTTATTAATGATGCTCGTCAGGCTAACGCGAGTTTTTTATGGCATTCAATTAAATGAATTATTTTGTTAGTTATTCCCCGAGGTGTGGGTGGCGTGATCGTGATTGCTATCTCGTTCTACGCGGCCCGTGAGTGACGGCCCTAATGTGCGCCGGCGCTGGATTAATCAATCACGCCGTTTATTACGTCTTCTCGTCGAGAGCTCAACATTTTGTTTTGATGTTACTTTGACGTTGATTGCTTATGCGCTTTTTATGTTCACTATTTATACTCCCACGTTAAACTCAACATTCATTAATTCAAGTATTTTACGTAAAATATCAAACGGACCTATGAATTTTTCATTTTTGTGTCAATGAATATTCAACAGATACGCACCATTAATCTCCTTAATGAAAGCCGTAAATCAGAGGGCGTTTTATGAGCGAGAGTAAAATAAAAATAAACTTTTATGATTGGTATGTAGATATTATATTCCAAATATTTCTTTAATATTAAACATAGAGATTATTATTTACATATAACATTTGGCTGTACAGAGTCACATCGTCCAAGCTAGAGCATCGCCGGCGATTCACTTACATAAATAACTATGTTACAATTGCACTAATCACTAAGTTTGTCATGGCGCGTCCCGCCGTAGAACATGAATTAGAGTCTATCGATATCACAGAAGAAAATTGGACAATACAACATTAATTTATGACATTCGTATGCTGCACTACACTGCCTACTGGTGGACGGCGGCCGCGCCGAGCCGCTGGCCGTACATCGCGTACGGCGAGTAGAAGGGGCCCAGGGCGGGGTTGAAGGCACCGTAGGGGGAGGCCCCGAGGCCGGCCGGGAGCCCGGCCTTCGAGTACGGGTGGTAGCGCGAGGCCGAGAGCGGGCTCAGCGGGGCCGTCGGGTACGCGCCGCGGAGCCCGGCCGTGGTGAACAGCGGGTTCAAGGGGTTCAGCAGCGACGGCTGAGATGAGGAAGCCGTCGACGGCGTGGACCCGTCCGTCGTGTGACTCCTCAGGTGCTGCAGCAACTCCTCAGAGTTTCCAAATCGCTTCCCGCAGTAAGATTCTCCAACAATCCAATTGCAAACGTACGGGCGGCTTAGTTGCGGGTAAGGTAGTCCGCCGGCGGCGGCGCCTTGCTGTGACAGGGCCATCGCCATGGCGATATTGTATTTTTGGTGTTCACACTGAGTGCAGCCAGCGGGACAGCTGCCGTTGCTCATGAGGAGATGATGATTGTTCACTGAGAATTGGCATCCGGTACAGTAAGGGTCCTTGCACACCGGGACTAGAGTTTCTCCGCCGGCGGGCGTTTTGACTCTAGCGTAGCCGAGGTATGGGTTGGGAGATGATCCTGGGAATGCGGCGGCGGCGGCGAGCATGGCCGCGTGATGAGCGCTGAACGGAGCGCCGGCGTAGGGCGGCCTGAAGGCAGGGTTGGCGTGCTGCTCCATCCCTGGAGGACAGCAGAGCCCGGCGAGCGGGTTGAATCCAGACAATCCGGGCAGATTTTTGAAAGCCGCCAACGGGTCTTTTCCGTGTCCTAAAACTTCTAATCCAGATCGGATAATTGGACTGGTTCCCGAAGAGCCGGCGGGCGATGATTTCTGTTCGTTAGAAGGGCTATTTTTTCCATTTTCGCCGGACGGTGGAGTGGATTTTCTTCCAGGCGTGCTCTTGCCCGATTTCTTATCGTCCGAACTGTCTGAGCTAGCTTTGGATGAAGGGCGTTCTTCAGGTTTCTTCGAGACGACATTAACTTCATAGGGTTTGAAAGCCAGATGTTTGTTGTCCGGGGTGGAACGCGGTTTGTCCGGTTTCATGCTGTTCGGTGATGAACGAATAACTGTGTCACTAACACTATTCACTGATTTCTTCTTGTCAAGCGGCGGCAGCAGCGGTTTGGACGGAGTTGTGTCCGCACCGATCTGACTGCAAGTTTGCGCTAAAAGCGCAAGCGGGCTTTTCTTCGAGTCCAACTGTAACAAAGAAAACATAACATAAGTATCACTTTGAATAGTAATAAATATAGTTTTTTTCCTATAGAAATAATATATACGAATAATTTCTGATGTTTGTAATTTCGATTTTTTTTTTAATTTTAAAACTAAATAAAAAACTGTTTTTTAAAAAGAAAAATACTTACAGAGGACGGAAGCGGAGCCAAATAATCAGGCTGTAAATATTGATTAGGATTAGTAGCCATCATTCCTCCGTCTTCAAGCACCACCATTTGGCTATAACTTTTACTATCACTTGTAAACTTCACTGCGATCACGGAATGCCTCTGGCAAGTACTCTGTCACGGCACGAGAACGCGTGCGATCGTGGCGGCGGCTGCGAGGACTGTGAGCGAGGCCCCACCAGTCTCCGAGCCCCCCGCGCGGCCCGAGCGGGACAGCGCTAGCGAGGAGCTTTGTCAGAGCGGGAGGGGCCGACGTCTCCGCTGCAGCGTGCGGCGATAAAAAATAAAGCGGAAACGACACATAGCTGCATTGCGGTAGGGTGAAAAGGAAAGGCGGCTTCGCCGGGTGCGGATTGAGACGTGCGCGGGTGTCGGCTCGCCACCCATGACGCTTTGACTCGCCGCCGTACCTGACCGCTGTACCGCGCGTTTTTACTTTTTACCCGACATCGCGTTTATTACGGCGTCATCGCCTCACATTCGGAACTACTTACTTTTACGAGTCGCTTTGTGCTCAGTTCAAAGGGGATTTGATTCCACGAACGCTTTTAGGTGCGCTGGATATTTAACAGCATTGACAGCGCTAAGTCTATAACGTTAATGTTAATCCGACACTAAAACCTGTCAAACACGGGTTCCGGACCCTCCGTAGCGATCAAATTAAATATGTCAATTTGGGGACCCATATCAACAGCTGCGGGTGACGTCGGTCCTTTAGAAATATTGCTTATTGTGTCCAAACAAAGATACTAAGTATAATGTATGGGCGGAGGACAGGGTAGTAAATAACCGGCGGGCTGTAATATATTTGACAGCGCGCGGACACGCGAAACAAAAAACATGTTTATTGCGATCGGACGCGAGGCCAAGGGACGCATGCAGAGGGTGGGGGGGGGGCTCTTTTGAAAATTATGGCTTAAATTATTGCGGAAACTTTATTGCGTGAAATGATTATTAAATTTAACAATTGTTCTTCCTTAAGGATGGATTTGGTTATTTTGGGTATTTTTTTAAAAAGAAGCAGAAAACAAATTTCTACAAAAGTGCTTTATGTTTCTATACTTTTTCTTACGACTTTTTTATATCGGTAAATAATTATTTCTAAGTTACCTATAGTACACACAATCACACATACCTATGTATATTTAAATACCTCTACAAAATATTTTAACTTTTTTTTCTATTTTGTTGACATAAATGTCTACCACACCACACTATACCACTGTTTATTTTTTACTCGCCTGTCAACTCGTCTCACTAATACCCAATTTAATGAAGAATGACAGTTTTGTGATCCGCCGTCCATCCTTTATGAACCGCCGGACGAGCCAGTTTTATAAACCAATTACACGGAGCTAGCCGAGTGTGAACGGGCCTTTATGATGATGGTATAAGCCAAATTGGGTCTATAATTTATAATGTGCAGCGATACGTATGAGCAATGTAGGAGATTTTACTTTGTGTTTAATTGAACAAGATTTAGGAACAAGCATCTATTTCTTATAGTAAAAGATTAGCCTTACAAAGTAACCTTTAAGATAAGATATATTATGTATTTTACACTAGGTCTTGCCTTAAAAGTAGCCTATGTCACTCTCCATCCCTTCAACTATCTCTATTTAAAAAAGTTTTGCCGTGAAAGGCGAACAAACAAACAGACACACACTTTCCCATTTATAATATTAGTATGGATGCTAGTTAAAAGTGCTATCCTACCATTGTGCATTGGTGAATACTGTAATTGCAAGAATATTTTGGCAAGATTCAAAATAACAAAGGTAGATGGCGCCATGTTATAAAAATGTTTGAAGCTTGCTTGGTTTTTTATGTTATAATACATACATACATACATACATACAATCACGCCTGTATCCCATAAAGGGGTATGTTATAATAAATTTTGTGCAATAACATTAGCCAGGGCCTTTAAAATTTACGTTGATAATTATGTCATAAAAGTACTGCTGTAAATGTATGCAGGTACTTATTATGGCAAGTAATTGTTTATAACATATGCTGCCGTCCTAAGGTAAAAGGCAGCTATTCGACATTTTGCCGAAATTGACTTATTGTAATATTCGTAATGTACAGGTTAAGCTGCATCGACCACTTTTTTCCGTTTTTCGATATGTTGCCTAGTTTCCAAGAAAATTTCTCTAAAAAGGCAGTATTTGCACTAATTTTCCAAGATTTCCTAGCCAAAAAAGCAGCTATTTAACAAAACTAAGCTAAATCAACGTATATGCAGATATACGTTTTTTTACGCTCTGGTTAGGTTGACATGTTATTCAGTATTACTAGTCTAAAAGTACGTAAAAGTGAAAAACTAGGCTAAAAATACGTACAAGACGTTATACGTAGTTTTAGCGTAGGATTTTGATCAATTTTTTAAACTGATACTAATCTAAAAAAGCGTATATACATTTTTTCTGTAAAAAATGTCAAATACGTCATTTAAGCCTAGTATCGCTCGATTGTTTTACAACACAATATTAGTCTATAAAAACGAATAAGTATTATACGTTCTTCTTATTTTGTATGGGTGTCATATTAAACGTAAAAAAACTTTTAAAATGAGTGAAAGTGCTGAAAACTAGCCTATAAAACAGTATATGCTCCAACCTTTGTCAATCCACCCGCCAGCCGAAAGATACTTTATGCTATGGAAAAGCCATCAGTGACGAGCTGCGAGCACCGGCGCAGCTTGTGGCTGACAGTACGAGAGCGCAGCTGGCTGTTTTCGCGCGAAATATTGATCGAAACCAAACGAAGTTAGGAAAAATACTGAATGATTGCATTTTTGATACGTTTTAACAATAATAACTATTGTTTACATTTCCTACATCATTTCTATTGTCATTTTTATTCGAGATACAAACATTTAACTCGATTTTCAGATATTATTGCTCGAAAGCAAATACGTCTTTTTAGCGTAGTTTGCGGTGGGAAAGTTGTTCGTATATAGTTTTTTTTGCAGCAAACACTATATGAGGTATATTAATATTCCACGGTTTAAGTATTTAACGTTATCCTTTTTGGTTTAATTTATAGTAAAACAAGTAAATAATTTGCAATTAATGAATGAGAACGTTAGAGATGAATGTTGATATAGAGAGGGAGGGGTAAATCCAAACAACGATGAATGGATTATGTGAAATAGGATATTAGAGAGAAAGATATGAGTGTTGAGATGACGAAAGAGGAGAATGAAAGAGGAAGACCTGTTCTACCTACCCCACATAAAATGAGATAAGGGTATGAGGAATAAGAAGGAGAAGTATTGGCAGTAGTCTACATTTTCAACTGTGTTTTATTTTACAAACATGGAATATTAATATGAATATAATAGGAAATTGAATATGAAAATAACCATATGTTCAACTTTCGTATGAATATCGGTTTTTTAAAGAAACAACACTATTTTGTCTTTAGCTTCCGGTGTGTTTAGCCCGGCACTAATCATTTCCGGTAGCCATTACCTCACATTCTTTTTGCTCTCGATCTAGCTTGCGAACGCGTCGCTGCATTAAAATTGCCATTTATTGCTAATTAAATAGTTAAAGTCACATTTTCCCAACAATTATCGTTAAATTAAGTTTAAACTCAGTGCTAGTCACATTATCAAAGTGGACAGGAAGAAAGCTCTGCTCCAAGAACAGTTCTGGGCTCGAGGAGACGGTAAGCCGGGCCCGCACGTGCGCCTTGCATACCAAGGCTGATGGTAAGCGAGCTGAAACCAACCCACTGGAACCTCATGTTAAAAGGTATGTGACATATGCACTGTTTTTTTCCCAGTAAGTGTTTGTTTAAATCTCTAAAATTTCGAGTTATCTTTGTCAATTTCGTCTTAAAGATATTTTATTAAATTACAGTCCGCTCAATTAGTTCATCATTAAACATTTGTTCCTTCGGCCGGATCCGTTGAAAAGTTACCTATTTTTAGTAAAATATCAAATTTGTCGTGTCGTAATATTTTTCTAATAAATTGGTGGGTAAAACTTTAATTCTCGATTCGGTTAATGGCTGACCGGAAGTGTGACTTTTATAGTAGAATTTAGTTAGGTTGGTAGCAGTGTGACAGTTCGTTCAATCCGCTCATCTCGTTCGGTCTTAGTCTATGCTTTGGTGTATGGCAACAATTCGGTTGTCATCTCACCTGTCATTGTCAAAGTCAACTTCAAGTTAATTTTATTGAGTAACGTAAACTGTTTATTTATATTTTCGTTCTCGTTTTTCGATAAATCAACAGTGATTATTACGTGAAAAATGTCGGACATTGATGTGAGCAATAGAGACGTTGACATGGATAGGGTTGAACGCAATTACGCGGTTATGCGGTTAGAGTTAATCTTTGATTGTATAGATTTAGAGGGTTATGTCGCGGCCGACTTAAACCCAATAGTTGAAGACTTTCATCGTGCCCAAAAGGCTATAATGAAGAAAACAAAGGATGTAAATACGGAGTTCTCGGTTACTGTCGATTTTGAACAAAAAGTAAAGTCAATCTTGACAAGGTTAAGGAAAGCTGAGCCTGTCATTACAAGCAAACATGAAACTGTTGACAAACATGATAGTAGTGATAATAATTCAGCGAAGTTACCTAAAATTGTTGTGAAACCATTTGATGGCTCCTTGCACAATTGGTTGTCATTTAAGGAACTCTTTGATTCTTTAATTCATAAAAGGAATATTTCAAACATTGAAAAGCTGCATTATCTTATGACATCGTGTCAAGGTAAGGCTTTAGATTTGATTAAGAATTACCCAATTTCGGACAACAGTTACATGGATGCTTACAATGCTTTAAACAATTTTTACAATAGAAAACGGCAAATTGCCTTTGGGTACTATGAAAAGATTTTACTTTGTGAACAGGTGAAGACCAAGTCTTCAACTGAATTAGAAAAAGTTCATCGTGTTTTTAGAGAAACATTACAAGTGTTAGAAAGGTTCGACTTACCTGATAAAAACTTTATGTTATTTCATCTGTTGTGGGGAAAATTGGACAAGGCGACTCGGGAGGCCTTCCTCCTCGAGTTCAATTCCAATGAAATTCCAAAGTTTGAATTGCTACAAGAGTTTGTTGAAAAACAAGTCCGCGCTCTGGAAGTAACGGAGGTTAAGCCCGTAACAAGTGCCATTAAAGGTAAAGGCAAGGTAACACTAGTTGCCACACAACAAAATATATGTGTTTTCTGTACTGAACTGCATAACTTAGAAAATTGTAAAAAATTTAAAGTTTTAGACACTTCGGAGCGGTTCAAGGTGGTGAAAAACAAGGGCTTGTGTGTTTGTTGTTTCTCCAAAACTCATAAAGTTAAACAATGTCGATCGGATTGTCGGTGCAGTATATGCGGTTGTTCCCACAACACTTTGTTACACTTTGAAAAAAGGAACCGGCTTCGCCAGAGGCTGAACCAGCACCTCAGCCAACGGTGAGCGGTTTAAATAGCAAAGTGACTTTGACGTCGGTCCAAAGTAATGGATTAGTTTTATTTGCTACTGCTCGGGTAGCTGTTCGGGATAGTTCAGGTAATTATCAAATAGCTCGTGCTCTTTTGGACGGTGCTAGTGGTGTCAATTTTATTTCCCATGACTGTGCTCGAAGATTAGGTTTACAGGTAGATGATACTAGCGAGCCAATTACTGGAATTGGACTATCTGAAGTTGCACCTAAGGGTATGTTATCATGCTCTGTTAAACCTATTGGATCAGAAATGGTTAATTTTGACTTCCAAGCGTCAGTGCTTCCAGTTATCTGTCCGGAGCAACCATACTATAGAGTCAATACATCGGAATGGCATCACATTCAAGGTCTACCTCTCGCTGACCCTGACTTTGCGAAGCCGGGCCCAATAGATTTACTCTTAAATGCAGAGATCTTTGCATCTTCCATTTTAAGTGGTAAAAAGGAGGGCCGGAAGGGGCAGTCAAAGGCTTTGG
Source organism: Leguminivora glycinivorella (assembly GCF_023078275.1). NCBI lineage: Eukaryota > Metazoa > Arthropoda > Insecta > Lepidoptera > Tortricidae > Leguminivora > Leguminivora glycinivorella. The sequence continues at coordinate 26,619,430 of NC_062973.1, read as the reverse complement.
AGACTGTTTTCGGATGGGTTCTGATGGGTGACTGTTATGCCTCTCGTACACAATCTTTCACTAATTGTCGGAAAGATTGTTTTTTCGTGTCGAATGCTTCACAATCAAACTTGTCGCTGTCGTTGGATGATTCTCTTAAAAGGTTCTGGGAACTAGAAAATATTTGTGGTCCGAGTAAACCTATCTTGTCGAAAGAGGATCAACTATGTGAAGATAACTTCCGTGCAAATTATTGTCGCACGAGTGAAGGCCGGTTCGAGGTACCTCTACCTTTCGTCGATCCTTCGAACAAGCCTACCTTTTCGCACACTCGTGAAATTGCAATGCGGAGATTTTTTTCGTTGGAACGCAAGCTTACAAAGCATGCGGATTTTCGTAAAGCTTATGCCTCCTTTATGGAAGAGTATGAGGTCAGTGGTCATATGGAGCAGGTTGCGCCGCCTGTCTCTAGTGTCGGGAATTTTAATTACATCCCACATCATGGTATTTTGCGCCCCGAATCTGTCAGTACACCTCTGAGAGCCGTTTTTGACGCAAGTTGTCGTGACAGCAATGGGATTTCGCTTAATGATACACTACTAGCTGGACCTAAGTTACAAACTAATATTTTTGATGTCCTTACTAGGTTTCGATGGCATAAAATAGTCTTTACGGGTGACATAAAGGCCATGTATCGTCAAATCCTCGTGCCAAACGAGGACGCTGAGTATCAGCGGATATTGTGGCGACCTTCGACTGACGGCCCAGTTAAAGACTATCGTTTGCGGACGGTAACTTATGGTGTGAAATCGGCTCCGTATCAAGCTTTGCGCACAATAGCACAGATAGCGGAGGAGACTGCTGACTCCTATCCTGAAGGGTCACAAGTGCTTGGGAGAGACATTTATGTTGATGATGTCGTGACAGGCGCTGACTCTATTGAGCAAGCTTTAAAAATTAGATCAGATTTATCTGAAATTTTGTCGTCGGGTGGGTTCCATTTGAGAAAATGGACCTCCAACCATAAAGGTTTTATCGTTGACCTTCCATCTTCTGAGTTGTATTCGAGTGATTTTAAACATTTTGATGAACTTTCGGATTTGTCCCTTAAAATATTGGGATTGTTATGGCGTCCACAAACAGATTCGTTCCAATTTGAGGTTGCAACACCACGTGATCAGAAATGTACTAAACGTACTATTTTATCGAATATAGCGCGCATATATGACCCGCTAGGATTCTTATGTCCTGTCACGTTTCACGCTAAATATTTAATGCAGGTCTTGTGGTCATCTGGGGTGCAATGGGACGATGATGTTCCAGAAGCAATCACATCAGAATGGATGAAATTTACCGATCAACTTCCGTCGTTGAAATCTGTCGTTATTCCCCGTCGCATCATCCACTCGTTTGTTTCATTACAATTGCATGGATTTTGTGATGCGTCGGAGCGTGGTTACGCTGCTGTCGTCTTCTGTCGTGTCGATGACACACAAGGCTCTACTTTTGTAGAGCTTTGCTGTGCCAAAAGTAAGGTTGCGCCTCTGCGTAAATTATCAATTCCTCGATTGGAACTGCAGGCTGCCGTGTTGTTGGCAGACCTGATGCAGTCAACACAAGAGGCATTAAAACCTCTCTATGTTGTTCAGGAAATATTTGCATGGTCAGACTCGACCGTAACGTTAGCTTGGATCAAGTCGTGCCCTTCACGCTGGAAAACATTTGTTGCAAATCGTGTGAGCCATATCCAGGATCTTGTTGCTCCTGATCGCTGGCGTCACGTCAGTACACACCACAATCCTGCTGATGCAGGATCCAGGGGGTTACTGCCTGAAGATTTGGTAGAGTGTGATATTTGGTGGAAGGGTCCGTCGTGGTTGGTAAAGGAAGAGAAGGATTGGCCTTGCTCACCTTTGCACGATCCAAGCAATGACTGTATTGTAGAGGAACAACGTATTTGTAGCTTACTCGTGACGGCCGATCCTAACTTAATTGATGAAGTCCTTAGCAGGTTCTCCTCGCTTTTCACATTAAAGCGTGTGTTAGCCTACTGTTTCCGTTTTTTACGGTCAGCTAAGGATGGAAAAGTTGTCGGATCTCTACAGTCAGCTGAAACCACTGCAGCTCTCATGTTTTTAGTAAAACATGTGCAGCTCACTTCGTTCAGTGTAGAGATCAATCAATTAAGGGAGGATCGTTTGAACGCATTGCCAAAGGGTTTGCGCAAGCTTTCATTATTCATTGACAGTCAGGGTATTGTCAGGGTGGGCGGTCGCTTGGCAAATTCTCCTATTAAATTTTCTGTCAAACATCCCATTTTATTGCCTCGCTCCCACCGACTCACTATTTTAATAATTGACGAATATCATAAAAGATTTTTACATCCAGGTGCCCAAACTTTACAAAATTTACTTGCGCAAACGTTTTGGATTTTGTCGCCAAAGCGAGCAATTCAGGCAGTGATTGGAGGCTGCGTGAAATGCTTTCGTGCCAATCCCTCTGCGGCATCTCCGCCGCTTATGGGAAATTTGCCTACTTTTCGCGTCTCGCAAATTAAACCTTTTTCGAGTGTCGCCATTGATTATGGAGGACCATTTGATATCGCTTTCGGTCGTGGCCGTGGTGCGAAAACGTACAAAGGTTACATCTGTGTTTTTGTATGTACTAGTACCAAAGCCATTCACATAGAGCTTGCTTCAGAGTTGTCGACAGAAGCTTTCCTCTGTGTTCTTAAACGGTTTGTCGCTCGTCGTGGTCGATGCAGTAACATTGTCTCTGACCAGGGTAGGAATTTTGTGGGCGCTAGTAACTATCTTGGTTCACTCATGAAAGGTGCTGCTGATGCCCAAGAAATTAAATTCTCGTTTAACCCTCCGGGTACGCCTCATTTTAACGGATTAGCTGAAGCCGGGATACGCTCGGTTAAGACTCACCTCGCACGGGTTGTAGGTAATCAAAGGTTAACCTTCGAGGAATTTTATACAATTCTGACTCAGATTGAGTCTATGCTCAACTCTCGTCCATTGACACCTCTTAGCTCGGATCCTAGTGATCTCTCAGCCTTAACTCCAGGCCATTTTTTAACTCTGGAACCGTTGTCGATTGTCCCAGAGGAAAATCTTGTAGATAAAAAAGTAAGTGTCTGTAATCGTTGGAAAATGATACAGAAAATGCATCAAGACTTCTGGCGTAGATGGCACGCTGAGTACGTCCATACTCTACAACAGAGGACTAAATGGAATAAAGTAAATACAAACATTGTCGTGGGTTCCTTGGTCTTGTTGATTAACGAACAGACAAGCCCTTTAAAATGGCCCCTTGGGCGCATCGTTGCTCTACATCCCGGAGTTGACGGTGTCTGTAGAGTGGTCACAATTCAAACTGCTACTGGTCAGTACAGAAGACCAGTTGTGAAGCTGTGTCCTTTACCACTTTCAAATTAACTTTCGTCGTTCTAGTATTATCACTTAGTTTAACATTATAGTTTTTAAGTAGTTTGTCGAACTCTAGCACTATTTGTAGAGTAAATATTGCATATTTAGGTGAGCGGTATGTTCAACTTTCGTATGAATATCGGTTTTTTAAAGAAACAACACTATTTTGTCTTTAGCTTCCGGTGTGTTTAGCCCGGCACTAATCATTTCCGGTAGCCATTACCTCACATTCTTTTTGCTCTCGATCTAGCTTGCGAACGCGTCGCTGCATTAAAATTGCCATTTATTGCTAATTAAATAGTTAAAGTCACATTTTCCCAACAATTATCGTTAAATTAAGTTTAAACTCAGTGCTAGTCACATTATCAAAGTGGACAGGAAGAAAGCTCTGCTCCAAGAACAGTTCTGGGCTCGAGGAGACGGTAAGCCGGGCCCGCACGTGCGCCTTGCATACCAAGGCTGATGGTAAGCGAGCTGAAACCAACCCACTGGAACCTCATGTTAAAAGGTATGTGACATATGCACTGTTTTTTTCCCAGTAAGTGTTTGTTTAAATCTCTAAAATTTCGAGTTATCTTTGTCAATTTCGTCTTAAAGATATTTTATTAAATTACAGTCCGCTCAATTAGTTCATCATTAAACACCATATTTTTGATAACCAGTATCAAAAAGCATAGGCATATTCGTGTGAAAGTTAGGCCTATATAATAAACTTACGGGGTCATCTGCCACTGTTTCCAGAAAATCCATTAAATGACTATTTTGTTGTAGTCGAATTCAATTTATAACTAATTATTTTGATTGACTTTGATTTTGATACTCTCTATAAACTTTTGGATCGCAATTTTTGTATTGTAACATTGTTGAAGATTTTTATGGTTACTAATCCAGTCATTTCTGAATTGCTCGATGTTATCTGTTTCTTAGCTTAATTCATTTCAGGGTAGTTCGACGGATTTAATGTTTTCGCAACAAACTCGACATCATTCTCTTGATACCAGACCGGTACTTGGCGAGCGTAGTGAAAAGCAGCTTAATCGGACCAGAAGAATATTTGATCCCTGTACTTTCATATAATTAAGCAGAACCTGCTTATGAAGGCATTCCTTCTTGTAAATCTAGGAATGTAAGTTTCCTTAAACAAAAAACGTATGGACAAATTGCTTGCCAAACTACTTTTTGCCCAAATTTTTCGCAAAAAATCATTTTATCCTAGGTATTTGAACCCTATCAGAGGTTGAGGTACCTCTTGGTCGTTTAACTTCCGAGCTCGAGTTTTGACGGGAGATTCCTGAGTTTGGATGCGTTTTGGATGTATTTGTTTCATGTATATAACCAGCCGCAGTGAATGACGCTCTTTAGCTTACTGAACTACTGCTACATATTCGCACAATCTCTAATAGAAATTGGTAAAATTGTTTTTTGTTTGCAAACTGTTCGTCACATAATAATTATATTATTTTTTCTCTAAATTTTTTTATAGAAAAGAGCCAGGTTTTTGGAGCGACCATGAAATTCTTCTAAACTGTATGTGTATAATTCATGCGAAACCATTTGGTAGTAGGTAGTGTAAACTGCTTTCTAACTCACATCTTGTGCGGCCAATTTCATAGTCATCCAAATCCTTTGCAGATAGATTGGTCACAATTAAAACCCGTTGTTGTTCTACCTCTCATCTTGGCATTAAAATTACATAATTATAATGTTCCGTATTTTTATGAGTACGCACAAGTATTACATTTTTTTTATGTCTTAATTTTAAATCGATTAAAACTTAGTCGAATAGCAGATTTCAAAACGGGACAAACCTAAAACAGAACGCTTTTATCAAAGCGAGCAACACTGAAGCTCAGTGTTACCACACACTTCTTCTAAACTGAACCTAACCGCCGCTAGCTCGCTCCTCGGAAGCTTGAGCCTATAATTATTATAAAATACGCTGCAGCCACGAATCACAAGGAGATTTCTACGTGCCACACAGCCTGTGGACATATGTCTAAAATATCGAAGGATTTGGGGGCCCCCTGGAAGCTGGCATTCAGAACCACATCAGGTGAGTCCTATTATATTTGAAGTCTGCTAGATTTCTCACACATAACTAGTTTTCGAGCCGGATACCAATCTGGTATCTGGCATTTTATTAATTTTCTTGTGATATTTGTGCGAACTTGTAGTAAAATTTCCAATTTATTTGTTCCGTAAGTTAGCGAGAATCTACCTCCACTTACAAATACAAATATCGAGTTTCCGATCGCGTCGGACGATATTTCCTAAAAATACCGATACGTATAGTTAGATCTCAACGAGACGATTCTAATTATATATAGTTTCATAGGGTTTTGAGCATTTTTTGCGAAATTACATTCGTTTATATTTCCGTCGAGCGGGCGGTAGGTGTGCGCGCGTCGAATCGCCCATTGCATACCTAGGTCTAATTAAAATATTATATTTTGTCGCAATTCCTTTCTTTCATTTTGTACAACGTACATTATATAGCATTTAGTATTTGCGTACTAAATTGTAATTTTATGGTTCTGATATAACGTATCAGAAAACCAAGTTAATCGGTGCTGTCACAATACAGTATCGAGTAAAACTGTCGCTCGTATTACGTACGGCACAGGGTTCAAATTTCTGTTGCTCGGGTTCTACCGACCGGAAATCTTATCTTTGTAATTTACTTACTTTCAATTTGCGACAAATTATATTATTACACATTTTACTAACTAACTAACTAACATTGTGCTAGTACCTAGCCATTTTAGAGATCTTAATACTTAACATAAACAACATATTTACAAGTTTAGTCATATTTTATTTCGTGACAACTTTATTATTTCTCACAGTACAATAATAAAATGACCGCAATGGAGATTGAACAATTAACTTTCGAACGCGATTTAGCAATTAATAATATTCAAAAAATTTTAGACTGTTCAGATAATGTGGCCGAATTTCGAGTTCGAGTTAAAGAATTAGCGGCAATTAAAAAATCATTTTTCCAAGTTCAAACGAAAATTGAAAAGTTATCGGCAAAGAATGAGTCATTCAACCGCGATGATAATTTAGCTGTGAGAAATCAATTTGATTCCTTGTACTTTAAGGTTCAAGTTGCCTTAGATACGTTTAAAGAAGAGCGTAAACAAAGCCTTACGTCCGTCTGCGGCGGATTTAGTGGGGTGTCACATGCGAGTTGCTGCACTCAGCAATCTCAGCAATCACATATTCGTTTACCGCGCTTATCACTGCAAACATTCACAGGTGTTTTGACTGAATGGAATGCGTTTTATGATTTATTTAAATCACTTGTTCATGAGAATACAACTTTATCAAATGTCGAACGTTTTAGGTATTTGTTATTGTTTTTAAAAGATGAACCGTATAATCTTATCAAGTCTATTCCTGTTACGGACGTGAATTATGAGAATGCCTTACAGGTCTTAATTTCGCGTTATGAAAATAAGCGAATTATTTCAACAAAACATTTCGATAATATTTTCGACTGTGAATCGGTAAATGAGAAAAATGTACAATTAAGTTTACGTAACTTAATGAATTGCTATCATGAAAACATAACGGCCTTGAAATCTTTAGGGCTGCCAGTTGACGACTGGAGTTTTGTACTTTTAAATATTTTGCTACGCAAAATTACACCTAATATTCGTAGACGTTTTGAATTATCATTAAAAACTTCAAATGACATTCCTAACGTGTCTGAATTACTCGATTTTCTCGATAAGGAATTGGCGGCATCCGAAGTGATGACCGCGTCCGCGCGTACGTTAAGTACCTCCGCGGGGCCCGCGTCGCGCGCGGCGCCCTCGCTCGCTGCCGCTGGCGGAGCGGCCGGCTCGGCCCGCCCGGCGGCGGTGACGTCATCACGCCATGCGATGGCGGGGAAACAAGCAATGTCGCTTACTCGATCGCACTCTGACGTGCAATATAATGCGCCGCGAAGTACGAATTCGTCGTTTGCGCGTAATTCGCGTACTATGAGCGTACATGCTACTAGTGCAACGGATTATTTAAATAAATTTAAATGCGTATATTGTAAGGATAATTCACATCCTATATATAAATGTGAGAAGTTTAATTTGCTCACTTTAAATGAACGAAAACATTTCGTAGAACAAAATAAACTTTGTACCAATTGTTTATTTTCTGGCCATGAGCCTAATGATTGCAAGTCGCGCCATGCTTGCCGCGTTTGCGCTCAAAAGCACCACTCTTCATTACATGAAGACGTGCCTACTCCAAACGTCTTACTGACTACGGAGTCACCTTCTTCCCCTGAGTTACGCTCAGTAGCGGAAACCTCCACGCCCACTCCATTACATGGAGCTACGGGGCAACCTTCTGGTAAGAACTGTACAGTCTTACTCACGACTGCGCTTGTAAATTTACGACCCCTGAACCAGGGGCCTTACACGCCGCGGTCCGTTCGCGCCCTTGTGGATCAAGGAGCGCAGACCACGCTCATTTCTGAGTCGTGCGTCCAGCGTCTTGGCCTGCCACGGTACTCTGTGACTGGCACTACGCTCACCAGCATTGCTGGCGATGTTCATCCTCGTGGTTACGTGTTGTGCGAGGTTACGCCCCACGACAAACCCGAACCTAAACTTCAAATCGAAGCTTTTATTCTACCGAGCCTTACACGCTACACTGCTAATATTCCTCAATCAATTGGGAATATCCAGAGGTTCGAACACCTCCAAAATCTTAATCTAGCGGACCCAGAACTGCGCTCAACGCGACCTGTTGAACTGATACTGGGTAATGATCATCTCGACAGCATACTGTTACGAGATAATATTATAGGTCCTCCGGGCACACCCGTAGCCATCAACACTGTTTTTGGTTATGTGATAGGTGGTAGAATTTCATATGACAGTATGAAAAGCCTTAGTGTCAATTTGACCACTTGTCAACTTGACACGAAACTTCAACGATTCTGGGAATTGGAATCCATACCAGATTACCCACATCTTACGAAAGATGAGTTGCGCTGTGAGTCGATTTTCGTCGAAACTCACACACGAGATGACAATGGGAAATATACAGTTTCCCTACCTTTCAAGGAAAACGCTCCGCCTTTGGGCGATTCTCGTGCTATAGCTCTCTCACGTTTAACTAAACTAGAGGCACGCTTGTCTCGCGACCCTGCCTTACGTGAGAACTATAATAAATGTATCCAAGAATATTTAGACTTGGGACATATGGAGCCAGTCAGCGACTTAGCGAGTCCTGGCACTCCTCCCTACTACCTGCCTCATCATATTACGAAAGTTGCACCTCTGAAACGCCTAACAATACCTCGATTAGAGCTATGCGGAGCTCATCTCTTATCAAAATTGATAAAAAAGGTCCTCACTGCTTATAGCAGTAGAATATCGTTCGACCAAGTCTACGCTTGGTCCGATTCCACTATAACTCTTGCCTGGCTGCGTTCGTCTCCAGACAAATGGCGGACATACGTGTCTAGTCGCATAGCGGAGACAACAAGCAACGTGCCTGCCTCACAGTGGCACCACGTTCAGTCCGCAGATAACCCCGCAGACCCCGCGTCTCGTGGTGTTCTCCCATCTCAGTTGAACCATCAATTATGGTTCACGGGACCTGCTTGGCTCAGTAAAAATGAGTCCGAGTGGCCTAAGACTAACGTCATATGCCACACCGACGAAGAACGTCGCAAGCATGTTCTTCTCACTCAAATCAATGAACCTAATAGCTTAGAGTTCATTGAGCGATTCTCATCGCTTCCAAGGTTACTATGCGTCGCTGCTTATGTATTACGATTCATAAACAAATGTCGTAAAAATGAGAATCCTACGACTAAACATGTAACTGTTCCTGAGACGAAACAAGCTCTCAGTCGAATAATATCACTTGTCCAAAGTGGTTCCTTTCCTGAAGACATCTCTCGTCTCAAAGACGACGACCGATGTTCCAAACGTCTTCAAAAACTGAAGCCTTTCTTGGACGATGCCGGACTCCTCAGGGTCGGCGGTAGAATAAACCGGGCTAATGTACCGTATGATGCCAAACATCAGATTCTGCTTCCTAAGAAACATCATTTTACAAATCTGCTTATAGATTTCTATCATAAAACACAGTTACATGTGGGACCTCAAACTTTGCAGTTTGCCCTCGCACAGACCTACTGGATCCTGTGTGCTCGCGATGCAGTACGTATGCGTACGCGACGCTGTATATCATGTATTCGCGCTCGACCTGTTGCGCCACAGCCGTCAATGGCTCAATTGCCTACTACTAGAGTTCGATCACTTCGTCCCTTCTTAAACACATCAGTTGATTTCGCGGGACACTTTTTCCTTAAATCAAGTAAACTTCGCAACGCGAAAATTTTCAAATCATATGTGTGTGTATTCGTTTGCCAATCGACGAAGGCAACCCATTTGGAGCTAGTCCCTGATTTATCAACCGAATCCTTTCTAAACGCATTGCGTAGGTTCATATCCCGACGCGGGCATTGTAAAACTATTCGTTCCGATTGCGGACGGAACTTCGTAGGTTGTGACAGGTATCTGTCTGAACTCTATACGTTTCTACGAAACGAGTCCAATCAGACTACTATAAATGACCAGCTGACTAACATGCAAATCACCTGGCAATTTAACCCTCCGTATGCGTCGCACTTTGCCGGCCTCGTCGAACGAGCCGTAGGTAGTCTGAAACGACACTTACATCGTGTCATAGGCACACTGAAACTGACACAGGACGAATTTAACACTCTACTTTGTCAAATTGAAGCCGTCTTGAACTCAAGACCCCTGTGTCAACTTAGTAATGATCCCACTGATCCATTACCCCTTACTCCTGGACATTTCCTCATCGGGGAACCATTAACGTCTTTACCTGAATTTGACTTGTCTAACGACAATCCAAACCGCCTCGCGAGATGGCAGGTTATTCAACAAGCCGTTCAACATTTCTGGAAACGCTGGAGCGTAGAATATTTACACCAGCTACAACCAAGAGGTAAATGGTTCCACGACAATACTAACACATCCCTCCGAGAGGGTTCTGTAGTCGTGTTGATAGATAACACACTACCACCATTGCAATGGCGTCTCGCGCGCGTGCATCAATTGCATCCCGGCGCCGACGGTATTACCAGAGTCGTAACTGTACGCATCGGTAATACTCTTACTAAGCGACCTGTCGTTAAGGTCTGCCCTTTGCCTGTTGAATAGGCATTAATTAGGTAGAACATTACATGTTTTAGCCCTAAGTTAGCATAGTTTTTTCTAGTTTTTAGATAAAATAACGCATTATTTTATGGTCGGCGGTATATGTTCCGTATTTTTATGAGTACGCACAAGTATTACATTTTTTTTATGTCTTAATTTTAAATCGATTAAAACTTAGTCGAATAGCAGATTTCAAAACGGGACAAACCTAAAACAGAACGCTTTTATCAAAGCGAGCAACACTGAAGCTCAGTGTTACCACACACTTCTTCTAAACTGAACCTAACCGCCGCTAGCTCGCTCCTCGGAAGCTTGAGCCTATAATTATTATAAAATACGCTGCAGCCACGAATCACAAGGAGATTTCTACGTGCCACACAGCCTGTGGACATATGTCTAAAATATCGAAGGATTTGGGGGCCCCCTGGAAGCTGGCATTCAGAACCACATCAGGTGAGTCCTATTATATTTGAAGTCTGCTAGATTTCTCACACATATAATTTATTTTGCCTCCAATTCTCAGAAGTGACGCGATAGATTGACATATGACATATGATATAAAAATATACGATTTTTTTGATAGTATGCGTTCTTTTAGACTAGCAGTACAGTCGAAAATCTGGAAAACTCACTAGGATACTAATTAAAAAGGCCGAATAACTACGATACTGCCTTTAACTTAGAATCTCGAGTGCTAGATGGGCATTGTTGCTAAGCAATAAGATAGTATGTGATTATATACGGCGTTATAGCCTAGTTTAAGAGAAAATCCTAGATTAGAACACCGTATAAAGCATGTTTTACCGCTTTCTTGACTAGTAATATCTACCATTTTTGAAGCTTAATACTATGCAAAAAGGCTTTTATCGAATTAAAAAAAAAACCAGACGCTGTACAAACACACAAATAATGTCTAAAATAAGTAAACACTTATACCTACTATATACAAAAAGAAATAATGAAAAAAGTTAATCCGTTTTGTAGAAATTCAAAAAAGAAGGTTTTTTGCGATTATCTCAAAACTAGCTTTTGTCGAATAGCTGCCTTTTACCTTAGGACGGCAGTATGGATATGTAGTAAAATTATTAAAAGACACGCGAGAAACGAGCGCCAAGTAGTGTGTAGTGTGAAGGTTATCCATTTCGAAAATGCTAGTATGTGATCGAATATAATTAGGTATTTATAAAGTTAAGACTTAGTAATCAGAATGAGATTTCTTCTTTTTATTTGGTTGTATAGTTAAGTGGACGACATCCGGAAAATTGCGGGTCAACAACTGTATGAGACAAATTCAGGATCATGGCATACTGTGGGCTATTTCATCACAGTGACCTTGACACTAACTTGACACTGACAATAAAATTGACAAGGTTTCAAAATTTTCAATGTCCCTAAATCGAAAACCATTTCGAGATATACGCCTGTAGATCACAAAAATATATTTTTTAATTTTTGTTGCCGTATTTTGAGTAAAAATTCTTAAAAATAGTTTAAAGGGGAAGTGACATCACATAGCTGATTCAGAGCTTCCACTATAACCAAAAAAATCTTCCGGTTGGGATGACACTTGAGTTTGACAGCGACACTTGTCACCGCTCGTAGCATAGATAATAGAATTTCATGGCTTAGTCTATTTGCTCGTAGTTATTCAATATTTGTTGACAGTGACTCTTGACAGTTAGACATCTCGGACTGTTTAAGCTGACTGTTAAAATTTTTTTTAGGAATGATTTTGTCGTTTTCTTAGGTGTAAGAAACAACACATGTGACGTCATTTTGTTGATTCTTGACGTTTGTAAATTTCGCTCTATTTGCTCGAAGTAGTAATGAAAAGGGATTTTCGCATTAAAATATCAGTTTTTTTGGAACAACAAAAGATACGTGTATTTTTTTTAAATTGAGTTCTTCCAAACCAAACAATAAAATATAGTACTCAAAAATATGAAATGTTGTCAATTCTGTGCCTATGTTTTTGTTCTGATAAGTATCATTGTTACTCAGCGTCAATATTACCTTGTTGAACAGGCAACGAACTGGCGAAGTGACACTGTCGGGCAATTGTCACTATTGTGAAATAGGCCACTAGAAGACAGGTCTTCATGCTCAGCAGTAGGCGATAAAGGGACCAAATGATGATATATTATGTTTTGATTTTTGTCTCTCACTACTTATTTTTAACCCCCGACGCAAAAACGACGGGGTGTTATAAGTTTGACGTGTCTGTCTGTGTGTGTCTGTCTGTCTGTCGGTCTGTCTGTTTGTCTGTCTGTCTGTGTATGTGTGTCTGTCTGTGGCATCGTAGCTCCCCAACAGATGAACCGAATGGGGATGAATTTTAAATTCATTATACGCGATTTAATCCGTTTCCATAGTTTTATTTCATGAGATGAACCGATTTAGATTTAGTTTTTTCTTGTTTGACTGCTGAGTTATTCATTAAAATAAGTGGACTGCAGTACTTAGTACTTGCCACAAAAAAACCACCCCTAAACCATAACCATGCCCTACAAACAATTGAGGCTATCGTATTTATTGCCCCTAATCCCCACGCAAAAAGTCCCGGGTTCGAAGCCGGAGATAACGCCATTGTGGACGCCGGATGCGGCGACATCAAAGGGATCGAGACTTGGATATTTACAAGCTGTTTGAGATGTTAGTAATGAGGGCCGTGAAAGGTATGGGTGTTTTTAGTTTGTTGAAAAAGTCGTAAATGTTACGGCATGTTTGGCTGTCGCTTTGTTTATTTCTCGTAGGTATTTATAAAAATACCATCAGGTCGATATTACTAATTATTTGCAGTTAAGGGCGTTCCATTGATATTATAAGTACCTATGATAGTTTCTAAAGCTTATCTTATCAGGGTTCGAAATTATCAAGATAATAACGACCCGTGATAATTATCGGATAATTATCCGATAATTATCCGATAATTATCGGATAATTATCGATTATTATCACCAGTATTAAAAGATCATTTGTAAAATTGTTTCAGAAGAAATATCAGTGGTTTATTGTTTAAAAACAAAAAATTGTTAATTTTTCTTACATAACATACTACACAAATCAACACTAATAATTAACAGTAGATTTAATGAAAATCTGTGTTCGTCAGATTTGAACATAAATTACTTGACCAAAGAAGCCAAAGGAATATCTTCATCCGATGGTGATTCTATTTCCATTGGCATTGTCGTTGCTACAGCTTCAGTAGAACTTATTTGTTCCTCTAAAATCCAACTAAGATCTTGCTTCTTGGTTTTATCCTCTTGGTTATAATATTTAAACAAGAATACCAGCTTTGCAGCCTTTTCATTGCCCAGTCTGTTTCTTAGCTTTGACTGCACTAGCCCAAATGATGAAAAACATCTCTCTAATGGTGCAGTTGAAGCTATTGCGGTTAATAACTGTTCACAAAACTTTACGAACTTTTCTTTTTGTGGCCATCTCTCTTCATCTTCTAGAGTCACGGAAGTCCACCACAAAATAGGGCAGGTGTTCTTGAACGTTTCGCCAAACATAAATTTGGGAAAAGGGTAAGCTTCTGCTGTTAGTGCCATTATGAAAGGAGCAAAGTTTTCATCAACTTCTCCAGCAGTTATGAAGTTATACGCTTGTTTTTTCTGTTCATTGTTTAGGTTTCGACCAAGGAACCTATGATCTACCATATTTGCAGCGTAATGTAAGCCTTGCAGTGCCATTGCTCTACGACTCAAAAAGATTTTCTTTGTTTTTGCATTTTGGTATGCACTGTTACCCAACAGGTCAAACTCGAGTTTATTCCATATTTCAACAGCTATAGCTATTGTGGTAGTATTACGTTGCATCCTGTCGAGAGCTGTTGCAATGGGTGACAATGTTTTAAGGAAATCTACAGCATTCATTGTAATCTGACAGTCATTCACAATTTTTATAACCTCCCTATCGATTTTGTCTTTATGGTCTTGGCTAACTTGAACTAAAATTCCTCTGTTATCCAGATACGAGCGAATAGCGTCGTTCATCGTGTTCCAACGTACTTCTAGAGGGAGGACTAACTTTTTACCACCTGCTTGTTTGTATAGAGCTGCTGGAATGTGATGGTTGCGAAAGTATTTTATTACTTTCATTATCGATGCGGTAACGGCAGGGATCTCCAAATCTTTAGCCAGTAGATTTAAGATGTGAGCTGAACATCCATATTGTATTATGTCCACGTCTTCAGTTTTCTCAAGATGACTCCGCATTAATCGCTCATTAGCAGCACTGTCTGTGACAAAACTTCTAACAGTAACGCCTAATTCCTGCTTAGCTTTAGCGATTGATTTTAGTGCGATGTCCTTCAAATTAAGAGCTGTGTGTGGATTTTCTTTTGTATCCGCACAATCAACAAAAATTGAGTCGCCTTGAGCAGTAACAATGTTGCTGCAAACCAGAGGTTCAGTATGAACATTGCTCCAGCCATCCTGAGACATGCAAACTGTTTGATTCGTAAGTTTTTCTTTACATATAGTCATTGTCTCAGCATAATTTTTTCTAATATGGGATTGCCTATTTCATATGCTGATGGAGGTCTATACCCAGGACGTAAAAGGGCGCATAATTTTTTAAACTCTTCGTGTTCAACATGATTGAATGGAGTGTTAGTCGCGTAAAAGTATTTTCCGACCTGCATATCAATTTTTTGCTTATATTCCTTGGTTGTTGTTATGACTTCGGAATTTTTAAGACATAGTATTTTCGATTGTGTAGATAACTGCTTTCGGCTACTTCCAGTTTCTTCACTAGCTTCTATTGTTTTGCCTAAACAAAAAAAAAACTAATTTATTTAGGTATTCTTAAAAAAAAACTGAGGTTGAGGTTACTTAGAGACAGTTATTTCACATAATCACGCGACCCGTCGCGCGTACAAGTCTTATTACTCTTATCACTCTTATTAGCGATACAAAATACAAATTTATTTAGGTACTAGAATTTGAAATTGCCGCGCGGAGTCGCGCTGCTGCTGCTTGAAACTACTGGCCTCTTATTGCGTCTGCGTGTGAGCTTTGAACTGACTTAATAAACTGATCTTTGTTCTCGTTCTCGTGTATCAACAATTTGAGATTAATTATTATAATTTATGATTGTAAATATAACTGTTCATAAAGAAACATGAAATGCCAAACCTGTGTTTTGCCCAGTCAGATGTGACTGAGACTGAACTGAACTGGAACTGGTTGATGGCAATGATGGCTGTGGATCTGGTTCTGCTATGTGTACTTGCGGCTGACATACTTTTACGTGAGATTTCATTCTATTTAGTATTCCTTGCATCTCTTTGTCACATTTTTTGCACCGAGCCCATAACCCAGTATTTTTTGTCTTCGTGCAACTAAAGAATGACCACACTGGATCTTTCTCGCGCGGCATTGTTCAAATTCAACACACTAAACAATATTTAACTTAATAAACCAATGACATTCGAGTTCACTTGACTTTACATAACACCAACTGACATTTTTTGTGAATTGGGGGAATCCCCGTGTCGCGGCTAGACGTGCGTTCGGATAGACGCAACAAGCGCAGAAATACACGTTTGGATACTTAGAATATAGTTTATTTCACAGACGCATTTTTTTGTTATTATCAATTGATAATTATCCACCTGTTATTATCACGATAATTATCGTGATAATTATCGTGATAATTATCGTTGATAATTATCCTTTCGAACCCTGTATCTTATTAATAGCATCGTCTTTAAATAAAATAGTACCTCATAATTCCTTCACAGCTCATTGTTTCTGTGATATTTGGCATCAAAGATGAAACATTTTAGGGTCAAAACATTAAAACATAAGTTATGACCAAAAAACTATTTTTGGTCATAACTTATGTTTTAATTACTTTAAAATTAAAATCTCTCTTGGATGTTTAGAAAAGTCAAAGGTAAATCCAATGATGTGAATTTCATATATGTAACACCCTTCACTAAAATCAAATTTTGATAAAAGTGTTATTTTAGACCCTGTTTAAATTCTAAAAATAATAAGTAATATTTTTTTTTAATATGGCGGTTTTTTTTTTTCAAAATATGGAAAATATGGAGATAAAAAGTTGAAAGAGCGATGGCCGTTGGTCTTATAATTTTATCTATAGTGAAAATTTAGGAGTTTCAACTCAAAACTTGTCAAAAATCGATGAAAACCGTGTGGATCATCTAATATTAGTGAAATAAACTTTAAAAAATATAGGCGAAAACGTCTGCGAGAGCATTTTTTTTATTCAGGTTGGTCAGACCGATTGAACCGATGTTTCAAAACCAATCGGGGGGTAAATTTTTAATGTTTTTCCATTGATTAAACATTTTTTTTTTCATCCTTAATATTTTTTGTAATCAGGTCAAATCTAACAAAAAAAAATAACATTTTTAATTAGTGAAAATGTCTTCAGTCGATGCCAGTAGGCTTCGAATAAAAAAAGGAATCATAATTTTCCACTTTTGATACCATTCTAAATTTTGGCATCATTTTGACCATAATACACTAGCAAAGAAATGGAAAAATATGTCTTTTGAGGAGATCCTCGATCCAGTGTTGTGAAAATATTTGACGAAATCGTCTTGGATGACAAAAAAGACTTCTTAATACACTAGTTAGGTATGTACATCTAAGAGTAAATTATACAAAAAAGTATATTCTTAAATCAGTTTACTCCACTCTCTTTAATAATATTTCAATTTAACCCAACCCTACCAATTTAACATGCTCGTAAACACATGTTGTGTGTCAAGTCATACGTCAATATCGAGCACAGCTGTCAAAAGTCACGAAAACAGACGAAAAATCCTTTTAAAACTCAATTTTGAACTTTAAACAAACGTCAAAAAGTTCATGCTGCATGCTTTGTTCCATTTGTTTTTACTCCTGAAAACCCAAAGTATAAAAGTAGACAAGCCAATTGAATGTTAACCTAGTATTATAAGTGGGAAGGGTTAGACGATGTGCATAATTTTTAAGTAGTCTATCACATTGTAGGCGCTCGCGCACCGCTTTGATCTGAACCATTAGCGATCCGCTGTCTGCTGATATTGATGAGAGTCTCAAGCATGCCCACTGTGTTGGCTGAAAATGCATCTGAAGCACTTGTAATTCTTGCATTATGCTTTGAAATTATTGAAGTTGTTTTGATGTTAACTATGAGTTGTGCACTCTTAAGCACTCTTGGGATTGATTTAGAATTTAGATCATAAAGCGGTACTAATTGCGATTTTTGGCGACCGTTCTGGCGTAGTTGGTAGTGACCCTGCCTGCTAAGCCGCGGTTCCGGATTCCGGTAAGGGCAATTATTTGTGTGATGAATACAGATATTTATTCCTGAGTCATGGATGTTTTCTATGTATATAAGTATGTATATCGTCTCCTAGCACCCATATAGTACAAGCTTTGCTTTGTTTGGGGGGTTGATCTGTGTAAGATGTCCCCCAATATTTATTTATTTATTTAAAAAGAATTGAGGTTTTTTAATGCTTAAAAGATGTTTACTATAAGTAGTACTTAAAGAGTGTTGTACCTATGTTTACATAAAATTATCAAGATTTAACATACACAATATGCTGATATTGAGTTGCGGTGTTGCAGTGCGGATTTTACCTCATATACACCTATCATCCTATATACCATATATACCTGCAGTATACTATATACCATATATATAGCTGCTATATACCATACTACATGCAGAGTAGGGTTAAATTTGAGTATGTGCTCACATTCAAAATTTCACTAGTCATTTCAATGAGTGTTCAAAAACAAAGGCATCTGGTATAGAACCATTGTAAGCGAACCACCGCGCTCACCTTGGTTTGCCTCTCGAAACCTTAACAGAAAAATGTTAGTTATTTGCTTCAGAACCCGAACTTATCACATCCCACTTAACAAATTTAACTTCATAATGAAGAAAAGAGATGATCCAAATTGTTCAAGGTGTGAGAGAGAGGAGGACCTCCTCCACTTAGTTCTCGAGTGTACAATCAACGAACAACCAAGGCTGGACCTCTTAAAGGAAACTCAGTGCTCTACGGGGGAACTCCTCTTCTTCTTTCATCAAATCTTGAGCTCAGAATTCACTACTAAAATATAGTGGTAGATTTTTGAGTTTCATGATACAGTCACTAGACCTTAGATTTGAATATTATAAAAGTAATCCTTAGTTAATTATCCTGTTAAACCAACGTTTAAAATGTAATTTCAATAACTGTTGATTTAGGTAATACCTAAAGTTTGTTATTTTAAACAATCGACTTAATCAAACTAGATGTATGGCTTATAAAATAAATAAGATTAAAAAAAAATAATCTCCCACGTATATTTTGTGGAGCCATATTTAGACGGATTGTTCTTATTTTAAGCCAACTTTTCTCAATCTTTTATAGATGGTTGAAACTTGAAATGAAATGAATGTAGCCTTGCTGACAGTGTATTTTCAAAAAAAGGAGTGCATTTTTCAATACAATTTTTTTTACGACTAAAATATGCCAAAAATCAATGTAAATATCATAACTTTTTGTGGGATCACTCTTAGCAATAAAATAAACCCTGTAATTGAACTAAGCTAAAGAAAATTCTTTTAATATTTTTAATTTATAACCAATAAAAAATATCTATTGTTTTCTTTTCGCCCGGGACTTTACCCCACGTACATACCATTTTTAATAACCGACAGCAATTTGACGTTTAACAACTTTAACAACTTACCTGGGAGGTCTCATTGAAACAAATACTTAGTTTTCTTTAATGTTGCCGTTTATTACGTCATAAAATTATTGACTGGGTATTTGGGTAAAAGTGGCGCTTAGAGTTACAAGAAATTCTACGTAAAACAGGAAAATTGATGGATGTTTTGAAGTTTCTCGAAAATTGAGAAGAAATAACAGGAAAATAAAAGGTTAAACTCTTGTGTGAGCATATAGGTTCTGCCGGGGGAGATCTTGATGATGAAAACATTTACTTCTGGTCTACATAGTATGTGTAGTAGGTACAATTCATGCAGGACAAATAGATACAGCGTTATTTTGTCCACGATGCTCACGATTTTGATGAATACAATTTTATAACTTGTTCATAAATAAATAAAATATTTTTTATAGGACATTCTTACACAGTATGACTGAGTCCCACGTTAAACTCAAGATGGTTTGTGTTGTAGGTACTCAAAAAACGATATTCAAATATATAGAAAACATCCATGACATGACTCAGGAACAAATATCTGTGCGTATACTGCGTATCACACAAATAAATGCTCTTACCGGGATTCGAACTCGGGACCGCGGCGTGGCAGACACGGCCACTACGCGCTAGGCCCGACCGGTCGTCAAAAAATGATTCATAATTATAATTTACCACATAGAAAAAATTACAATTTATATGCCTACTACCATTTGTGCAAGCCTTTCTTCTTAGATTACCGAACTATGTGTACAATTGGATCCCAAGCTGATTTTAGAAACTATTTTACCTAAGCCCAAGGATCCCTAAACCGATCAAACAAGCATCGTAGATAAGCTTGCAAATAACCGACTCATTCATGAGAATCATGATCCATTGTCGGTTTATCACCGTCGTAAAGCCAGGGCAAACATCTTGCGTCTTCCGGCGAGACCGGGACATTGTACGACTACGTAGACAAATACAAACGCTTACAATAATATCGTTATAATACAGTTTCTATCACGTACACGTAATTATAGAATAGAATAACATTTATTCGTGCACAGGCAAGACAAAATACACATAATAACAACATGACAGAAAATAATGAAGTGCCACGAAATGGCCTCATCTCAGCGTGTTGCAGGGGACTTCCAGCGCTCTCTATCGGTTATCTGTATTGGCACGACAGAGTCAGACTGCGTTTTGATCAGCGTCCAGCGTCAACTATTGTCATTTCGGCTACGCCGACAGGAAACATTTACTAGGAAAACATGGTGAATAGGAATATAACTCTCGTTGGGAACTAGGTTTTAGATTACTTTGAATTTTGAGATTTCCAGTCAATATTAAATACATACAATCATACAATCAACATACAATCACGCCTGTTTCCCAGAGGGGTAGGCAGAGATCACGGATTTCCATTTACTACGATCCTGACAAATTACTTTCGCTTCACACACTTTCATAACGTTTCTCATACACGCTCGTCGGTTTCGAGTACTTCTGACCTGGCCTTTTTGCAATATTTCCCCGATTTGAACAAGAAAAGTTCGCCTAGGTCTTCCACTTCCAACTGACCCTTCCACTCTAAATTCAAGTTATTAAATGTAATAGAGCAAAAGCCCAGAGCCGCCAGACCTTCCTCGTCTTCTCAAGGATGAAACTTTGGGATAATGTAGAGTTCTTATTGACGTTTAATGTATGCATATTAGCTAGTTCGGCCCTTCGGCCATTTTCTTTCTATAATGCTTTTTTTAAACACTAACTTCCCTTAAATTCTCAATTTTTTTTATAAATTTTTATATTATGCGCTAGAAAAGATTGTCAGCAGTTGATAATCATCATTTTCTAACCAGTTCTAAAATTTTCTATAACATCTTCATTTTTTTATTCGATATTGAGACCAACTAGGTATCCTTTCTACATTCTACAAATGGTACATTATGATACGAGTACAAATATGCTTGGCTAGACACAAGTGCGGTTATGTAAAAAAAACCCACGCGTGTAATAATTTCTTGGCTAATGAGCCTAAAAACGTTTCAACAATATTCTTGTTATGAGGAAGTGTGTTGAAATACTAGTTATAAAATACTAGTTTTTTCCCGCGGCTTCGCTCGCGTTAGAAAGAGACAAAAAGTAGCCTATGTCACTCTCCATCCCTTCAACTATCTCCACTTAAAAATTCACGACAATTCGTCGCTCCGTTTTGCCGTGAAACGCGGACAAGCAAACAGACACACACACTTTACCATTTATAATATTAGTATGGATTACTACCTACCTTTATTCTAGCTCCCAGTCTTTCAAACAAAACATCCAAGAATTTTACCGCCACTTATAAATCTCGAAATTCACAGAAACTAAGAATACCAATATCTTCCTTTTTCAAACAGCTGCTTCCCAAGTTCCTTTGATCTTCGGTGAGACAACAGATCGCTGTGGCTGAGGTGTCGATTTCACAGGGTAGTATGTTATGGTTGAGTGCTCTTAGGATTTTATTAGTAACCTTAGAGTATTTAGATATTTTTAGCGTCAAAAGTTTTGTGTAAGGTGTTTTTAATGCTGAAATATCTAGATTCTAGCACCCATAGTAGGATTGCAGGCGACGATATACATAATTATATGGATAAATACATACTTATATACATAGGAAACATCTATGACTCGGGAACTAATATCTGTGTTTATTTATACCAAACAGGTGTACGGTCCGCCTGATGGAAAGCGGTCATCGCACCGTAACCTATGGACGCCTGCAACTCAAGGGGTGTCACATGCGCGTTGCCGACCCATTAGAAACTTGTACACTCCTTTTTTGAAGAACCACACGAATAAAGGCCCTGAGGATTTGAACCCAGGACCATCATCGGCGTAGCAATCAGGGTCACTACCGATGGTAAGTAGGTACTTTTAATTCTATATTAAGGTAAGCACGTCAGTATTTAGTCATGAACTTTTGTCAAATGTAACAACTCTTTCAAATACTCTGTCTGTTAAGAAGATTAAGTATAAAATTTAAAAACTTTTCTACAAACGACTTCGTCTAAAGGTTTCTAAGCCTTTTAATATTTTATAAAATCATTAGAAAAGTTTCACTTGAACTTTTGTCGTATTTGTGATACTATAAAATGTTTAAATCACGAAAAGTGTCTCAATGGACGTTTGTTTGCTTAATATGTATATGCCAACTATACGATATAGAATATTATAGGTAAGTAATATTAACACTTTCGCAACCAAGGACCCGCCTGGTGGGCACTCGTGAACTTTGCTCAGATACCGGAGAACCCGTCGGGCGGGATCTCGCCATACAAGTGGGCAATTATAAATTACGACCGGTTTCTGATAGCGAATGTGTTAAAAAACAATTATTACAAGCATAAAAAGTATTAGGACTAGGATACCAATAAAACACTCCTCTGTTTTCACATTTATTGTAACGTAGCAGATTTTTTGATAGTCATAATTAAATATTTTGGATAGATTTAATTTTTGAATGAAACACTTCCTTCTCGTTCATTGCATTATCTGTTGCACTTCAAATGCACATATTTATGTTTATCTGTTGTAGGGTTGCCATACAACAAGTATTATTCGAAATTGTAGGTATTTTGGCTGTCATTCCAGGAAAACTTTGTATAGTTTTGATATACTTTAAGTATTGATTTTTGGAAAATATAATATTTTAGAGACATGATAACAAATGTTATCATAGGTTTTTTAAGGCTGTTCTGGAATGATATTTGTTAGGTTTTGTTTACTTCAAGGTCTGATACAGAAACTGGAGTAATCTTCATTTAATGAATTAGAGTATTTTATTGTTTATTCGTTTGCCACCCGGCTTTTGTTTTGGGTCCTTTAAATTCGAGATCATTCAGTGCGCCGTTCTTTCTGTGACGAGATCCTCTTGTATAGTGATCGGACGGCCGTATAAGGGCCTGGAGCCCGGCATGCCACGTGCTGCCGTGGCGTTCCATATTTTGGGTGCGTTCTGTCAGTCTGAGTAAGTAGATTTCTTTGTGAGCTTTTGATATTTCCATGGCGTGAAACGTGGAGAGATTCTTAACCATAAATTGGTTTATTTCCAGCTGGCAGAAACATGCTAAGGGTGGGAGTGCTCCTTGGAGATCCTCGGTCTGCAGTCTGCAGGTCTCCGGTGAGCTCGCTTACATTTTTTTGTTTAGTCTATCACAGTGTGTGAGGGCACTCGACTAATGTGACCAATTTATTTGTTTCATAGGAGTCGGGAAGAAGTAAAGAATTAGAGAATTGCAGAAGTAGATAATTAAACAAGAACCTTTACAATTTCGATGTGCAAGGAAACTTCTTTGGCTTACTGGCGCAAGGTGCCTTTGGACCTTGTTTTCGTATGGAAGGGTCAGCCCTGTCCACGTGGCGAGGGGGCGTCAGCACCGGAGTCCGGGGAGCAGCCGGCTCATCCCTGACAAGGTGTGTCTCCTGCCGTTTCCTGCCGGTAATGCTGTGTAATTCAGGTTTTAATTTCTGTGTAAAGTAATTTCTGATTTCATTTATTTTGAGAATTCTGGTGCATAACTTTAGGTAAATTCATATTTAGTTTTTGTAGAATAAATGGTTGTAAGAAACCTTTTCCTGGACCCTCTTAAAGCGGCCCAGCTTTACCACTGAGCGTAGTTCATATTTTCATATGGTGTCTAATTTAGTATTTCGGGAAACATTAAATGAAACCTTTCTGTAGGCAAGAGTTTATTTATAATTAATAAAGTTATAAAATGTGATATTGTTTAATTTGTTTCTCCTCTAGCTTTCCTCCAGCAAGTATAGAGACACCATTTAGCTTTTGTTTTATTATAAATTTTGTGCTAACGTGGGTGTATTTACTTTGAACTAGCCGGAGCTTTCCATTCTATTTTATTTACCCCCCATCAAATACACCACCGTTACACTGGCGCCCTGGGAATTTTGATTTTTTAGTAATGACTTGCTGAAGGATAAGCCTAGATTTTGTTATGCACCAGAAATTACTTTAATTTTTTTGTCTCACCTTTTGTGAAACTTTTAGTAACTATTTTGAAGTTTAATGTTTGTTGCATTGTATTTTTGGTATTAGCATACATTTTGTGTTTTTATTTTATGTTCATTTGACATATAATTTTTAGAAAAGAGTTACATTTTGTGTGATACATTTTGAGGTTAACAAATTTTGCTGACTTAACTAATATCAAAGCACATGTTTGTTTTGAATAATAGTGGATACTATTTTGGATTTATTTAGTCTGGTTTTTCGTATGCTTTAGCATTTTAGTATTTCTTTTTGGAAAAATAGTGTAAAGTTAACATTTCAATTAGAACAATATTTTATGAAATTGATATTTGTTAGAATTTTGTTCGGGAACTTTTTAGTTTTATAATTTTGACAACTGTTAATTGGAACTGCACTTTAGTAATGTTTTTTTAGTATTTGTTACTTTTGACTATTTTACACTGCAATGTAATTGTTTTGAGGGATTAAGCTAATATACATAATAGTTTATTACGGATTAAGTTTTATTAAGAAAAACAACTGTATTTGTTAGTATACTTTTAATTATTCACTTTCAAACACCAGAATTTTCAACACAGTAAATTTTATTAGAGAACACAGCACATAATTTCACAGCTTATTAGTTAACAAAGTTAATAGTAAATCACTGTTCTTCATAGGTTGTGATGTGGTGAAAGCGACACCACTATTTTGTTTTTCAGAGTTCTTCGGGATAGCTGGCAGCAGTGTCCGGCAAGCTTCTTTTGTGATGTCATTTAAATTTAAAAATGAAGATATTCTTCTTCTGAGTGTTTGCGCTTTTAGTTCCGATGACAGTTTACAGGATAAATTTTCAATTTTACACACTTCCTGTGATCCGGTGTCCAGTAGTGGGCATGGCTGGATCCTTTTGTTGGTTTTGTTTCGTGGTTTATGTATCCAAATTCAGCATTTAGTAGAAATCTGTAACAATTTCATTTTAATTTAGAAGTATGCAATACAGGTTAGTTTGGTTATTTTGTTACAACTTGCAACAACATTTAGCGTTTATTTTGTTATGAGAGAGGAGCCATAGCGTAAAGTATGCCTCCTTTGCTCATTTTTTTTAGTACTTACCTGAATTTTTTTAGTTTTGTTTCACTTTGTTTCGTGTTGTTGATCAACATAGAAATTGTTGCCTTTTTATTTAGATTTTCGTTGAATTTCATTTCGGTTGCAACAATAAATGTTTCCTTGCATATTTTAAAGTATTTTAGTCTATTTTCGGAACGAAGTGCTACGATATTTAATTTTTTTTTGCTCATTTAGCACCGTAGCACGGTAGACATAGATAATTTTATTTTAATTTTTATTGTTTTAAACTATTGAATTGAATTAATGTGACAAATTGTATCAATTTTTGTATTGTAATTTTATCATATCTATGTTCTAATTTTTATTCTTATTCATCATTTTATCGCATCGTTTTAAATTTTACACTATGAATTGTTTAATGTTATAATGTGAATTTTATTAATACCTTTTTGAGATGAATATTCCTACATACCTATTTGGTTTAGTTTAGCTTAAGATTCTATTGATACTGTGTATCCACTACTGCATGGATTTGTCCTTATTTGCAATAAAGATTTGAGTATTGAGTATTGAGTATTGAGTTTTTCAAACTTATTTTGGTTGACGTTGACACTTGACAGACAAGTTTTTTTAGGGTGCGTTCGGAAACGCGCATATATTTTGGTTGCGACTCAGATTGTGCAACAAATTGTAACAATTTTATTGGTAATTGCACAATTCTTTTCGGTTTTTTTAGTATTGTAATAATTTAAATTCAATACAGTAATTTGGATTTTTTTTTGGCACTCAACCCTGGGTATTTCAAAACATTTTTTGAATTATTTTTTTTGTAACTCAAACTCGTTTAAGTAAAATATTGGTTCGGTTTTAGTTTTGGCTGGAAATTTTAAACTGTTTTCTTTTTGGTTATTTCGTTTTTTAGTTATATGGCATGTTAAGGTTGTGAACATAAGTTTTTGGTAGTTTTTTTTAATGAGGGTAACGCCCTCCCCTACTCAATTACGTTTCGTTTCGCGGTTGTTCGTGAAGAGTGTTGGATATTGGTGGTAAAATATCCAATCACGACTCATGTTCGGAAAGTGGTGGACAGATGTGACTGCTTCCACTACGATTTTTTTTGTTATGAGAGAGGCATGGAAGGTATGAATGCGTGAGGTATGGTAAACACGGAAGATATGATGTATGGCTACTTTATATGAGTGATGTTTGTCAGGGTCGACACAACCTGGCTCACTTTTAGGTTTGAGCGGTCCTTAACATGGCCAAATTGGGTGTTCTGTAGTAGGTGGCTATCGGGTGCTTACCACACCCGAGCACGGTTTGTGCATTTTTGCGTATTTGTGGCTACGCAGTTTGGTCGGTTTGGTGTGGAGAGCCAGCAGTCACCCATTTTCAGGGGCTGTTTTTTTTGTTTCGGGCTCTCATTTTTGGGCCATATCGACCGCGGTACACCGATTTGGTGGTACCTTTTTGTGATTATCGTGCTGGCGGGTTCAACGGCCATTTTTCGGCGTTGGAACGACACACGGAGTTTGTTGCCACGTCTTTACTCGACTTCGTAGGAAGAAGGGTAATGTTTTGTTTAGCCTACTACAGACATGCAATTGTTTTGTTTTTTTTTTGAGTTTACTACAGACATGCAATTGTTTTATATTTTTTTGTTTAGCTTCAGCCAAATGGTTGTGGGCATGGTTTTGGTTTTGATTTATTTTTTTGCCAGGGTTATTTATCTGATGCACTGTGTTGTGACGGCTTGTGTTGTGTCGCGTGAGAACCTCACCTACTGTTGGGGGTTGAGTGCAACATTTTGAACTGATTTTTTAGATTTTGGGGTCTCGTCGTCAACGTATTTAATCTTTTTTGAATGGTATTTTGACGTGTGGAGAGTTGGCACAGATTGGTGTGGCCAATTCAACCAGGCATCACAACACGACACGACAGACAAATTTTTTTGGTTCAGTTTGAAACTTTTTTTTTTAGTTTGTTCACCTGAAGGGTTGAGACAAGCAGGTGTCGTCAACCTGTAGGGCTGTAACAATGATTTTGGTTTGGTTTTGGAAGTTATAGTCGGAAGCCTATAACTGTGGTTTCGCCCGGTCTAGCTGAGTTTTTTTCTTGGAATGCTGAACATCGGTCCTGGCGGTTGGTTTTTTGGCTTTCTCAGCACAACAAGCTTTATTGCAAGTTGCACTGAGAAGGCCAACGGTTGGTTTACTGTTTTGGAAATTAGCGGAGGTTTTTTTTTCTATATGCAGCGCAGTTGGCCGCATAGTTTTTTTCACCCTCCGAGGGTTGACGCGGGTTCGAGATTTTTTTTAATATTTTTTTTTGTGGTCAAACAGTAGTTTGCTTGTTTTAAATACCTTTTGGTATAATTTTGTAGATATTGGGGGATTTTTTTTGAGATTTTACAGTCTCGAACTTGCGTCAGGTTTTTTTTGATTCTGATATTTTTTTGGTAGGTTTAGTTTTCTTGCCTTCAGATTTTGTTTTTTTTTTATGAAAGTCGCTGAGGACAGCGAGCGGTTCACCTACGTTGAACCTTAAATCGGGAAGGGGGGTATTGTAACGTAGCAGATTTTTTGATAGTCATAATTAAATATTTTGGATAGATTTAATTTTTGAATGAAACACTTCCTTCTCGTTCATTGCATTATCTGTTGCACTTCAAATGCACATATTTATGTTTATCTGTTGTAGGGTTGCCATACAACAAGTATTATTCGAAATTGTAGGTATTTTGGCTGTCATTCCAGGAAAACTTTGTATAGTTTTGATATACTTTAAGTATTGATTTTTGGAAAATATAATATTTTAGAGACATGATAACAAATGTTATCATAGGTTTTTAAGGCTGTTCTGGAATGATATTTGTTAGGTTTTGTTTACTTCAAGGTCTGATACAGAAACTGGAGTAATCTTCATTTAATGAATTAGAGTATTTTATTGTTTATTCGTTTGCCACCCGGCTTTTGTTTTGGGTCCTTTAAATTCGAGATCATTCAGTGCGCCGTTCTTTCTGTGACGAGATCCTCTTGTATAGTGATCGGACGGCCGTATAAGGGCCTGGAGCCCGGCATGCCACGTGCTGCCGTGGCGTTCCATATTTTGTGTGGTGCGTTCTGTCAGTCTGAGTAAGTAGATTTCTTTGTGAGCTTTTGATATTTCCATGGCGTGAAACGTGGAGAGATTCTTAACCATAAATTGGTTTATTTCCAGCTGGAGAAACATGCTAAGGGTGGGAGTGCTCCTTGGAGATCCTCGGTCTGCAGTCTGCAGGTCTCCGGTGAGCTCGCTTACATTTTTTGTTTAGTCTATCACAGTGTGTGAGGGCACTCGACTAATGTGACCAATTTATTTGTTTCATAGGAGTCGGGAAGAAGTAAAGAATTAGAGAATTGCAGAAGTAGATAATTAAACAAGAACCTTTACAATTTCGATGTGCAAGGAAACTTTCTTTGGCGTTACTGGCGCAAGGTGCCTTTGGACCTTGTTTTCGTATGGAAGGGTCAGCCCTGTCCACGTGGCGAGGGGGCGTCAGCACCGGAGTCCGGGGAGCAGCCGGCTCATCCCTGACAAGGTGTGTCTCCTGCCGTTTCCTGCCGGTAATGCTGTGTAATTCAGGTTTTAATTTCTGTGTAAAGTAATTTCTGATTTCATTTATTTTGAGAATTCTGGTGCATAACTTTAGGTAAATTCATATTTAGTTTTTGTAGAATAAATGGTTGTAAGAAACCTTTTCCTGGACCCTCTTAAAGCGGCCCAGCTTTACCACTGAGCGTAGTTCATATTTTCATATGGTGTCTAATTTAGTATTTCGGGAAACATTAAATGAAACCTTTCTGTAGGCAAGAGTTTATTTATCTAAATATATAAAAGAAGAAGCTGACTGACTGACATATCAACGCACAGCCTAAACCGCTGGTCCTAGAGATTTCAAATTTGGCACGTAGGTTCCTTATATAGTGTAGAGGAGCACTAAGAAAGGATTTTCCAAAATTCACCTCCTAAGGGGGTCAAATGGGGGTTCAAAGTTTGTATGGGGAAACAAGATTAGTTTGACTATTCTATTCGAAAATTCACAGGAAGATTCCTTAAGACATATGACTGAATACGTGTTTCAGGTTTTTTGAAAATTTAACCCCTAAAAGGGTGAAAAGGGGGTGATAAAGTCAAAAAATTAATATGGGTATCGTTTTTATGGTTTATCGGGTCGCTGATCACGATAAATACAACGTTTTTAAAATCTAACGAGGCGGAAGTGAAATACCTTCTCCCCTGTTGTGGTGCAATGGGGTTTAAATATCAAAAAAATATATAAAAGAAGATATTGACTGACTGACTGACATATCAACGCACAGCCGGAATCGCTGGTCCTAGAGATCTCAAATTTGGCACGTAGGTTCCTTATATAGTGTAGAGAAGCACTAAGAAAGGATTTTTCAAAATTCGCCTCCTAAGGGGGTCAAATGGGGGTTCAAAGTTTGTATGGGGAAACAATGTTAGTTTCACTGTTTTATTCGAAACTTCACAGGAGGGATCCTAAAAACATATGACTAAAGACGTGTTTCAGGTTTTTTGAAAATCTAACCCCTAAAAGGGTGAAAAGGGGGTGATAAAGTAAAAAAACAATATGGGTATCGTTTTTATGATTAATCGGGTCGCTGATCACGATAAATACAACGCTTTTAAAATCTAACGAGGCGGAAGTGAAATATCTTCTCCCCGTTATAGTGCAATGGGGTTTAAATATCAAAAAATATATAAAAGAAGAAACTGACTGACTGACTAACTGACATATCAACACACAGCCGAAACCGCTGGTCCTAGAAATTTCAAATTTGGCACATAGGTTCCTTATATGGCGTAGAGGAGCACTAAGAAAGGATTTTTCAAAATTCTTCTCTTAAAAGGGTGAAATGGGGGTTCAAAGTTTGTATGGGGAAACAAGATTAGTTTGACTATTTTATTCGAAACTTCACAGGAGGATTCCTAAAGACATATGACTAAATACATGTTTCAGGTTTTTTGAAAATTTGACCCCTAAAGGGGTGCAAAGGGGTTAAGTCAAAAACACAATATGGGTATCGTTTTTATGGTTTATCGGGTCGCTGATCACGATAAATACAACGATTTTAAAATCTAATAAGGTGGAAAAGAAATTTTCTCCCCTGTTGTTGAGCAACGGGGTTAAAATATCCAAAATAGCCATAAGTATAGGTTTAGTTTTTATCTTTACTTCTGGTTCAAGAGATTTCAAATTGACACGGAAGTTCCTTAGAGGAGCACTAAGAAAGGATTTTTCAAAGTTCACCTCCTAGCGTGATAATTTGACAGGGGCAAGGACAGGGACAGGGACAGGGACAGGGTCAGGGACAGGGACAGTGACAGGGACAGGGACAGGGTCAGGGACAGGGACAGTGACAGGAACGGGATAGGGTTAGGGTTAGGGTTAGGGATAGGGTAGGGATAGGGATAGGGGGATAGGGATAGGGATAGGGATAGGGAAGGGATAGGGATAGGGATAGGGATAGGGATAGGGATAGGGATAGGGATAGGGATAGGGATAGGGATAGGGATAGGGATGGGGATGGGGATGGGGATGGGGATGGGGATGGGGATGGGGATGGGGATGGGGATGGGGATGGGGATGGGGATGGGGATGGGGATGGGGATGGGGATGGGGATGGGGATGGGGATGGGGATGGGGATGGGGATGGGGATGGGGATGGGGATGGGGATAGGGATAGGGATAGGGATGGAGATAGGGCCGGGGATAGGGATGGAGATAGGGCCGGGGATAGGGATGGAGATAGGGCCGGGGATAGGGATGGAGATAGGGCCGGGGATAAGAATAGGGATTGGGGTCGGAATAATCGGTCGGCAATCGATATCTAGGCAGTGTAAAATGCAGGTGGCTCAGTGGGAAGGGATTAGTAAGTAGGCATCGGCGAGTATCCTGCATCCGTAATAACTATTACATTCAATGTGCTGTAAGAAGATCGTTGTTTGCTTGCCTTTCATATGTTTACGTTTGCAATAAGTATAAGTAAAATGGAAAAAATTTTACCCTACCGACCATAGCGTCAAGATACTGGCTATGTGGGTTGTATGAAGTTTCCCAAGTATATTATTTATATAGGTAAAATACATACATATTCGTACCTACTACCTACGCTGTGTAACAATTCTACAATCATTGCAAGAATTTCTTTTAAAACAATAGTAATTTGTGTAAGGTACAGTCAGCCAAAAAGCAGTGTAAGGTTCTTGGCTGACCGTACAGCAAATAGATCAGTTACAATGGC
Source organism: Leguminivora glycinivorella (assembly GCF_023078275.1). NCBI lineage: Eukaryota > Metazoa > Arthropoda > Insecta > Lepidoptera > Tortricidae > Leguminivora > Leguminivora glycinivorella. The sequence continues at coordinate 26,587,744 of NC_062973.1, read as the reverse complement.
CCCCCAGTCGAGAATTGCCCCGCTTTACCTTAATCGAAATAATCGCGGACAGATGTACCTACAAAGAAACCTACGGATCCAAATGAAAATCTTATTTTTTGTAAACGTTTTAATAAGAATACTTTTATTACGCGGGCGAAGCCGCGGGTAAAAGCTAGTAATTAATAAAGTTATAAAATGTGATATTGTTTAATTTGTTTCTCCTCTAGCTTTCCTCCAGCAAGTATAGAGACACCATTTAGCTTTTGTTTTATTATAAATTTTGTGCTAACGTGGGTGTATTTACTTTGAACTAGCCGGAGCTTTCCATTCCATTTTATTTACCCCCCACCAAATACACCACCGTTACATTACGTAATTTATTGCCTTGTGCAATAATGTAGTAAAAGATAACTCATTTTACCATGTTTGCGGAGATTACAATACGAGTAATAAAACATACTTAAGCAGGCCAGATAAAATAACTACTCTAGAAAGTAATCCATTACATATCACCGATAAGAATTAAAAAGTCCACTAATCGTACGAAAGTAAGTCATCCAGATAAAAAGAACCTCTACCATGGGTTCATTTATTTTTTAATTTAAACTTTATTGCACAAATTAACAGTAAAAAGTACAAAAGACGGACTTAACGCCTTAATACATTTTAAGGATGGCATTAAAGTTTATAGCGTTTCAGAGTACGTCCATAGGGTTACATTACGGAAAATGAATGTAGGTAATAAATAATAAATAAATAATTACAATAAATAGAACATTATTACACAGATTGACTAAGCCCCACGGTAAGCTCAAGAAGGCTTGTGTGTACTTAGACAACGATATATATGATACCTATATAAATACTTAGAGACATAGAAACATTCATGACTCAGGAACAAGTCTGTGTTCACCACACAAATAATTGCCCTTACCCGGATTCTAATACAGGACCGCGGCTTAGCAGGCAGAGTTACCCGCTAGGCCAGATCGGTCGTTAGGTCTAGTAAGCAATTTTAAGTGCTGTACTGTTAATTTTCTCCATACAATCATTTTAATTTTTCGTCATTCACGCTAACGAGTAACGTGTTAAAAACTTATGGTTACTAAAAAAACCCGCGGCACCTTAGTAATAAATAATGTGAGTCAAAATAAATTTCCCCTGAGTCGTATTAGTATTTATGGTAGTAATAAAAGATCTTTACTAACGCCGCTCGTTGTAAATTATTTTCAGTGTGAGCGTTTGCATAGGCACTTGTTGGGTGAGGCCAGAAGAATAGCGGGAAAGGTAAGCGGGAGAAGAGCGGAAACGTTTGGGCGGTAGGTAGTTATTACTAGCTGAAAAATTGATATTCAACCTACAGTCATGATTAGGTATGAGTTATGACAAGACTAAGATTAATATAGCAAAAAAATGTAGCTTAAAAAACATGAAAACATTGATATTCGTGAATAAACTCATAAATTCTAGTGTCCATCAATGGTCAAGTACCGCGTTCTGTATGTATTTAATTAAACATTTCGTCACTACTTTGAAAAACTTGTATCTTCTTCTGTCAATGAAAAGAAAAATGTAATAAGTATATGTATGCCATGCATATAGACTTACTGCGTTTTAACTTTGAGGAGCAGTGTGAGATACGAATTTTTTTCAAAGTAGTGACGATTTGTAATTAATCAGATAACTTTGTGTAAAGTTATAATAAAAGCCCGTCTTCAGACATAAGCCACCTCTCCATTCCTCCATTGTCGGTCCGTTGCCATCCGCATCCAGTTATAATAAAATAATTATATAACTAGATTTAGACTTAAAAGATTTAGATTTAAAATCTCTATCCAATTGGGAGGCGTGGTTATTGAAATAATGCTCAAAATCTTTCTAGTAATGTAAATAATACGTTAATAGATACGTACGTTAGCCAAGTGAATAAAATTATTGAAAAAGTTTGTTAATTTATTATTTAATTCCACATAAGGTTTTCTCCGTCGTTAAACTACATTTTGCCGTTTCGTGGCCCCAAAATCGACGTCGGCACAACTCAAAAGGCGACAAGACAATAGTTAACGACGCTCATAACGACGTTCATTGTCGATCACAGGCTGCTTTCGCCGACACTTGGCCGACACTTCGCCGACACTTTGCCGACACTTTGCCGATCGCCGAATTGTTTGCCGACATTGCTGGCGCTACCACAAAGCGATCATAAAACTTTATGGACCTACCAGATCTATATTTGCGTGGTGTTTTTGGGATTTTGGGTGTCAATGCTATTGTAGTATTGTACTTCGGGTAAATATTTGTAAATAAAGGATAGAATGAGGAAAAAGAGAGCAGCAACAGAAAAACTTTTCTACATAGTTTGATTCAAGATCTTACTTAACTACTAACATAGACCGCCAATGCTTCTACAATATGAGTAAAGATGTTAAATATGCTTTAAGGTATCAATTTGTGAATGTCAAAGGTGACGTTTCTTCAAAGAAAAAGACGATTTTGACACAGACATATCCCATCCATATCGTATCTAATCTAATATTTGACGTATATTTAAGTTCGAATCGGGCGGAAAGAAGCACTACACTTAAGTCATAAATGAAACGCTAAGTGTTTCTTTAATTTTACGAGTAAATAATCTTGCGGAATCTAAATATTACTGCATTATGCAAATAACTTTGTTCCTATTTAACGGAATGCATATTTCAGAAAATGCATATTCATATTATTCGTAAGTCGTAAATGCCTAATAAATTAACTATGTTATGTTATGTTTTGTACGTAACTTTATTATTGCCATTCGTATCACGTTTCACGGTTCGTTTATATTCTAACAGTAATAACGTCATCACTGTCAATAATATGTATAGTTTATTAATTTTTTAATTTGAATGTTTAAACGTTTATTTAATTTAAATTTAACAAGATTCTTTATTTGCTTTCAAGGTCAAAAGGATTAGCAGTTTTTATCACAGTCATTACGTGTATGCGTGTGATTTTACTCTTAACTGTCTTCAATTTAATCTTTGTAATCCACTTTGTTTTCAAACGTATATATATATACCTACCTAAATTTCTTTATTACTTTCATAAGTACATGTATGCCTGTCATTTTACTCTTAACTGTCTTCAATTTAATCTTTGTAATCCACTTAAATCTCTTTATTACTTTCATAAGTACATTTATTTTATACGTTCGCTATATTTCGGGATTCCGAACGAGCATTCTCAACAGTTGTTATTCTTATCCGAAGCGAATCAAAATTTACATCCTTTCAGTCCCTTAATTCAAAAGTTTAACCATACACCAGTACCACGCTATACACGCATGAATACAATAATAAATGTGGGCCACCATAAAGATAACGATAAACAAAATTTCAACCCTGCGCCTCCCTTTTTTATTGGCAGGGGCAATTTGAGACGATGTTTTCTGCCTGCATTACCGCTATAACCCTTCACATCATTTACAATACACCCCTCCTTATCTCCTTGATATAAAGTTGCTTTAAGTAAAACTTACAGCTGATGAATGTGTAGAATATTTTGGTGTAGATGTAATTTATATTCCGTTGAAGGTTTAGTGTGAGTTTACGAAATTGTTAAAGATAGATAAAGGACCGATATTTACATTGGGGTGTGGGGCCGAGCTACTAAACTGACAGACGTTATGGCTGTCACTAAAATAAATGAATGGGACATAAATAAGACAGTATATCTCGATTCCGTGCACGGATTTATTATGATAGTAATGAATAGTTTATGGTCTGTTTGATTGTTTATTGTAAAACAGCGGAAGTAATGGCTCTTTCGCTGTTTTATTGCAGTCTGTTCGCGCATAAAATAATTTGAAGACTGTATGGATAAGCAATAATACATTTAGCGCTATTAAAGAAAATGTTCAGTAAATACGTCGTAAATCAAATCAATATGACAAATAAACCTGTCTAGTAACTCGTATGTCAGAGTCAAACCATAAAATATTACATTATGCAAGCATTACACAAGTCACGCTTGTCTTATTAGATAATTATCATGTTAATGGATGAAATATTCAAATTTAATGAAATATAATGTTCTCTTAACCTCCATTTCTATTAAGTAACCTCGTTTGACTGTTAGATTTTGATTACTGCCAATTACGCACTTAACAAGCGTCAGCTTAAACGATTGGCAATGTAGACGATAAATTAAAGTTAGCAATACATTTTGTAATCGTTAATGAGACTTCATTAGCAAGCCTAAAATGTGTTAAATTGAAACTGACGGCCTTATTTATGTCAATAAATTCTGTAATCTCTCCGCCTACTAATTTTGAACCAACATTTGCTTTTTCATTTCTATCAGCGACTAATGCATCTATATGATTAGATTTATCGCGCGCCTCAAATGCAGCGTGAGCTTCCCCTGGGGATAATTCTAAGCCCATTATTTATTAACACTTATTGGATTGCCACTGTTGACTCTTGTTACTATACTGGTAGAGACAGATGTGAAAATAAAACAGAATAACGACACAAAATATTTAGGCTTAAATTATTTTTAAATAGTGATGCATACGTCTTACTTAACTTCTTTTCCGGTAGAAGCCCATTAAGCATTTAAAGCACTGAACCCCTTTCCTGTTTGTGCCCCAAATAAAGCAACCGTTATCAGCGAGATATCACTTATCATATGATTACTTAGTTGAGTAAACACTTAAACAACACCGCATGTTCAGCAAATAGCTTAATAGCATCAGTAATTAAACATTGTTTTCTAAATAAAACAGTGTAAATTTGCTCGGTGACAAGACTGTGTGCTTTAATAATATCGACAAACGGCGGGGCCGTGTCAACATGCTCAAATTTATTGTTGTGTGAATCCATTAGCGGAGTACAAAGTGCGACGTAACTTACATCGCTTCTTACATTGATGACATATTTACCGACTATTAAGGAGACGAGGTAATGGTGGATAAACAAAACGAAAACGCTAATCAAATATTTGATGAGGAATTAAAGAGACACGGGTTCATGCACGTACGTGACGGGAAATAAGAAAGTTGTTTTGGCACCGAGATATATGACGGATTAGCGCGTGAAGGTCCGACAAACAGCCGTATAACAGCCATTTAAAAGTTAGCGGCGGACTCCGAACACGTTTCCCTGCCGGTGATTTATGCCTATCATTTCTGATAACGCTCGTATCTTTAGAGGCATAATTTACTTTGGTGTTTTCTGATTTAAAAGAACTATCGTCCTGTTTAAATTACACGTTCGAATTGATAATGGGGATTACTCACCATGATTTAGCATCATTTAGTGTTCTGTCGGCGTCGTTATCTCGCCGACTTCTTCGAAAAATAAAACACGGCCTTTAAAAAGAAAAAGTTATTTCGAGAACAAATTATCGTGTTTAAATATTTACTCGCCCAATATGTTGTCGAGGGCGCAGCCGACGCCATTAAACCTACGTGTAGGAAAAAAAATATCAACATAAATAAACTCATTTTCGCTGGCGTCGAGCAAACTCAAAGTGAAATCACCGGCTCGGCGTCGTGAGCATGAAAAATTCATTCGCAGCGAAACAAGAGGGCGGCGAGAATAATAATTTGAATAAATATCCAGCGGAGCCAGCGACAAAGCGCGCAACCACGCGTGCTTACACGAAGTGATGGTCTAATTTGGCAGCACCAGTCGCAACGTGTGACAGCTCACGCAAAAATGTTATTAAGTTTTAAGGACGTTACGGATGAGACATGGGAGACGGGAGCGGACGTCTCGCGTGAGCCTCCCGGAGGAGATTAGCGCAACAAAGCCCTGACGTGCCGAGATAGCATCGCGGCCTGTTTGCATTTTGATGTGTGATTAGCTCAGCATTAGCCATTCACACGATTCCGAGGAAACTAGTTGCTTGTGTCGTAAACGCGCTCACACATCCCCTTCCGAGAAGGACCGACAAAAGGGTGCTAAGTGTGCTCGCAAACACAAAAATAATAACAAAATCCCTATGTATTTTGACAGCATAATACTCGACGGTCACAAAAGGCGTCACGTCACGGGCAATCGGTTTCGCTTCCTAGCGGCCTTTGAGAAGGGTTTCAAACAAGTTTCGCAAATAATTTATTAAAAGTTTTTTTGCTGCGGTCGGCCTACTGCTACCGTTCGGCGGGGCGATGAAAGATTTCCTGTGGATTATAATTGACGAGATCTTTGTTGGTCGTGACAATAGAATGCTTTGTGAATTTGTAAATCGAGGTATTGTGATGCACGGGAGATTAGCAGAAGTGTTTGGAGCTGATGCTATTCGTGTATTTATAATTCTAAATGAGTAATTGAATGAGGCAAGTCGGGACAATGTGCTGCAAGACTCGGGTCGGATTGTCGCTTCCACGCGAGGGTATTGTGGCATAATGCGGTTAAGGACTGGTTTTTGAATCCGAATTGGACAGTTGGTAATCTTTCTGAGAATGCTTTGCGTCTGTAAGGCTTAATAGACAAGGATTAAAATTGCCCGGTAAGCGGAGTACGCTGGTTCGATTCCAGCTCGGAACACTGAAGGCCTTGGTCACTTTTTCTTTGTATATGACATTTATTTAATGTTTAGGATTAAAATTGGTGGAGTCCATTGATTTCGTATATTGTCCAGGATAATGATTTGGGCAGATTAACTTTCGCTGATCTTCTGGAGTCCTAAGCTAACTCTAACCGACATAAAGAGAAGTAAACGAAAAAGTGTCATTGAGCGAATAATAACGAATACGATTTTTTTAAATACGGGTTGATAATTACAATTTGTGTAACCGCTTTTTCTCTTATGTGAGAGTTTTAAGCATTTTTTGCACCAGAAATACCAGAATTAAAGCAGATTGATATTATTTACCAAGCGATTCGAAATTACAATATTTAGATACGTCACAAATTAGCACTACAAACCATACTTAATCAATGTCAAAAGTGTGCTATGTCAAGGAAACGTTGTTTTTGACACTGATAATATATGTTCATTCTGGACTGGTAGGAGTTTTTGAAGAGTGGGGGTTATTTTATTAATGAGCAAGAGGCCAGTTTTCTGCAGTAACTCAAAAATACATTGGGCATACAATAATTATATGAGTTAAAAATTTTTAGACAACGAGGCAACGCGGCCGGTGTCATGGGTACAACTGAGCCAGCTATGGTCCGCGGTGGCATAGCCTAGGTTATATAGTGCTTAAGTTTGACAAAGCCTGTTGCGGATTACTTCATTTGTATGTAGTGTAGATGACAAAATATGTTAGCTGATTTGTTTTATATCCACTTGAAGCAGGCGCTACTGATCATGAACTTTGTTTAAATTGTATTTGGGTTTAGTTATGATTTTGTTCTTTATTGTATTTTTTAAGGCTGACAATCAGGAGACTTGACACTTGACAAATGGCGCCCATAGAAGTGATGAAACATGCATATTGCAATAAATCATTTTCCATAAAGTTGCTCAAACCTCATTGGCTCCCGGCCACCCAGGCCGTGCGTTCTGCGCGTACGCAGGCGCGCATACAAATGGACGCCACATCGGTCACAGAATATATAAAAGTACAGTCATCAACAAAGCTGTGAATATAAAGTGCTAAAATATGTATACACAACTTTATTGGCTGTACATAAGGGTGGGTATACATATTTTTGGCACTTGGTTTGTATTAACAGCTGTGTTGTTGACTGTACAAGGTGCTTCGGTAGCTGGAAAATAATTGTTATGCTGCAGAGTTATGAATCGTTGGCTGCAATTATATTATCAAATTATGCGATGTGCGAGCTTTAAGAATGCAAATAAATACACCCTGTTTTTATTGAATTCCGTGAACTTTAAGGGATGGTTCTTTAGTTCAAATACAATCAATTTCTCTAAGAAACTAGTATCTTAACTCTACCGGTTATCGAGTTATTAAAAAAATAAAAATAATTACTGAACACGTGTGTGACAGCCTTTACCACTTCCCAATGTTATTTGTTTTGACATGAGCCGTCAATCACTTGACACTAACTTGAATATTATTCTTAAGGGTCTCTCACACTAATTAATTCATTTATTATGTATGAAAACGATGAAACAATTTATTTGCGAATTTAACTAAAAGTGATGTACAGGGTGGTAACGAACCTAACGATATGTCGAATTTATCGGAAAACAAAAAAAAAACGCGGTGTATAATAATACTTGCATTGATGATAGTTAAGATAATTTGAATAAGTGCTAGTTGGCTTCATTATTGTAAGTACTTTCAATTATATCGTAGCGTCGCATTCGACGAGACAAGGCGAGGTTTGTTACTCTTTGATAAAGATCCTCGGAAATTGATCGAAACATGTCGAGCGTTATTTCGCCTTAAGTAAAACGCATAAAAATATTGTAAAATATGTTTGAGTCTCGTGGTAGTTTTATAATTTTTAGTGATTTGGCCGACTATTGATTTGGCCGACTAGGCCGACTACCGACTAGTCGGCGCCTGGGTGGCCGATTAGTCGGCCGACTAGTCGGCTAGTCGGCCAGAACATAATTTTCGATAAATTCACATTTTGAATGTCATTTTTGGTCCTTCGTTCGCGCTTTTCATGATTTTTTACAGATGTTCAAAGGTTCATGACAATATTTATATACAATTTCCATTTTTAACAACCGGCTTGGCTTAGTGGGTAGAGTAGTGACCCTGCCTATGAAGTCGATAATCCTAGGTAGGAAATTTATTTCTGTGGTGATAACAGATATTTATTGTTTTGGCAAAAAAAGGAATTACTAATAGCTACATAATACAACCATAATTTTCAGCTGGTAATTTAATTTTGTACTGTTTTTCTATCACTAATGAAGTGCCGACTAATCGGCCCTTTTTGCCGACTAGTCGCCGACTAATCGCCGACTACAAATGTGGCCGGATAGTCGGCTTTCCCGACTAGTCGGCGACTAGTCGGTACATCCCTACTAAAAATAGATATCTTACCTAATAACTCTACATGTGACAAACTTCCATAAATAAATAAATATATGTATAACATAACGACTTATATGACATTCTTAACATTTTCCTGTAGGTACAAGCAGGTGTAAAGGAAGCTCAGACGGACAAGTATATTTTTATACTGATTTTATTTCAAGCGAACTCGATTGCTTGCAATTAGGTACCATAACAATTATTCCCTGATGATGACAATCTATTTAGGTAGCAAAAAAGCCTAATAACAATTAATTTTCAATTCGCAGAGTAATTACTAATTAGCAAACAGCCATTTCTTTTTCTATGTCAGTTAAAAACCCTTAAACAGGTAATCATGCATCGTGTACAGTCGACTACAAAGAGATGTATCCATTTTTTTACCTTATTGCATTGTAATAAGGTGAAAAAGTGTATACATATCTCTTTGTAGTCGACTGTATCTATTAGTGTATCCATATTACGGATTGATGTATAAAAAATATTCACTTATGATAATATTAACGATTTAATACGGGACTGACAAAGCCCATACAACAAAGCGTACCCCGTGAAATGGGCCTTTTAGGCTTAAAACTAGATGGCGCGGCTTTGCAGCCTGGAAGTGGCCAAAATTTTTCCCAAATATTTTTGCGTGTTTTTGTTTTTTAAGACCAAATTACATATTTCTTTATTTTTATATCAAGATTACACTTCAATACGTACTTTGAAAAGAAAAAAAAAATTGTAGGCATCATTATTGTAGTTATAGGTATTTAATAGGTGGCGCTAAAAAATTGAGATACGATTCTTAGTATGAAGATTGTAAAACCTATATAAACCATCCTTGATATTAATGTACATTAATTCCAGTTTTCTTTTTTCTATTGCATGGTGTAGGTATCTTAGAATATAGAATCCTTTGTTTTAAAAGCAGCATAAAAATGTAAATATGTATTAAATGACAGACATCTGCCACGCGATGATATCTCAACTAATAATCATAAAACCATTAAAAATAATACAATGGTGAGAATTATCGAGAAACAGCTCAATAGTTATCTTTACCAAAGAAGGACACATTCAATATTAATAAGATTTGCGTTTATGATAATTATTTAAAGGGGTTTGTATGGTTTTTAGTAGTAGTAAAATAAAATAGAGGCGCCACGATTCTATTATTCGGTATTCGGTCTATTCGGACTTGGCTTAATGTCGACTTTGACTCCCTTGCTGATAGACCTATTTGAAGAAAAATATTGAAAAATTAATTACATAAATTAATTTTTTTTTTTGGAATTTTAACTTTTTTTGAGATTTTTTTTTTGTTTTCGAATAATTTATTTTCTTCATGACTTATTTTGATTTGATTCATTTCAATAAAAGTTTTGAATGATTCATTTCAACTAATATTTCGATATTTTGGTCAAATCGGTAAAAATACATCATGGCCAACTTTAAGAGTTTTGAATGATTCACGGTTATTTTCATTAGACTTATATTGACCGGGATATAGACCGATTACCTTTTTGATTTTTGTCGAGCTCCCGATATGTCGAAATATCGGGAGCTCGACAAAAATCAAAAAGGTAATCACGGTCTATATCCCGGTCAATATAAGTCTAATGGCCAACTTTGTGGCTTGGCGAACAGTTTTAATATTTTATTAATAAGTTTAATAATTATTTTCAGTATAATCTGTCGCTGAATACTTGCCGGTTTGGCCGAGCGGCCAAATGTTGGTTATTCGGCCAAAACCTCAGTTCTCTAGGTAAAAGTATAAAAAGTGATATTAACAATGGGTATTGAATGCGACTACCGTTTATGGGACAAAAGCTCCGATTGGAGAGGACTCGTCAACTGTCTGTTCTCTGACAGGTCTGTTCCTGTGGATATCCGCGAGTTGTATTGGTTGAAGAAAACGAAAATAACTCAGTATAAATAACCTAACCACAAAATTAAAATTAAAAAAAAAAACTCGACATAGTGGACCGATTTTAATGAAACATGGCTAATAACACTCCCGGCTAACTCAGCCATCAAACAAAAAAAAATCTAAATCGGTTCATCCCTTTGGGAGCTACGATGCCACAGACAGTCACAAACACAGACAGACACGTCAAACTTATAATATATAACACTTCAAAAAAATTAATTGAATCATTGATATGAGTTTATCCGACGAACGCTGCATAAAGAAGTACTCGATTTTCATTAGACTTATATTGACCGGGATATAGACCGTGATTACCTTTTTGATTTTTGTCGAGCTCCCGATATTTCGACGCAGTTGCATGCATCATGATCACGGAAAACTGACGAAGGCGGGTGGATGTTAAAGTTGTATAGACAGCGCGCGATCTACCCTCCTTCGCGCGCGTCGGCTGCGTTCACTTTCAGCGTTACCACTGGTCGCGTTCACACTCGATGGTCTGTCCAAACCAAACACACTACACTCACAGTGTCACTACGTTTGTTCAATTCTGACTTCACCGGTTTTTTACACAAAAGGTAATCACGGTCTATATCCCGGTCAATATAAGTCTAATGAAAATAACCGTGAATCATTCAAAACTCTTAAGTACTCGATTGTTTATGTCACCTCTTACTGTAACAATGAAACGTGTAAGACAGATAAACTGCTTAAAACTATTAGTCAAAAATAATTATTTTTCATTACACTGGTAAACGAGGAAAATCAACAACTTAACAAATCATTATTCTCAGACTTTATGAATATGTAATTCGTAACCTTTGACTTAATAATGTAAGTCCTTTGCCGTCAAGTAAATTACATAAGGTCAAAACGTATGCCAAGAAGTTGTAAACAAACAGTTTACACTTATCAGTCAGAATGCAAAAACTGTTATTATAATTTAGGCACTGGTGCCACCAAATACGAGCAAGCGATGAGCTATCGGATATAGAAAAGAATAAATGTCGCCAGTGTAAATAAAAGAGAGACAACAAGCGATTTCTACCATAGGACTCTTAGACGCACGGCCGGTTTCCATCCTTACTTGGTAGATATTCCGCGAATTCGCACGAAGCGCTTTGCTTCTTCTTTTCTTATTGCATTAAAAAACAAGATACAATTTAACATGCAAGAATATTCATCAAAGAATATGAACAGACTAAGTACTCTATGGAAATTAATTACAATAAATTATATTATTGCTTAATAATACGTCGTTCTTCTTCAGAGAAAACATATCAAATTATCACAGAAGAAAAAGATAATATGAATCTCAATGTCATTAAATATGTAATTTTACCTACACAACATAAAATATAAAATATTTGATGTGCTTTCTTATCTGAACTGTGTCCTCTATACATAATACAATTATTTTAATTGCTATTCGTTTTTTGTAGTTTCTGGTTCGGGCCATGCATTACCATTGCCATTGCCATTGCTATTGCCATTGCCATTGCCATTGGGTCATTGATTACTCGCTTTGGTGGGACCAGTGCCTTACTGCATTTTCTTAGCAACTTTATTAAAAAATAAAATAAATACTTCTTTGTGCTATTGTATGATAATTTTATGTCTTATTAATTCTAACTAAACGCGTGTAAAAGTGACCTTAGCTGTCAACTTTTTGTGCAGTACGATTGACACTTGAAATTTTTAATGATGCACTAACCAAAAGTGAGTTGTAAATTTGCTTCCTTGTATTTTATTCCTCCCAAATAATAAATAGTGGTCTATCTGTGCTGAAGCATTTCTCAAAATAGGTAATTATTTCAAGGTTTAGAACAAATGAAAAATAAAAATATTTAGGAATTCTTGTTGAATAAAGGTCCTGGTACTCCTGGTACACACACTTTTATCAGAATGAGGTTTTGTAAAAATCTAAAGTAGGTTACTTCACAATCCCTTTCAACATTGTTAAAAAAATTAAGTCTTTGTCGCACTCAGTAAAGTCAATTTGATGAGTATTAACTACTGTAGCGCCACACTGAAGTACCCATGGAAACTATAGCTGAGTTATCGAGTATTAGTGGGCCTAATATGAAGAATGGTACATTTATCTGAAGCCTCACGGGAAACTATTTTATAGCTACCTAATAACTGTACACTTTTGCAACTTCTATCCCATAAAAGAGTTCGATTGAGCATTTTCTCCTGTATCTTTGTCTGTAGGTATTCTAAGGGCCGGTTGCATCAAACTGTCTATGTTACCGTTAAAGCGTTCGTAAAATTTTATTGTATGGGAAGTTCCATACACGTCTGCTGCGTGACGATGATGTGTCTGTCAAATGTGTTTGATGCAACTGGCTCTTTTTTTACCGGGACCGGGAGACCAGGGGCGATGACGGACTAACCAGAATAGGACTACCGTCTAAAACCACCAACGAATTCCGTCTCCGCCTTAGGTGGAGTGTCGCAGGGTCACTATAAGCATTCCACCACGTAGGATGCAACTGGCACTAAGTCTATAGTCAAATTTTAAATTTGGAACTCCGTTCGAACCCGCGGTGACCGACAGTTGCAACCCTTCGCTGATCGCCGCCGACATTGATTGACAGCCGTCGGCGAGTTGTCGGCGTCAGCCGTCAGACATGCTAATGACATTGTTTTACATATAATAACTCCTATTAACATAAGTGGACGGTTCAAATTCGAGATCAAAGGGTTGATGTGTTTATGTTTTTGTTAGTGGGATTTTGAACCGACTTTTATGGGTGGTAAATTAAACTTTGAAGTGTGGTTATCTATATAATTAGTTCGTCTTTAATTGGGGTATTCATTTCATACATTTTTTTCTGAACTACACACATGAATTTGCTCTAGCTAAAAATAAGTTGAAGATTATTAAAAGCTAGTTCACGAGTCATTAAAACATTTTTACTTATAGGTACGTGAAATTCATAACTATTCTTAACAGTTCTAAGTAAATTGTACACCAGCTGTACAATAAGAACGTACCTATAACAATTTTAATACAATGTGGACTGATGATTTACACAAGCAGCTGGTGGCGATCAACTATCATAAAACGTTCTATAATAAAATATATCTAACATTAAAATAATATCCATATTATGTTGATAATAATTGTCGTGGGCCTCAGTCAATCTGTGTAAGAATGTCCTATAATATATTTATTTATTATTTATTTATTTAATAATTGTTATAAATTTAAATAGATATCATACACGAAAGAAGAAACGACAGGACCCACTGGTGGCCGAGCCGGGAATCGAACCCGCTAACGTCTTGTCAGAACAGTTGTTAATAGGTACTATTATTAATGTCCTATAATATTTATTTATTTATTATTAAAAGCAGGCCACAGCTGATAAAAATAATTACAAACAACGTTTTTACGTAATGAACGTTATTTTCGTCGCGTCTCTCATCTCCGATATGGTCTAGTGGCTAGGATACCTGGCTCTCACCCAGGAGGCTCGGGTTCGATTCCCGGTATCGGAATATCTTTTTGCATTTTTTTCCAGTGTAGTGTATATTTCTTTATCGTTTTATTTTATAAGTACGTTTCAAATTAAATATTATCCATAAAACTTACAAGCCTCGAGTAAATCAAGTTTTGATATTATTTGTTTCTAATTGACGGTTTGTTGTATATATTATTTTTTAATGCCATTATAATTTAAGTAATTTTTTTTTTGTATGTTTAATGATTCACAAAGTCATTTGATTTTTAAATATTTAATTGTTTCTGTTAAGACAATCTTTATAGAAGTTAAATAATTATATGTAGAAGAGAAAAAATTGTGTAACATTAAATTTCATCATAACATCATTATTTTACATCGTAGTATTCATATATTCATATTCATATTTATTTATTCAATAACAATATTACATTGTGTTTGAATCTTAAATCTAGGCACGCAAAAACAAAACATAATATTTGAAGAAACATAAAAAAATCGGTTTAATCACTATCACTTCACTATCACCACAGATCAAATAATACTAGTACAGATACCTAATCCCATACTAAAAATGGGCGCCGTCCTAAGTATTCTAGACCTGTAGGCTAAATTTAATCCACACTCAAAGAGCTAGATGGCGCCAGTAGCCACGCGTGGCCAACAAAACTCTTATCAGTATCCTACGTCGAAATAGTCATCAAACTGCAACATCTTGCGACATCTGTTTTAGCTTTCACGCACTAAACCTATAACGTCACATGGACGTTTAAAGTCGAACATTACTAGATGGCGTTGCCGTGCGGCTTGTATGTGTGCTCGCCGCGTACGTATAATATACTCGCTCTGTCCGCAACACATGCAAGCGGAATTGAATGAACGAGATCCGCGGCGCCCCACCCCGCGCCCCACGCCCCGCGCCCCGCGACCACAGCGCCGGCGACCTTGAGTTGAGAGGCCCCAGCCCCCGACCAAAGGGTGCATTGATTTGTTAAAATTTAAAGCACTCGAAAGCAGGCGCGTAGTTAATTAGAAATATGGACATGAATATTATTATGTAAGAAATACATAAGTATAATAGCTAAGAATGTACATGTAGTAAACATAATGAAGAAAATGTAAAGTACGTATTTGATAAAACATTTTCGAGAGTAATATTTTTACTCATAAAATTGTGCAAACACTGCAAACTTAATTTAAACTCCGAAACTATTTATTTTCTGAAACATGGTATGAAATGTTGTCATTACGTCCTTTTAAGTTAAAATATGCTTCCCGGTACCACAACATAGTGTAATTTAAAAATACAGATATAAAATTAATACTTCGCAAATAAATTACGACTATAAACACATAAAATTATTAAAACACCAAGACCAGACAATTTAAGCCTGGCGTCCACTAGGCGCGCCGAGTCGAGCCTTGGTAACCCTTAGGCCGTTTTTACATTATCCGATCCGATATCGGATGTCGGAAGGATTTCAATGGAAAAAATCCAAGATGGCGCCTGTAATGTATGGGATATCGGTCCGACATCCGATATCGGATCGGATAATGTTAAAACGCACTTAAATGCATGCTTTTTTAGGGTTCCGTAGTCAACTAGGAACCCTTATAGTTTCGCCATGTCTGTCTGTCCGTCCGTCCGTCCGTCCGTCCGTCCGTCCGTCCGTCCGTCCGTCCGTCCGTCCGTCCGTCCGTCCGTCCGTCCGTCCGTCCGTCCGTCCGCGGATAATCTCAGTAACCGTTAGCACTAGAAAGCTGAAATTTGGTACCAATATGTATATCAATTACGCCAACAAAGTGCAAAAATAAAAAATGGAAAAAAATGTTTTATTAGGGTACCCCCCCTACATGTAAAGTGGGGGCTGATTTTTTTTTCATTCCAACCCCAACGTGTGATATATTGTTGGATAGGTATTTAAAAATAAATAAGAGTTTACTAAGATCGTTTTTTGATAATATTTATATTTTCGGAAATAATCGCTCCTAAAGGAAAAAAAGTGCGTCCCCCCCCTCTAACTTTTGAACCATAAGTTTAAAAAATATGAAAAAAATCACAGAAGTAGAACTTTATAAAGACTTTCTAGGAAAATTATTTTGAACTTGATAGGTTCAGTAGTTTTTGAGAAAAACACGGAAATCTACGGAACCCTACACTGAGCGTGGCCCGAAACGCTCTTGGCCGGTTTTTTTAATATAAGCATAGGTACTTACTTATATGGCGTCGCGTCGAGGTCTCGGTCTCGGCCCACTCCGCCGCAGATCGGCGACCGAGCGCGCATTCATGTGCGTTCGGAAATCCTAGCCAGTCGGCAATCGTCGCGTCTCATACTTCCATATCGATAAGGTTTGATTTCGCATGCATCGCATCGGTCGTGCATGTGGCAAATGTCGGAAGGATTTCAAAGGCAAAAATCAAAGATGGCGGCTTCAGTGTATGGGATATCGGTCCTACATCCGATATCGGATCGGATAATGTGAAAACGCACTAACGGTTAATGCTTAGGCCGTTTTCACATTATCCGATCCGATATCGGGTGTCAGATCGACATCCTACATCCGATAAACGCTTCCGATAGTGTCGGATGTAGGTCCGATAAAAAGCATTGTTCCAAATCAATGAAGTATGATTTTGTATCAAAAAGTATTTAAAAAATGTTTTATATTTAATAATTATAAGCACTATATTCCAAATATTATATTGTAAAATTAAAATAACGGCATAATAGATACTCAAGAGTGTCAGGCAAAATAAATAATTTTACATTCAATTATATCTACTAAAAGATGATAAAACTAGTATCCGCAATTCGGACCGATGCATTACAAACTTTTTTTTTCAATGGAAATTGTTCAACTAATTTGAATTTCGATCATTGGCAGCTGTTTAATAGACGACATTTTTGTCACGCACACTACTACAAACGTATATTATTAACGCACACAAACAAATATTATCGGCCGACAGCTGAATATTCTACGAACACGCGAGCGGGAGCGAGGCTGCCGCGATTTTGGTGACGCAATCATAGACTAAAAAGTTAACCGCGCAGATGTGCCATTTTCATTGTTCCTACTAATGTGTTTCACCTCTAATAGATTTGCGAAATATATTTATTTCAATTTGGAAAATTATTAGGTAACTACTTACTACTTTATGAATTATGTTATGTTACTATAATATAAAAAAAAGTTAATTTGTTTATTGATTGTTAATAGTTATTGAGTAAAATTGTATTTTTAGCACGCTCACTTTTTGCTGTTTTCTTTGGCCTGGTCATGAAAAAAGAGAACAATGGATACGCTTTGTCCAAAAAAACTGACCGCACTATATATATATTATTATATATAAGTATATATTTGTATTTTAAAGAAGAAGATAAATCTTCAAAAAAAGAGCGTACACCCATCTTAAAGGCCGGCAATGCACCTCCAACACCCCTGGTGTTTCGGGTGTCCATGGGCGGCAGTGATCGCTTACTTTGTATTTTTTAAGTTGTAAATAAATAAATAAATAATTTTGACAGGCGGAATATAATAATGTATCACATCTGATGGTGGACTTACTACTCTACGCGTAAATTACCGCTTCGCGCACTCCGCGCATTTGTCAGCTTGTGCAGAGTTTCCGTCTGGCAACGTCGCCTATAGTACGTTGTACATATATCTCAATGAACGGAACGCACACAATCGCACCGTTTCGTTGGCAGTATAATACTGTAGATAGTGGCAGCTCCATCTAGTGACAATATGCAATAAAATTTAGGTAGCTCGATACTGTCGCGCGCAGCCCGCGCAGGTTGTTCTCGTTGTTGCGTCATAGTCAGTAGCAATATATTACGTGATATTATTTCTTTGAAAATTTCTAAAATAATGCATTAAATTTGTGTTGTCATCGATGTTTGTATTTAATTTATAATGTACTTAATTTATGACGCTTCAAATACCTTTAAATCTATTTGATAAAAAAATAATAATCGTCAATCGTGACACTTGGCGCCATCTATGACTTCTATTTGGAAATAATTTTGCACTGTTCCGGATGAGACCCCATGCTATCACTATCACTACATAGTATAAAACAAAGTCGCTTTCTCTGTCCCTATGTCCCTATGTATGCTTAAATCTTTAAAACTACGCAACGGATTTTGATGCGGTTTTTTTTAATAGATAGAGTGATTGTAGAGAAAGGTTTACATGTAGGTATAGTACCCGTGTGAAGCCGGGGCGGGTCGCTAGTATAATATAAAGTGCAACAACTACAGCTAGTAATGAACATTAATTTGTCAAAATAGTAATCACGGTTTAGACGGTACTTAACAAACAATTATAATTTTAAGCAAATATTCCTATACATATAAGTATGTATATACATACATACTGCACTTGTATATGTATACGCAATCATTTCGTACATAGAAATACCAAACGACATCCGATCACACAGCTGTCAACACAAACATAAAATGATCAGCCTCCGTCATTGCAGTAATTCAATCGCAGACAGACGGACAGACAGACGTAGACAATTACACCCCAGTTATAAATCCCTACCACTCTTTACCATACTTGAATTTAGTAGCCGATAATACTGACAATCTAGCTGAAACCTTAAATTATACTGATGAAGGTTGTAATCTGGATGATGATTCGGTGAAGTTGGATTTAAATTCTGATATTCTGCATTCAAGTAGCGAGACTGAAATGGACGTCGATTGACAGATATCAATACAGAATCTGGCTGCAGATTGGACAGAATTCAAATGTCTGAGGATTCTTTGGAAATAAGGTGCATGTGAAATTGAGCGGATGGAATGTTGAATTTAAAAGGGTTGTATAGCTTTATTTGGAATTATCCCTTTCCGACCGGTTTGATATAATCCTGCAAATTATTTAAAAAAAATCTGGACAGAAAGTAAATTGTATTTTCGGGCTCAAACCTATACCGATCGAATCTGCAGACACTAGCAACACGTAATAATAGTAAATACCTTAGGTTGGCCGGGTCAGTCGGTCGCAAGACATGTTTGAAGATGGCGCGGTATTTTGGTGAGAGTAGTGACCCACGTAAGTTCATAATTTCGTATATTTTTGGTGACAAACCTTTTATTTAATGCATGATTTTTACTGTTAAAGAGCTAGTGGTTTTATTAATTATGAATTAAGACTAAAATTAAGTGATTTCGTGTTATTAATAAGATCGTAAAAAAGAAGTGCACGAATTTGTAGGTTCGGTCGTAGCCCGTAATCCGTTTGCCATAAATATCTGCACGTTTATGTGTATTCGGCCTTTGGGCGTAAAATGAATTTCGAACAAATAATCAAATATTTTCGCGGTTTATTACAAATTTCGGTTTGTAATTCAATATTTATATTCTATAGGGCGTCCATTAAGTGATGAACAAATCCTTGAAATTTTGTGCAATGGTGAAATATCAGATACTGAAAATTTTGACGAGGGCCTTGAAGAATCAACTTATTACCTTTTTGAATGGCGTGACAACGAAAGTTTGGAGGTTGACCAGCTGTTTTTTGAACCTTCGTCTTCAAATACTTTAACTGATTTAAAAATACACGATCTGTCAATTGTTTCTGAGACGCAATGATAATGATTTAGCTTTGGTGAATGCATGGAGGGCATACGTACAAAATTGTTTGCGACGCCATGGGCCTCCCTAGACGCAAAGTACTTATACTAGATTTCCGCTTGGAAATCTTTGCAATGCTCATTAAAGCACCAAGAAAACGGCGTAATGAATAGAGAAGCATGTTCGAATGACGTTTCACATGGTAAAACACCTGTGAGGCCCAGAAAGAGTCAGAGCTCGCCAGCCCCTTGCATCTATCATATTTGATAGTTATTAATCATTTGCCTAAATTTGACGATATGAAATCCCCCAAAACCTGCATTCCCCATTCGAATCCTGATCCAGTCGAACTAATACACGTTGCATCAACGTTGCAACAACGTGTACCTTTGCATTACACGCAAAAATAAATGTTTGAAAGATTTACATACGAAGTAAGTGATAGTTGGAATGAGATTTTTTTCGTCAATTGTTTTTTTTATAGTTTTTTAATCCTTGTATTATGTAAAAACGAATAATAGATGATTATAAAAAAAAGTTTTATTATCTAAAATAAGATATTTAGTCACTTTTTACGTGTCCTTCCGAATTTGCACTTTTGTGCATTTACATATAGGTCCTGAACGTCACTTTCCTGCATGCGATTTTTTTATTGATTCAAGGCAATAAAATTTTTTATATTATTTTTTACGAGTATTTGACGACCATTGAAAACTGTTCACATGCATTTTTTATGAGATTTTAGAAAATAATTTTCTCGGTCGTAAAGGGTTATTTGTTTAATGTTTATTTTGAAAGGAACGTTACGTTTCAGGTAGGTACCTATATGAACACTTAAATACAACAATAGTAATTATTTGAACACTTTGGTTCACCAAAGAACTTTTTTTTTTTCATTTCATAAACCAAAAAGGATATTAAATGAAAACAAAAAGTGTGTATAAAATAAAATAATATTATATTTTGATTTCTATGATTCAAAAATATTTCATTTTGTTAAACGTAGGTATACCCATTTAGTTCTAATGCATAATGTTAATGTTATCCATATCTTTTTTCTTTGGATTTACTAAAAAAACGGTGGTTCTTTGACCTTATCAGATTTATAAGCCGATTTTTACTTAGTACAAAATGAATAAATACCACCGATAAAGCTATTTCACGCAAGGCTAGACAAATCTAAACAATACAAAGCACGAAATTGGTACATTGCCTAGTCACGCCGCTTTATGCATTATGTAATCGTGATGAGTTGTCATTTGGTTTTGCATCAGTTCCTATTTCTGAGCCGTTACAGCAATCCTCTAATCTGGTAGCACATGGTAATCTAATCCTCCTGTTTATGGACCGCTCGAGTTACCTGCGGCGTCTTTGTCACATTATTTTCGTTGTCGGATTCTCTGTTATTGTTATTCTATCTTTGAGGTGTGGCAGCAGTTTTTGTTTGCTCTCCACTTTAATTTATTTGGCCGCTTTTTGTTGCTACGTATAATCCTCTCGGCTCGTGATGGGAATCAAAAATGAGACTCACGGCTTTCGGAACTGGGAGTGCGTACAATCGATTTCACGAAAATTTTAACGGTTCAAATTTGTTTTTATGAAAAACTGTTTTATGGCGAGTAAATTTTATTTATAAAACTTTATTTTTATAGTTTAGCTCGACTCCTGGAGTTAATCTGCCATTACGATCTCCGCGTCGCGCATTTACGAGGATCACTGGATATTCTCGAACACCCACGCTCTCGAAACGCCGTAATTTTATGCTAAGACATTATCATCAAACTCTTAAGCGATCTAGTCCCGCTCAAATTAAACAAGCGATAAATAAACCATAAATGGTGTTGATGCGACAACGAACATGACACCTCGCTGAATTTAATCTCAAGCTGAATTGTATTTAAATTTAATGCATTATTGAACCGGCTAAAAGAATTGGAATGGATCAAAGCCACTCCACGACTTTTGTACTCTTTAACGTCTGACTCGGCAGCTACCGGTTTTTAGCTTCTGATTGACGGTTGTTGGCTCCGCTTACCGACATACCAACTTGACGTTTACTTTTTTACATTCTTTCTCGCGTCTGAATAGAGTCTATTCTCGTTCGATATCCCCGCAAATATTAGTTTTTATGTCGGCATTTGCGGCGGCGCCGGCGGACAGGGCCTGATCTCAAATATCATCCAGTTATTCATTACTCGTTTCTATTCAGTTTAAATCATAATCAGTACTTTTATTACGAGTCTCAGACAGTTTTCTCGAGTCATCGTGGAGATTAAAGATTGTCTGTCAGATAGTGGGCTCAAAGTGACATTGTTGCAGTGGCTCATGATTGTAAATCGTAATTATTAGCAGTTAGATGACGTATTATGATCGCATAAGCCTCGAGAATGACTGTCTAATTCCAACACGTGTATCTATTTACATAATTCAGCCGTCTAGTCGCATATTTCTTATTTAAAGTGCCAATGAATATTTTGTAAGAGCGAAAATTAATATCTGTCTGAATTCAACTTTAACGAAACGCTTACGCCAACCGCGAATTTATCATCAAGAATTTTGATAAACGAAAGAAAATTGCTCAAGGTTTTGACTGGTGGAATTTATTAACAGAATTACTCACAGACAATGAGGAATATTTAGACGCGGCAAAGACAAATTGTCGGAGTTATTGTTGAGATAAACAGCGGAGACGAAAATGAATGCATTAGTGGGGCTGCTTTGATGAGATCTTCGCGGGAAGTTTACACAATAACGCGCCCTATTAATCTTATTTTATAATAAACATTTCGTTCTGGGTAACTACTGTAATAAAACAAAATGATCTTCTTCTAAAATTTAACACACAAAAGAAGAATTTATTACAATAGGAAAGGCTGCTTTTACCGAGGTATTATTTTCCTGTAAGTACTAATCATAAAGCCAAACTATAAAATATAAACTTATGAGAAATAATAACTACAACCTAACTTGTTAAATAATTATTGACAGTACCATTACTTGAATGGAATGAATTAACACGTTCGCGGACGCGTATTCTATAGCATACGTTTTTGTACTCCTTCTGGTGACGCGTATGCTATAGAATACGTTATTTGGTTTGAATTTCTGCGTCTGTTTGCTTAGTAATCTGCTTGTTTACAGTATAATATTATTCACCAACATTTCCTCTACCATTCACTAGAATCATAGTATGCATACTGCAACATTACATAGTTTTATCGCAGTTAAAAAATATGCTGTGGCGTCACAGATCGAGTTCACCTTTTTGTGACGCGTATGCTATAGAATACCTCTTTGTATGGAAATTTGCGCAGTAGCCCCGCGAGTGTCACCGGGAGTTGGCCCGTGAAATGTGGCCAAATTTCGAGCGCAAACGTAATTTTACGGATTGTTTAAAAAATCATAAGTAATTATTTTTACAGTTTATATATATTTTTGTGTTGCGGTTTTGTTAACAAACATGTCCACTGTCGTTTTATAATAATACACCGTGATTTTGGTTACGATAAATTAAGAAAACCGAGGCATGTTTATACCTATTATTTGAGTAATTTCCTTCGTACTTAGTCATTGCTTTGCTCATATAATTGTGAATAAACCCTATTTCTGGTTGATACTGACTGTTTACGTTAAATTATGTCTTTTAGAGTGAATTTTGTTGGTGTTTAACTACTTGAACTTGGTTTAGATGCTTGTAAAATAGTATATAAAGCTGGGGGAATCATCGCGTAGTGAGAGGTAGTGGATGAGTTCTATCCAGAAATCATCGCACCAAACGAAGGCCTTTAGCACCTATACAACAGCAGGTTTGAACAAACATTATTCTAGTCTCAATGACGAAACGGGTGACTACAGTTCTGACGAAAGTTAGGTACTCCAAAAGAGTCTGTAGGAGATACACATTTAGACAATTCTTCTTGTACCAAAAAACTCTGTATTCGTGAACAAGCTTTATACTTTTATTTGTGGGCATCATCCCCGCAGCCAGAAACACTAAATGTTTTATTTGATATGATTCTACAGAATGAATCTGCTGTATCACCATCTACGGATCGTATGCTATAGCATACGGTGTCATATAAGATCACATTTTGACTCAGTATTGTGTCACGGTATGCTATAGCATCGTATGCTATAGCATACGGTGTCACATAAGATCACATTTTACCTCTGTATTTTGTCAGGTATGCTATAGCATCCGAATGCTATAGCGTTCCTCGTCACATAATAACCCTAATATAAGCTGTCTAAGGACAGGTATTCTATAGCAGTCGAAAAATTCCCATACAAAATATTGGTGTCCCAGAGGGGTGACTGAGCGTCCGCGAACGTGTTAATTACTAGTAGTCAAAGTTGACTACTAATAATCAAGACAATAATAATAATAGTTGATAAGTATCAAGACACGTAACTGGCTATAGGTTTTCTGGATGAGTAGGTAACTTTTTGTATCTAAAGAGTAAAATTGTTATATAATTGCTAAAACCGACATGAATAATAATAGAAATACCATCAATTACACTAACATCCATCATACCTCAAGTATTCTAAGAACCTGCATTGTCTAAAACCCTCAATCCATACAAAACAATGAAAGATAAGGCACGAAGAACAAAAGATAGGATAGAGCTAATTATTCATCATTAGCGCCCTCCCGATGATGTATGGGACCATCCATCTTGGCTTTGTTTCGTTCAAGGAAGTTCAAATGGCAAATGCGATTTTAACTGCTCGTGTGGTTGTCGGTGTTTCGAAGTGGATTGACGAGTACTGTGGAATGGGGGAAGTATGGTAGGAACATGTGGTTTTAAAAATATACTCAAACGTAGGGAACAACAAAGTACAAAAAGGGGAAAGTACAAATAACTTAGAAATAATCGTTTGGAACTGCGTAATGGCTTAATCCTTATAGTTATTTCTAAAAATATTACCTATTTAAATACATAAATAAACAAAGTTAAAGTTCTTGTTGTTCTAAATTCAGAATGAATTATATTATTAGATATCAGAAATAATCATTTATTTCTTTTTATCTTTTAATAACTGTATTATAATTCATTTGGAAAATACACTTGACCCAGAATGTAAAATAAATGTGTCTAGTCAGTCAATTTGCGTACAATTTTAATAGAAACCACGTTGTTTCCTTTTTTAGGGTTCCGTAGTCAACTAGGAACCCTTATAGTTTCGCCATGTCTGTCTGTCCGTCCGTCCGTCCGTCCGTCCGTCCGTCCGTCCGCGGATAATCTCAGTAACCGTTAGCACTAGAAAGCTGAAATTTGGTACCAATATGTATATCAATCACGCCAACAAAGTGCAAAAATAAAAAATGGAAAAAAATGTTTTATTAGGGTACCCCCCCTACATGTAAAGTGGGGGCTGATATTTTTTTTCATTCCAACCCCAACGTGTGATATATTGTTAGATAGGTATTTAAAAATGAATAAGGGTTTACTAAGATCGTTTTTTGATAATATTAATATTTTCGGAAATAATCGCTCCTAAAGGAAAAAAAGTGCGTCCCCCCCTCTAACTTTTGAACCATATGTTTAAAAAATATGAAAAAAATCACAAAAGTAGAACTTTATAAAGACTTTCTAGGAAAATTGTTTTGAACTTTATAGGTTCAGTAGTTTTTGAGAAAAATACGGAAAACTACGGAACCCTACACTGAGCGTGGCCCGACACGCTCTTGGCCGGTTTTATGATAATACAAATACCTGCCACGGCGACTTCCTCTCAACTCCTAATTGAATTAGAATTTTATAAATGGCTCAGACAACATGAATATGATGATTGGACATTACGAAAACAGCCCACTTGTCATGTTTGAAATAAAATAATGAGCTCGAAAAAACGTATTTTGCTTACAGCTGTCACTTTATCCCTTTTGAGACTTGGCATAACTAGTTTAATAACTACAAAAAAGCTTGTTGCTGCATCAACCGCTGTCAAATTAATTGACAGTTCATATCTGACGTGTGTCAGCTGTTTCGAATTTAAAATGAAATTAATTATACAATCAATCAAACGACGTGTCACGGCCGCAAAGGTGTTGCTTTCCGCGCGAAACGCCAATCAATGTACAAAATGTTCGCCCGAGCGCGTTCGCAACACCTTCGAACAGTCACTCTACAATCTAAGCTACCTCAAGAATGTAAACCTTGTTTATATTTTGCTAAAGTTTAAGATTAGGGGAATATAAATTGATACTTGTATCTTTCCGTTCGTCAAATTCTTTGAAGTTTTAACAACCCGATTCGCCACACTATAATCGAGCGGAGTCAAATAAAGTGAGCTCAAGGTAAGTCAAAGGAGTTTTACAAGGAGAAATTTTATGTTCCCTTGTCATTTCACGCGCATTTAACGTTAATTCGCACGTCGAGCGTTTTAATTTCCTCGGTCGGAAATCGACTTGCACATGTTTAATGTCAGCCGCCATAAAATTTACGATCGAGCGAAAAGAGAAAGGAATTGAGAAATAAAACTGTTCTCGTATTCAAAATAACATAATATTTTATCGGCAACGTTTATGATGTAAAAATTTATGGCTGATTCATTCTCGATATAATAAATTATAAATCTTTATCCGGTCGTAAAGTTATTTTAGATATAGTTTCACCATTTTGAAATTTTATTATATTACAATATAACAATCATTCAATCTACACACGTAGGTACTACTGATGGGCACAGACCTTTCCAAGCGCGCGGGGTTCGATCTATACTTACAAATCCCCAAACTGACCCAATTGCGCATTGGGGATATCAAACACATCATCAATGTGCATAAGCAGGTTTATTCACAAAGTTTTTCTACAGTGAAAGAGCTAGTTTCAAGTACTAAGTGAAGTAGGCAGAGTTCGAATTTCTAAACCTGCGCCATCCGGATTTAAAGTCTTACAAGTTTAGTAAACGTCATTTTTTACCAGCCAATTAAGCAGCATAGCGACAGTGTACCCATAAAAAGCATCTTGTTATCCGCTATTCTTCCATTTTCGAATCAACTTTTTAAATAGAATTGTCTGAAAACCGCAACCGGCCAGCGCCATCCATTATTCATCGATACTTTCTTGCCGATGCCGCTCGATTCTCCTCGGTATCGGTCGATCAGAATCGATTTACACTAGTTAGGCATCAATAAAGTCGCCGCCTTGGCTTATCGCCCAATTTGTTCGATAGTTGCGGAAACAATCGACGATAGCTGGCGTGATTGCCGGAGATCAAATTATTTGATAGCGACCTGTTGATAGTGTGAAAAATAGATACGTTTATTGTAGAAATGAACAGGATATTGTTGGTTCCAGTTAGGTTTCGAATGGCTTGCGTTGTATTTAAATGCATTACAAAAAATAAAACCAAGGATCCACTACTCACATAGGTACGTCAAATGATCACGAAATGTCAAAAATTATACTACAATGTTAGTTTCTCGAATCTTAATCGAATCTAGTTTGAAAATGACGAAGGCAATTTCTAAGCGTTTGCACTAGCAGGTTTTCTAACGGTAATAGGTATAATGTTTTTGGTTTATTTAGACAATATTTTCGTACAAAATATTGTTATCAAAGTTACCCTACTTTTAAAAGTTGTGCTTGTGAAACCTACCTTATAACACCTTACATTACAAATACATTATTAATTGAGAAGGAAGTTACAACACTATAATTAATCCTTGTTTACATAAAGCATTTACTGATAAATAATGAATCAATAAGTAGCTACTAATTTAATATGTACCAAACAGTTCCTTCTGTTTCTCAACTTCAATCACCGTATAGAAATGATTTCCTAAGTCCAACAAACAATAAGTTTATCATATCGTAAATCTCTATTCAATTAAAATAATGGTACATTAAATAATGGAGTTACAACACTAACAATTGGCTTCTAATATATTGTTATTGGTAGACTCGATTTATTATAGATAAATCAAATGTTGTATAATAAATATTATAACTTTTTGTTTCAGAACTACAGTATAAAATGTGAAGTATTGAAGGAAGAAAAATACTTAAATTTGTTTATTACTAGCAATATAAATCATTAAAAATACCGCGTACGCTTCAAATAATTTTTAAAACCTTTTATTTAACTTACAATGTAAGTTTATTTCAGTAAAATATTGCAGTCTAACTTAGATATATATATAGGTAGCACACGTTCTATAATTTCGACAATGGCCACGTCTTTGCCTTTAGCTATTAGTCTGTGGTCAAGAGTAAGCCCATTCATAATTAAAAAAAATGCAATATTATAGAATGTATGCTATCCTTTGAGTGAATCTGCTACTGGAAATCGAATTTAGCTATGTATAAACTCTCTAATAATACAGCAAAGCAAGCGAATTGTGTTTTATTTCTTGTATTCTTTTAAAATATTTTAATAAAAAATACCGTTATTGCGCTTGACTTTTAAAACGAAACCATTACCCAAAATTCGTTGCCAATTTTGATCATTATCCGCATTAACACAAACCCATATATTTTGCATACTATTACCGTTTATCTATTTAGTCGTGGTCTAGTCTGACAGGCATTTAGCTGCTGACTCCGTGTCATGTCGGGCCTAGATTTATGGACAACCCGCTAGGCTATATCTCCTTGTCAATGGACATCTGAGGTCTGTCAAGCTTGCTTGTTCAGTGACAGTGCTAAAATAGGGGTAGGGTTTAGATTGTATCTGCTTGGAAGGATTAAAGAGAGTCTAGTTATTTTTGAAAGATTGTATTAGCGATGAGGCTTTCTTTAGGTTGCTTAAGTCACTATGTATTAGCAAAGAGGATCGAGTATTATAAAGTTACTGTCGAAATAAAATGTGTAATCACAGTACATAGACTGCTTTCTATACAGGCTTAAAACTTTTGAACCTCAGTTTTGACAATTTGGCCCATACTCTTAGCTTGATATGTGTTAAAATGTCAAATATTACTATTAGCGCCATCTAGCCGAGCGTCCTCCAAATGTGTAATGCCATCTTGGCCACCGAACCTTTTTCTGTATGGTACTGAGGTACGTTTTTTTCTTAGACTTTATCTGTCTACGAGTAAATATACGGAGTTACATATGTCTTTGGTATTGGTAGTAGCTCAGATCAACTAAAAAGATCAAAAATATTGTGTGATTTATGTATTGGATGTTAATAAGTAAGTAGTAGTTAGATTATTTCTTTTTATACAAACATCCCATACAACCATTTCAGTCGCAAAATCTTCAAATCAGTAACTAACTGTCAAATGTGACATAACGCGTGGTAACGTCGTGCAAACAATGCGACCGTATTGATACAATAACAAAATGTAGTCGTCGTGTGCACTCGTTACGGTAACAAAATGTGTACGAATTTGTGGCTGTCAATGTCACTGTCAGAATGACTTTTAACGACACTTTATTAGTCGACGTTTGCACACATAACGGTAACAACATGTGGACGAATTTGTGGCTGTCATTGTCACTGTCAGAACGGTTTCTGACAGTGACATTGACAGAATTTGTACACACATGTGTAGGTCTGATTACCGAACTGCTCCTAAACCACTTTATCCGCAAATGACAATCTGAATAACGAAGGTTTCTCAAACTGTCTTGTGAAGTTGTGGACTGGTTGCTCTGAATCATTTAAATATGAGCGAATTAAATAATAATAAACGACGACGACCATTTAAGCTCTCTTCGACATTTTATAGAAATGTGGGAAAGTTAAGAAAAGTGCAGAATGATAATACAAATAGATAAGCACTTTATAGTTACTTAATGTATTAAATATATAATTTTTAATTCTTATTGATAAAAATGAAGTGTAGTGTTGCTTTACACAATAAAAGTAGGAATCAAATGAAATAGAGTATTTACTGTGATATTAATAGAATTTCTGTTGCGCAATGATAGTTTTTTTCAGTACAGATGCTGCTTTTTTTTAACGCAGTAGTGCGAGCAAATCAAGCAATGATTCATTTCTTGTCTGGTCGAAACTCTTAGCTTAGATTTAGGTACTGAAAATCGTCGTACGATACAGATGCGAAAAGGACATTCACAACTCGTGTCGATTTAAAACATTCCCTTCGTTCGTGTATTAATTTATCGCTACTCGTATCGATTTTCCTCTTTTCCGCACTCGTATCTACAAGTATTTTGTTTGGGTTACAAAAAAAAACACATTATTTACTCTACTACGTTTTATTTATGTCTCTTTAACATTACAAATTTGTGGACACTTATCTATACAAATATCTTGACAAAAGAAGTACAGATCGCTGAAATTAATGTTGATAGTAATATTAATGACGACTACTTCAACAAGTGTCAATTGTGAAATGCCGCAAAATACTAGTTGCTCTATAGAAGACCATAATAATATGATCCCCGATCCTTTACAACCCAGCAGCTCGGTACGCACGTTACAATTTTTTTTTAATCTTCTTTAGTGAGGACAACTGAGTACGACGGCATATTTAATTGTTTATAAAGTTTGAGGATACCTGGAAAAAATGAATACAAGAAGCCATTTTGAAAATACTATAAATATTCACTGCTTTCGGTCACGCGTGTACGCTGCGACCATTTTGCGACCGTTTGTCGACCGTTTGGTGACCGTTTGGCGACTGTTTTTTACATGGAATATTACCGTCTTAATCCATATTTTAACAACTTTATTGGTTTTCTAGGCATTATTTTTATTATTTCAGTATAGTATATGCACCGGAGCACTAAAACTTCACCAATCAATATACATAACATGCAAACACCGAGTAGTCAATAATATTATTACTGGTTAAACTGAGGTAAATTGATGGCGCGTTGATAAATTTAGACTTATTTTATGAAATCACTCGAGCAATTTAATTGGCCATGGTAATTAGCCCACATTATATTACAAATGCAAACAATATTTAACTTTAACAAATTCTTACGCCATTACATTTTAATGTCAAATGATTTTATTTCTTTTTTACTTTGACGTCTCTGACAGTCGCCATTTGAAAAGAATGAAATGAACGAATGATTTTGGGAAAGTAGTCGCCAAACGGTAACAATGTGTGCACGCGTAGTGCACACTTCTGTCACTTCTGTGACCATTTGTGCCTGTTACCAATCGTCCCCATTTGGGTCGCCTCGACTAAACGGCGACCGTACTGCGACTAAGCATTGAGACCCGAAGACCTGTGTGTACACAAAATAGGACGATTTGCGTAGGAACGGCGACCGATTATGGTTATATGGGATGCATTGACTCCACCTATTTTTAAACAATTAATATTGACACAAAATAATAACACTCCGTACACCGAACTTTATAAACCAACGCACATCAAAACAAAATCCTAAACAGTGAAAAACCTCGCCGCGGTGGGTGCAACCATGCGTCATAATTCTGACAGGCCGCCTGACAGGCTGACGGGTCGCCCGACAAGTCGCCTGACGGGTTGCGTGACGGGTCACGTGACGTGTCCGGATTATGCGGCCTGATGGATTAATTTGCTGACGGTATCTGTGCCTTTAATAGAGCGTGCGGGGATTATCGTCAATGTTAATATTAGGAATTATGGTGATTAACTTTGGGGTATTTAAGGTGTAGTCTAGATTTGTGTATTATACCTACATATATGGCTGAAGTGTGTATAAGAAATATGTTTCAAACGTGTACTTACGAGTAATGTTGCTTTTGGATCACAAACACCTCGTTATCGAAATAATGTACCCCTAAAATATGTTTAAGTACACTTTTTAGCTGAGGTTAACTGCATTAAGTCCGCCATGTCTACATTTTTCTTTCGCCGTGCAATAAAGTTTAAATAAATATAAATGTGTTTAATATAAGTAGTAAGTACCTATACTTATATGCAAAGCATAATGGTTGTATAATCTCACCTCCTCATAAAATTGTGATGCATATTTCAGTCAAAAGCAAATAAAAAAATAAAAATTAATTATTTTATTTATAACATTATAAATATTCATTTATTCTGAATAATTAATTTACGACGCAGCAGGTGATAAGTTTTAATACGTGGAAAATGTTGAAACAATTAAGTAAGTCGTAAAAAGTGTATGAAACTTAACATTTAAATCCATGTTATTACGATTTGAAAGCTGAACCTTCGCCGAAACGATAAAAACGGACATTTAAATGCCATTTAAGTAGTGTTTAAGTAAAGTACTCAAGTCACGACTTAAGACTAATAATTCTGAAGGGCAATTTGAGATTGGTTTATTGCTTAGGTTATTTACTCGTATTTTTTTATTAGGTACAGTCAACAACACAGTTGCGAATACAGAGTGCCAAAAATATGTAATATAGTTATCCATACTATCCATACTATCCATATCCATACTATCCATCCATACTATCCATACTATCCATACTTCCATCCATACTATCCATACTCCATACTATACTATACTTACTATACTAATATTATAAATGCGAAAGTAACTCTGTCTGTCTGTCTGTTACGCTTTCCCGCTTAAACCACGCAACCGATTTTGATGAAATTTGGAACAGACAATCTTTAGACCCTGAGACAGAACATAGGCTACTTTTTATTTCGAAAAAAAGGGATGAAGGGATTATATTTATTTGTCTACCCCGAACATTTATATAAATTAATATCGGGTAGTTTTGTGTTGTTTACATCTCCTGTGACATTTTGCTGGGACGTCAGTCTTCCGCGACCACGGCCAGTGCAACCTGGCCGAAACGTTGGGAAAAAAGGTAAAAATAATGTTAATTAATCGCGTTCGACCTGTATGTGACTTTAAATATGTGTACAAAGCGCGAGAACTTAAAGTGTTATATCATTAAACATCTTGATAAGGGATAGGGATAGGGCTATCCCTATGGATAGGGATAGCGATAGGGATAGCGATAGGGATAGCGATAGGGATAGCGATAGCGATAGCGATAGCGATAGGGATAGCGATAGGGATAGCGATAGCGATAGCGATACGGATACGGATACGGATACGGATACGGATACGGATACGGATACGGATACGGATACGGATACGGATACGGATACGGATACGGATAATATGGGTATCGTTAGAGGGATACGGATAATCGGTCGGCGGTCTCTTACAATCAATGTGCTCTAAGACGATCGTTGTTTGCTTGCTTGAAGATTGCGTTTGCGATAAGTATACCTAAGCAAAATGTAAAAAATTGTAAGGGATAGTAGAAAAAAGTACTTTTTACCCACCGATCATAGTGTCCAAATACGGTCTATGTGGGATGTTTATAAAGGTTTCCCCGGCGTATATAGAATTACCTACGCTGTGGTCGATGTGTAATATTTCTACAATCATTGCAAGCAAAAGTATTATGTGCAATCGAAATAATCGCAGATAAATATACCTACAGAGAAACCTACGGTCCCTACGGATCCAAATGAAAATCTTAATGAATACTTTTATTACGCGGGCGAAGCCGCGGGTAAAAGCTAGTTACATATATATTAATTTAATTTACATTTTAATTTTATATCATTAATTTCGTGGTTATTTATAATTTCATTATTTTAGTATTAATTAGTGTTTGTATTTGTATTAATCGATACTAGAATGCCGTAAAATATAGAAATAATAATGTAAATGTATAGATTTATAACTGAGGTATACGGCTTATGTTTTACTTAGTTAACTTATGTTATGTTACCTAAGGAAGAGCGGAGGCTCCCAACACAAGCTATTTTTGCTTACAGGGAGGCTCCATTCCTTAGCTTATATTAATTGTGTAATTTATATGAATAAATAATTTTGAAATTTTGAAATTTTAAATTTGAAAACCTCACTTTTCTATCGAACATTTATTATCGCTATTAAATCATTCGAGAACAAACTACAACTCTTGTCATCAACACGATAATGACAAGAACAATGGAGTGATTCCAATTACCACCATATTTACAGTCGCGTGACAGGTGACAGGTGACAGTTTGAAAGATTGCGGCCGCGAGGTGTCGTAATAACTGAGCGGGTAAGCGAAATGAGGTTTTGAAGTGTTTGCAAAAATATGGCAATTTCTGCCTTTGTAAATATCAAATATGCTGGACGATAAAGGCTTGTCAGTTATTTGGTATTGTCACTTTTTTACTTATAATAGTCATGCATCGACTTCGTCTGGAGAAATGATAGACTATGCAATAAAAAAAAATGGAAATGAAATAATTGTGAGTCAGAATAAAAGAAGAGGCGAATTTGTAGCGCTTATAGGCCACGAGAATTTCGCTTACGACAATCAATTCTTCTAATATTTCTGAAGACGCTAAGAAATCGAAGTTGTGTCTGACAACCTTTCATGACTTGGTTAACCAATTGGCAATATTTTCTCGAGCTTTACGGATTTTATTGATATAGCTGCCATACAAGGCAAAAGCATGTCGTAAGCGACTGTCTCGTGGAATGTAAAACACTGTCTCTCGTAAAATACTGTCTCTACCGTCAGTACTGTCCTGTCTAGTGTCAGTGTAGTATCAAGCTGCATAAAAATCTCTATCGCCTCAGAAAATGACACAAATATTTTAATAATCTAGGAATTTCAGGGTCTGTCGGATACGCCAATCGGCCACCGCCATTTATCCATACATAATATTATAAATGGGAAAGAAAACAGACACACACCTGTTTGTTTATTCGTCTTTCGCGAAAAAATGGAGCGACGAATTGACGTGGTTTGTTAATTGTCCAAGGGATGGAGATTGCCCTATGGTAGTTTTTATCTCGTTCTAATCCCCCACTTACCTAAAGTGGAGCGTGGAAGTTTGTATAGACAATTCCGAAATTTTCGAAAAAGCTAGTATTCTATATTTTAGTACGTAGGGATTATTCTAAAAGGTATTTTTATAGTACCTAATGTTGTGCACAACATAGCATGACGCGTGCGTGAGTGACAGCGTGCCGCGGCGGCGTTAGCACCTGATTTATTACTTCCCGTACCGTACGCAGAGCTGACCGGGTAAATTATTACCTTCATAGAACGAGTACACGATATCTGTCTATCTGTATCAAAAATGACGATGAAATGAAATGTCTAATGGGTCAATCCGCGGCAAGAGTCATGAGTCACGATTTTATGACATGTTCCATTTATTCACGATGCAAATTCAAGTGATAATCTATCTCTAAATAAGTGTCACTTTCCCGATAGATGCAGAGATCCTACAGCTGCAGTTCAAATAAACACTCAATGAAGCCGAGACTCACGTTACTTTTACGTGGATTCATCCTTATAAGTTACTTACGGGAACTGGACTGTCTCTCGTGCTATTTATGACCTTCAAACTAAGAAAAAAGCATTCTCATCTCATCGGCCTTCAGAATCAGAATCAGAATCAGAATATTTATTGGTAAAAACAATTTTACATGTCAACATCTTAGAACAAGGTAGATATTATTAAATATTTACACATTATATAAGTAATTATTATGTATCAGAAGGTACAGTGATTTTATTATTATTATTTTATACCTACTTATGTGGATCAATGAATTCCTGATATGTATTCGTCAATCGAGTAGTAAGCCATCTTTATTAAGAAAAGTTTTAATTTATTTTTGAATACTGTGTCACTGGCTGAGTTGACAACATCGACTGGAAGCGCGTTATAAATCCTAGGGCCTAGCACAGTAAGTGACTTACGAGCCTTTGAGAGTCTCCTCGTCGGAACAAGTAACAGGTGCTGGCCTCGCGTGCTCCTCCCGGGGGCGTGGTGATGCGCGCGGGTCGGGAACGCGCTGAGGTTGTGCCTCACGTGCAGAGCGGCCTCAAGAATAAACACGCACGGCAAAGTGAGTATTCTCAACTCTCTGAACAAGGTCTGAGCAGGATGGTCATGCGGTTTATTTGCAATTATTCGGATTGCCTTTTTTTGGATTATAAATAATCTGTCGCGATCCGCTGCGCTAGCCCAGAGGTCTATTCCATAAATAAGTATGGAGTGAAAGTTACCATAGTATGCTTTCCTCATGTTTTCACGTGATAAGGTGGGAGCTAGTCGTGAGAGGGCATATGCCGCCGAGCTCAGCTTGGCGCAGGTGGCATCAATGTGGGGTGACCACGTGAGGCCGGCATCAATCTTGAATCCAAGGTATTTGGCGTGGTCAACCTGTGGTACAACTTTTTTATCTGATACTATGTTGAGTTTATCACTATTTGTGTTGCGGAGTTGAAAATGAATCAGATTCGTTTTTTCAACGTTAAGAAGCATACCGTTTGCTTTGAACCAAGACGACATTTTTTCTATTGCCTGGTTCAATTTAGTTTGTAAGTTTGATACACTGTCGGCATTTACTATGATACAGGTATCATCAGCGAACATTACGTATTCAGGGTCGGAGCAAGCTGCCGTGATGTCGTTTACCAGTAAAAGAAACAGGTAGTTGCCCATCGTCGATCCCTGAGGAACCGCAGAACCAGCCATCGATTCAACGCTCGACCTTGAGTTTAATACGAACGTGCATTGTTTTCGGTTTGACAGGAACGATGCTACCGTTTTATGAAAGTTGCCTACCACACCGTATCGCGCCAATTTTTCGAGCAGTAGTGAATGGTCAACCAGCTCGAAAGCGCGCGACAAGTCGCAGAATATCGCTGCGACTTGTCGCCCGCATTCGAGGTGCGACAAAACCCGCGCGACGACTTCGCGCGCCGCGTGTACCGTGGATCGCCCAGGCTGGTAAGCATATTGCTGGACGTTCAATATTTTATTTGACGTTAGGTGGTCAATTATCCTTTTACTTAGCAACCGCTCAAAGACCTTGGAGACAATCGGTATTAAGGATATAGGTCTGTAATATTTTGGTAGGTCCATTTCACCCTTACCCTTGTAGATGGGCTGTACCCTTGTAATTTTTAAGGAATCAGGATATTCTCCCAGTTCTATACATCCGTTAAACAATTTTAGCAACAGAGATACGACAATCGGTGGCAGATAGTCAAGAGTACGTGTCGACATATCATTAATATCCTTCGAGTCTTTTGCTTTTATAGAGTGAATAGTTTTTATAATTTCGTCCAGAGTGAAGGGTTGAACCTGGAATGTAAACGATTTACCAGAAAGATATTGTTCCAAATATGCGAGCGCATCATTAATACACGGACCACTGTTGTTATCAGTGGCCGTGACGTAATAGTGGTTCAGCTGATTTGCGGCGGCGGTGGCGCGCGCGGCGGGGCAGTCGCCAGGGGACCGCTTGACGAGTACGTCGAGTGCCGTATTTCCCGTTTTATTGTTTTTGCAAGTCTCAGATGCAACGACTCGCCATATACTACGACGAATGTCATCTGTATTGGAGATAATGTTGTTTATAAAGTCGGTTCTAGTCTGCTTTACTGCGGTTGTGTAACACGCCTCCAGGTGCAATAATTTGGAAAATAACTCGGGAGTAGCTAAACTTTGCGACAACGTTGTTTTTAGTGAGTTAATTTGATTGCGCAATTCGCGTACAAGTCCGTTGACCCACATATTTACATGTTTTTTTACAGGGTGTTTTTTTAATGGAAAGTGTATTGTAAAGTAATGTTTAATTACATTTAAGACGGATTCTATCTGTTGAGTAGGTAAAGACCATTTATTGAGTACATACGTCCAGTCATGATCATTTAGGCTACGAGTGAAATTATTTACATTTGTTCTCGAAAATAATCGCTTTGTGATATGACTACATTTCATGTTACATTTGCTGATTTTACACACTATACCTGTGCATAAATGGTCAGATAGATTCATGTCGGTACACAGGGTTTCTCTTATCTCTGACGCAGACAAATTAGTATAGATATGATCAATACAGGTTTTGGTTACATCGGTAATTCTAGTCGGTAATTTAATTAATTGTTTTAAACCATATTGTTTTAAGGTGTTAATTAAAGTCTTTGTATTCTTATCCTTAGATAAATAATCAATGTTTACATCTCCGGTTATTATCACTTTATATCTTTTTAAGGATTCTAGGTTACATAACGTGTGTAATTTCGAGAAA
The DNA here is from genome assembly GCF_023078275.1 of Leguminivora glycinivorella. Lineage (NCBI taxonomy): Eukaryota > Metazoa > Arthropoda > Insecta > Lepidoptera > Tortricidae > Leguminivora > Leguminivora glycinivorella. The sequence goes on along the minus strand of NC_062973.1, from coordinate 26,549,864 downwards.
AATAGTAATACGTCACCACTCGGGGGTCTGTAGACGCAAACGACGATTAGGTCCAAACCGACACATTCGATTCCACAGATTTCAAAGTGGTCCTCCACGGCCAAGTTAGAGATTTCTTGACGATCAATAGCAGTGATGTCATTCTTCACATAAATGCAGGCACCTCCACCCTGGCGTGAGGATCTCGAGTACTGTGCACGAAGATTGTAGTCTAGAATGTTGACGGAAGTGATGTGATCTGACTTAAGCCAGTGTTCAGTGAGGCACACTACGTCTATAGGATGTCGTAATTGCAACTCGCATTCTAGTTTATACGTTTTATTTTGTAGGCGATTAATATTCTGGTGCAGAATAGTTATTTGAGTGTATAGTCGCTCGGCTTGCTCGGGTTCAGGGTCGGCTGTGGCTGGGAGACCTGGTCTCCCTGGGTCGGAGAAACGGCTGCCATATAGATACACTAGTGTTTATCGGCCAGGCAGATGTCGAAAGAAAGTCGTCGTATACACTATTTGGTATGCCAATTTTAAACGAGTTGTATGAGTCGTGTTTCGAAGGTATTTTTTCCACGGTGTATTTGTAGCCATCCTTTATGCTTTTTAAATGACCTATTAAACTTTCGGGTGTTGTGTCTGTTTTAAAAAAGCATCCGTGTAGATATTTCAAGGTATCAACTCCGCTAATTGATGAATTCATAGCGGTTCCTTTTATTGTTGTCGGTTTGTCGATTCGCCGGCGGCGGTTACTGTATTGATTTCTATGAGTTTTTTTATGTTCAAAAACTACTTGATCCTGCGTCGAATTTATTGTCAAGTCAGTGTTTGACTCAAGTTCTTGAGATTCAATTAAGTCACAGTCAGTAATTATCGGAGCATTACTCGTGGCAGTAGTTACGGTTAAGGTCTTTGTTTTTGCGTTATCCGTGGCGGTCGAATTTTGCGGGGAGTCTTGTTTCGCTGGTCGGTGCTTTGGCTCGGTTCGTCGGCTCTGTTTAGTACCTGCAGCCATCTTCTCTTTCGCTCGTACGGCAGTAGCTCTCTTTGCGCGGGGAGATGCATTTGTGGGAGCAGGACGGCCGGTTGGAGTCGATGAGCTTGGCGGTTTTTGGTTGGCTGTAGCAGCAACTGCGCCCGCTGTTAATCCGGTTTGGTTTAACTCTTTCGGTGACCCATCACTTTTGTTCAACGAAACGATGGTTTTTATTTCACGTATTTCACTGGTCATTAAATCAATTTTTAGAAACAGTTGACTTATTTTTTGCTCTAATGGCCGTAATACACTACTAAGTAGGTTTTTTATAAGTTTGCTGTCGTTTGGGGACATTTTTGTTTTTTTTTTGGGAACAACCGTAAGTTGCGCGTGATTGCGCTTAGCCGACCGCTCACGAACTGACACTTCAAGTCTCTAACAGACTATTCAAGCAGTGTCAGGTAGGGCAACAACGTTTTTCGTGGCTGTGTCAAACCAATACGGGAGCGAGAGCGTACTCTCGTCTTAAAGACCACGCATCTCCAATCCTTCTTATTGTTCGGGTTTCAATGGATATCAAAAAAATGACTTGTCTGCTTGTTTGCCTTCTATCTCATACAAACTCGGTACTAATCGCAGTGTCTATTATAAGCAGAGTTCAAATGGGTTCAATCTAAATCTTATACTTTTAAACGAGCAATTCTTGTATATTTATTTATTTATTTTTTTATATATATATTTATTTACACTGACGATCTCGGAAACCGCTCTAACGATTTCGCAGAAATTTGTTATGTGGGGGTTTTTGGGGGTGAAAAATCGGTCTAACTTATCCTTAGGTCCCGGAAAACGCGAATTTTCGAGTTTTCATGCGTTTTTCTTCGCGCGCCATCTCGTGTGCAGTAGTTGTACTGTTAAGACAGAATTCTTTCGGTCGACTATTTATTGCAAACACTAGATGGCGACACAGGTCAAGGCTAAAACGAATAGAAAATACACTATTTGAGTTTTTGTGGCGAAATGCGCGCCATCTCGTGTGGAGTAGTTGTGTTGTTAAGGCTGGGAATTCTTTCGCTCGATGTAGGTACTATTCATTTTTGAACTAGATGGCGACACATGTCAAGGATACGAAACAGAACCGAGCGAAGCTCGGTTGCCCAGATATTATACATTTAATTCATAACCAATTTCCAAAGGAACTAGTAGAATTTCAGTATGACTAATATCTGACGTCATAGTGATATCGTCTGCTACACTTCCTTGTTCAAGTACCAAGTAAACAAGACGTGACGTCACAGGGACAAGTCAAAACTCGCCAGTGGCTGGTTTGCTGCGGATCCGAGCAGTCGTATGGTCATAGTCGTTATAGATTATATTTCCTGATAAGAACATACTCGTAAATGTAAGCAGTAAAATAACTAGTAGATATTACTAAGGGTTCGTACAGAAGTCAGGTAAGAACAAGTTCTTGTTTGTATTGATATAGCATTTCGTTGCTCAATAAAGCTCCATATACATATATAGCAGAATATGTTTTTCATCAAACCCGCACTTTAAATGTGCTATTGCACGCAGGCGGAGCGTGAGTTATAGAAAAATCGTTCTCCCAAGGGAATAATGAAATTTCTTGTACCGTACTTAACTTTTTTACATCTATGTACATATTATTTTTTACATTGAGAGCGTGATGAAAAACATTGTGTGTAACTCGGGGAGTATGAATATTACAAACCCGAGTCTTTAAATCGCTCCGGCAAGCCGTCGCGATTTAACTTACTCTCGTTAGTAATATTCAACTTCCTCCCCTTGTTGCACAATGTACTATTATTTATTTATTTTCTTTTTCAGTTGTTAAGGCGCAATCGTAGTTTGAGATTAACACAACATTTATAACACATGAATATTAAAATGAAAATAAAACACAGGATCCAGTTTCAACATTTACAAAAATCCGAACTTATTTACGAAGTTATTATAAGAGGGGAAACTCCACAAAACACATGTGCAAAGTTACGAAAACAAATATCAGTGTTGAGAAAAACACAACCCCCGGCAGAAGTTAAACTATCAACATACAGCTTTGACGAAGATTATAAAGGAATAAGGAAAACTTTGAAAACGATACAAAATAATATGAACATTATAGAGAAAGAATACATGATGAGGGTGGCAGCGCAGACTTTAGCAATGATAAACCATCTATATTACAGAGTTCAAAGATGGATGAACATTTGAACAACCATAACAGTCCACAAAATAAATCTGCTATAAAGAAAATTAGGAAGAAATCTAAGAGACTTGTCAGGAGATTTTCAAAAATTTCTGATTCGAGGTCAGAAGGTGAATCCGACGTGAGAGAAGTAGAAACGGTAACCATATCAGATACAGATACAGATATTGAACCATGTTCCAGACAATTTGAAGAGAGTGGTAATGAACATCCAGAAAAGATCTAATGAGAAGTATTCCAAGTCAACATTTATATCGCAAGTATAATTATTAAGAAATATACAGGGTGTAACAAAAATGGTGGTGATCCGTTTAAGGGCGTATTCAGTATCGTATTCTCATCAGGAAAAAGTAGGATAAAAAATTTTTTTCGCAAAAATTTTTTTTATCTTTGTATGGAGATTCGACCGATTCGCGCGGCCCGGCTCATACAAAAGTGAAATTTTTTATTTTTTTTTTATTTATATAATTCAGGCAGGCAGTTGAAAAAACAACTGATATGGCCTGTATCCTGGTATCTTTTTCTAGGTTTATCTCATAATATTATGTTTGTCTAATTTGTTCTTAAAACTGTTGATGTTGGGTGCTGAGACTACTTCCTCTGGTAGCTTGTTCCAAGGCGTGACTACTCTGTTAGCAAAGAAGTGTCTATGTGGGTTGTTGTTTGACATGCAGAGTTTCTGTAGTTTTAAGTGGTGCCCTCTCAGTCGGGTATTGGTGTCTCTTTTGAGTACAGATTTGAAGTCTTCGAGGTCATAGTGTCCATTCAGGATTTTATACACTTCAATAAGATCACCTCTATCTCTTCTTTCCTTGAGTGTAGTCAACTTCAGTGCTTCCAGTCTACTTTCGTATGGTAGTCTCTTGATCTGCCTTGGTATTTTAGTGAAGCTACGCTGCACCTTTTCCAGTAGGTCAATAGAATTTTTTAGCGAAAAAAAAATTTTCTTCTACTTTTCCTGATAAGAATACGATACTGAGTACGCCCTTAAACGGATCACCACCATTTTTGTTACACTCTGTATAAATGTTTGCAAAGGACCATGTACTTATTTCAACACATATCTATACACCATAAGATCTAATTACATATAAACACTGTGCAGTTTTTGACAAGATTAAAGTCTGTGTAATTTTTTTTTAGAAAAGTACTTGAATTAGTCTTAATTTTTGAAAATATTTGTGGCTTAAGGAAAAATATACCTATTTGGTGAAATAAAATTTTGGCAAATTCAATATTGGGTTACCATATTTCGAAATTGCAAGTTCCGTATTGAACCTGTGGATCAAATTTTGTTTTGGTAGTTAGTAAAAGAAGCTAAATTTTAACACTTGTGCTGCTGTCTCTCCATCAGGTACAACATGTCAACACACTCATGCTCATTCGTCGCTTATTATTTCATACTTACATGCCCAGCAATGGCCGACTTTGCCCCCATTATAAACAATGTTTCGCCTTCATTAACAAAAATGTTCGCTATTTGAAGGAATTCTTTTACTGTTTAATTCTTGGGCTATAAATTTAGTTGGCGTGAAACAATTTTTCTTTCTTGTTGTTTAAGTGTGGCAAAGTTAATCATAAAAGTAGTGCGGCTCTTGACTGAAATGGGTTAATAATTATGAGTTAATGCACATCGCTTTATTCATTTGTTTGTAGAACAGTTTTATTTTATTTTTAGACACATCTAAACATTTACAATTTGATATAGGAAGAAAATGAGCAGGCAGGTCATCTGATGGTAAGGGATCACTGGTGCCCATGGAGACCCGAGACACCAGAAGGATTGTAGGTGGGTTAACGGCCTTGCAAATTTTTGAACACACACGCACTAGTAGATAGACTCTCCTATTGCGCAATCCACGCGCATCATTTTCATGTCTGTGTACTTGCAAACGACCAGAGAGTCATGTCATCAGGCACTCACACAACGACGACTGTATGCTCAATGAGCTAACAAATTTGACACATCCGTCGGTGGTTTGTCCGTTCTTTAGTATGCTCTGAGGTAGCTCATAAACAGGCTCATAAACAAATCTCCTTACAGGCTCATAAACAAATCTCCTTTAAACGTCACATATCACATTCAATCCTACGGGCCGATTTTTGAGTCTCATGCGTTCGAATTCAGAAAATTGTCACTGGAAATAATAAGCAAGTCACCGTTCTGAACCGGTATTTTAGTGACAAAATTCCATATGCGAGATTCAAAAATCGCCCTCCTAATTTAAAACCCCCTAAAACAATTATATCTCAACAAAAGAGCGCAGACCACCACACGTATATCACACTGTTTTATGAATTGTAAATTTCACGTTATACTGTCTTTAGTGGGTCATATTTCAAGCAGTATTAATACCGCTCGGGGCATTAGGGTTGTGTCTGCGTTGTAATTGGCCGTATTTTCGCTTCATTTGCATAATGTAGACGTGTGAAAGACGGAAATTATGGCTGTTGATTATGACAGCAATGGAAGTCTTATTGTTTGGGTGAATGTTCAAACAGATCGAAAAGTTTGACAACGATCATAGTTGCTTGGTGATACTACATTAGCGTCACTTCCGTTATTAGTCTTCATTGTTTTGTTTGCACACTAATAAGAAGGAAAAACATTTAATCATTAAAATTCAATAGGGTACAAATGATAAACTGAAATAGATACCATACACTAAAGAAAAAGCGATTAAACCCACTGGTGGCAAAGCCGGGAATCGAACCCGGGTCTCTAGCTAACGCGGCTGACGTGATAAACCGCTACACCACCCCGACCGCCGAGGTACCCGTCGAAATTTCGATAGGGTACAAATGAATAATATAACAAACTTTAATCAAATACGTGTTACTATGAGTAAAAAAAAAACCTAATAACATGTATAAGTTAGATGATTCAGTAATTCAAGAAGTGGAGACCTAAAAAAATTATCTTTTATCATTAAAAAAAAAATATCAAAAGTTGCGCTATTGTTGCATCACCCGCTAACATAATAAAACATTTGTCAAAGGAAGATTATAATCGTCATTAATATTATTTATTGAAGCTTCATAAGACATATGAATCACATGATAATAAATACAAAATTATGACAAAAACAAAATTTACCTACTTCGGTAATTTCCATAAGTATTTAAGACTACAATTAATATTTAGATAACGGTGTAAATACCTCAACTGTCAAAAGCTAAGTTTGGCCTTGGTAATAAAACACACAATACATAAAGATTATTTACCCTGTCAAAATATTATATGATGAGATTAGATGGTAAAAGTATAATTTTAAGTAAATAAGTCTTGAAAAATGTTTGTGAAGAGCAATTAAGAATCCGTAGAGGCCATCCATCAACGTCGACGCGATAACTCAAAAGTAAATTCAAACAAAAATTGAGATCAGAAGGATATCTAAATGATGTCAATTAGTTATACGTCTTGCTCGCGTCAATACTGCTACAAGTAAGCACGAGCGAAATGCAAGATGTCTGAATGCTTCTCTTCAGAATGTCCTTATGATTTTGGTGTAAGTTTGAATCGGTCCGTCTGCGATATCGCACTCATCAACTTCTTAAAATATTTGATTAATTTGTTTAACATTCAAAAGTGAAACTTTATTTATTACAAACCTGCTTTTTATAACCACTTATTTGGTCATTTTATTAGCACATTAATTTACTTTTATGGACGTTTTGAGTTGTTTTGCAATAAATTATTGACGCCAAGCTATAAATTTCATTACAAAACAATAAAAATTGAATATGGAGCGTAAACAACAAATGTGAATAGATGCAAATAAGTTACTGGCGATATCAGAAAATAAAACGTTTCCAATAATTTAAATACGAAACGATCGTCTACAAACTATAAAACCAAACGCCCACGCATCTTGTCTCTGTCAATGGCATTAATGTAAAAAAACATAATAAATGATAGTCATATCAATTGCATTAAAGATTACTAAATCCTAACATGACTTTGTAAAAGTTTGATGATTGATTTCGGCTTAACGCTCGACAGATATCATTAATAATGTGTAAGTAATGATCGATGGTCATTTCCCGAGTATAATCCTCGTATCTCCATAAGCTTTCCATCGTTATTCTTGATCACGTAGAAGAATGGATCGTAAACCATTTTAATGCTTACTCGAATCTGACACACAATTAATTAAGCGAATCAATCTTTAATGATCGGAGTCGCCATTGATATATTGACGACGGTAGAATAAAACGGAGATGATGAAATTAATTTAGTAATCTTAGCGACTCATGCGGTAGATACCATCTCGACGGCGATAAACAATATAGATAATAGCGATTAAATTAACCATACACGCAACGGGGGACGTTCGAATGATATACGGAGCTATTAAAGTTCTCGCTCAAAATATATAAAGAAAGAAAATTATGATGTCCGTAGAGGAGTAATAAAATAAAAATATATTAGCAACCCTAAGCGAGTCGGTAATAAACAACTTTTGTGTGGAAGGCAGCTCTCCGGCCGATTCATAAATTTCGCGGCGCGCCGTTTAGTTTTATGTACGATATTATCTATCTGCACGCACACCACGACAGCGTCGTGCACGCACGCACACACAGGCGCCGCGACACATGTTGTTTCGCAACAATGTCACCGGGTGTCATGTAATGCAATAACGACAACGCTCCAGCGACGAAACAAGTTTTTTAGCGGCGCAAGTGCTAAAAGGAGTCGTCTACAGAACAATACTCTGTTATTACGCGATCGTTATGTTATACATAAACATGAATGATTAAAGTAAAATGAAAGTCAAGAAAACGATAAAACAGCGAGAGAGTCAGTAAACAATCCATTAACGGCCGTAGAGGAAGAAGATATGGCAAACGAGCGCCTTGTAAGGGGGGGTATTAACATAATCACACACATTCGTCGAAGTAATGTATGTAAAGAAGTTTAATGAAACGTCCCCGATAGCAAGCTCGGCGAGTCATGAAATGACTATCATTAAACCCGACACGATACGGACGATAATCATCGACTACGCGTAAAAAGCTATGGCATCGGTTGTGATGCAAATTGCATATGCCATAAATCAACTAGTTAATCACCGTGCGGCTCGACGCAATAATGAGATTACTTGAAAAAATTACACGACCCGTTCTCAAGACGTACTTTAGATCTGATGGGAACGAGCATTCTTGTCAACTTTGTTCGCGTAATTATAATGACTAACTGTTTAATCAATTTAACGCTAGAGAACCGTATAATTGTACGATCAAAGAGAATTGATTTCGACGAACACGACATGTGAAAAACGCTAGTCGTAAAGACAACGTCAGTGAAGATGTAAAAGGCGATAATAAGAAATTGAGCGCTGCGGAGGCAGAATTTATCGGTGCAGCTAAAAGAACAAGCGGTGACGATAATTCAACGCGCACAATAAAGAGCGCTATTGATCTTGCAGAAAGCGAATCGGCTCGTAACAGAGAACAAAACACGCTACCACCGAATGTCGCATAAATCTTTATTATTGCCGCAACAAGCTTATAGCGAGTCGTTTCAGGTACTCGGCCGGATCTCGCCTGGTATAAACTCACGACTTCGACGCATTTTTTCGCTCAATGAAATATGCTACATCGCCCCCGAGCCGGAGGAAGGAAACCCATAAATAAATAATAATATAACCATTTATATTACCAAAGGGTTTCGCCCGACGCGTCTATTACCATCTGAATTGTTTAAATATGATAATGCATCAAAATAACAGGCCGTTCGTTCGCGGCCACGACTTCTGTTCCGCCATTACCATAAAGATTCACTTAATAGACTGTTCCGAAATTATTATAGTGCTCCGACACTGTTTTACGGCCGGGAAAGATTACGGTGTTGACTTCTTGCCCGAATATTTAATTTTAGAGTTGGTAGGAAGCAGCTGAGCCACATGAATTACTCTCGTTTATTATCCTGTGGACCCGGTTGGCTATTGCTGCATTTACACCTAAATGCAGTCTTATAAAATCCAAGCTTATCTAGACTCTTAAGAAAATAATTACAGATCTCCTCTCAAGATTCGTTCGTTTTGAAGAGTTTAAAAGCCTTTTAAGACTCCAGCGTAATAACGGTCCGTTATAATATTCGCTGATAAAAATCAATTTTAATTATTACCATCCGGCCCGACGTTTTAAAGCTCACGAGCGATGTTTTCGCATTAAGAACGAAGTGTAAAGGGTAATAAAGTACCCCCAATAAACCCTGAAACGTGTGGAGCGCTTCGCAGTAACCGTACGTAGACTAAACAAATGAATTTCTTGATAATAAAAACTTCACAATAAAAGCGTTCACGAAATGTCGGTCATTAAGTGTATTTACGCAGCGAAACGGATATAGGAGCCGTAAAACTGTGAGGCGGCTTATTGAGTTGTTGGCAACAGTCGCGTCGCGCAACTAAGTCTGCCGAGGATAATTCCGGACTAAGAAGATTAAACTCGGGTCAAAATTTCTGACAAATTAAAATTTCAACACAAGAAACACAATACTCGAGAACAATATTATCAAGATCGCATAAAGAAAAGAGACCTTTGTATTTTAAATTTACGAGCGATTCAGGGAAAGACGTTTAAGCAAACGTGAGGCCAATAAAAACTAGCAATTTGCGTGGCGTTCGACGCCTAATATATTCAGTTGGTTTATCGCGGACATATGGGCTTACACTAGTCAGTAGCAGCCAATTAAGTCGGTTGAAAGGCGAGGCAATAATAACTTTATATGGATTAACAGTGTCAGATGCATTTAGAGATATGGACGCGGGCGGGTCTACGCTGACGGGAGCATGAGCCCGTTTCAAATGCATAAATTATAGCCTGGCTACAATTTCACCAGGGCTGTAGCAAAACGCAACAATTAATTTTGCTCGCAACAATAAGAATAAAAAGCAGCTCAGCGAATTAAGCGGAAGAAAAGCTCAAAGCACAAAGGAGATAAAAGATTCCAGAAACTCATATTTATAAGCTCATTGTTGGACATAATGCTTTTTGTGGAACTACTCCAAACACGAGTCGTCTATTGAATCGGGAATCGGAATTGTTATTTCATTCATAATTTATCACTCTATCGGGCTTTGTATTTAAATGTCTTGGAATGAATTGCATGTGGACACCCGGAGATTAATGCTCGGCCCTTTTACAAATTCATATTTTTCATTATGCGATGATTTGACACAAAACATGCGCGTCATGCCTGTGTTTTCTATTAGGGTACCGACGTAGCCTTTAGAAACCACTAGACCAGTCTACGATATCAGATTTAGCTTAATCATTATCTGAGATCACTAATCTAAATCAGTTCTTATCTTTAAATTCATTAACAACATCTCTTACATCATTAACATTCACATCGTCGATGTGAACAAGTATTGTGACGGCATTTGTTTCAAGCAGGGTAATAAATTGTTCGGCATCGTCTTATGATTTCCTGGGGGCTACAATACGGCAGTTTGTCAGTTCTAGGCGGTTGTTAGGGCGCGTGGGCGGGGCGCCATCCATCACCCGGCGTGACTCTTTCAACCTGCAGGGTTACAACAGACATAAATTATGAACGCTTTTTATTGTCAGCTGGAGAAATTTGTTAGCGACACTGTTAATTAATGGTACGCTTGAATTTGTGGGACAATTAACAGATATGATTTTTTGTTACTAAAAAAAGTAGCTTTGAAGTTCCAGATGGATATTTTTGCACATTAATGAATAATCATATTAATAGATATATTTTCTAAATGTGAAAATGAAAATTAAATATTTATTTTTCAAGTACGCATATTACAATGCGCATATGAACGTCAAATAAAGCTACGCCGGCTCTAACCCTACGCCTCAGCCTCGAGAAGATTTCAGTCTAGAAGAGAAAAAGAGAAGGTATCCAATTATGGGACCGGCAAGAAACTCGGCGGGCCACTTCTTTTCTAAACATTACATCTTATAATTAACACCTGAGTGGTTATGTGGGTGGACCATTTTCAGTAAATATATAAATATATCATAAGCATGGCAAAACGTTGTTACGCAAAGATACAAAGTACTACATAATAAGAAATTAAATCTTTTGCGGTTTTTAATCTTCCTTTTTCAAAACCTGTCACAAAAACTGCTACCAAAGTTAACATCGAATAAGTTCCCTTACATTCGGTAACCCTACAGTTCGGCAGTTGATCATAGTCACCGGCGGCGTTGGCCCGACGTTTTTATGCCCCACGATGGATCGGGCTGTCAGGTGCTCACGAAAAATTGCCTTCCGACCTGTTTGGCCAAGACGCGTCGATTGATTCGAGCCGACTTAATTAAGCATGCTCACTCGCACCGACGCACACCAAAAGGGGTTTCAAATTATCTCCCGTTTAAACGTAAGTAAAAGTGATGCTTCCCTTAAACTTGTAAATTATGCTCCAATAGATATTAAAGGAATGAATGATAATAAATTTATTACTTTATTACCCAAAGCACAAAGCGTAGACGAAAACCTACGAACAATGGGTATACGTAAGTTGATACTGTAACAAGTTTAAAAAAATCAATACAAAACACGCCTAGCCGCTTCTTTATCCTCGCACAATGAAAGATTAACCCCGGTGTCAGGGAGAGTAATGAAGTAAAGAATGCGTTTGACAGAGAAGCAAGGCTATTGAATATTTTAAAAGGTATCTGAAGGGAACTTTGAATAGAGCTGTTGTTGAATAAAATCACTGCCGTTTTTTACTATTATACTAGGCTGTTTAAGGATTTAAGTACCTAGTAGAACATAACACTTTTTTATGCTTCGTTAAAAAACAATTTGCATTAAAGGATTAAAGAAACATTTTTTACTACGTTAAAAATGCTAAAAGATTACAGCGCACACAATACTGCGGAATTCAAAAAGTTTCTCATTTGAAAATGCTTCCTTTTGAAACACAATGCCCGTTGTTTCGACCGGGATATTAAACATTTGATTTATCTGACGCATCCTGAGGACATGACGTGCCGTGGGAGCGACCCTAAATGTATTCATACATTACCCGTTAGAAATGTACAACACACATTTCGCATTACACGCTGCTACCGGAGTTATGAAGCCGTGAACCCTTGTACGTGTCTTGTTCAACTTTACACTCGGCTTTTAAAACTTTAGCACTTTATTTTTAAAACTTAATTGCTGTTTACGCACACAGTCGCTCAGAGATTATGAAAATTAAGTCCCTCTTAAAGACAAATTAAATATTTTAACGTGATCGAGTCGGAATTCTGAACGCCGCGCCTGATCCAATCAGCTTAAAGAGACTATAAAATATTTTTATTTATTCCAATGGCGCTTTGTAAGATGTCAGATATAATGAATATATTACCGGTAGCACTAACAGAATATTCTTTTGAAAGGGTAATTATTTACAGAAACGATCGTCGTATTTTGATAAACAACCTCGATAACAATACATCTCCGACAGCGTTCACGCATTCCCTATCCCCATCCATTACTGTTTCATCTTCAATAACACGTTTCGCTGAGGCAGCCTTTGAAGCCGAACACATTTGTAAATCTGAACCGTATCGTGTGTTACACAAAGGTTGTTTAACAGTGTAACATCTCGGCTTTGTTGGAGCGCTAACTCTTTCATCTATCATAATCGTTCATGCTGAAAGCAATCAAGATTGATTTTTTCTGCAAGGGAAACTAGACTCTAGTTATCATTATTTTAGGTTTGGATTTGGTTGTATTGGTGAAGCTTTGTCGGTTGGTAGCTAACCGCATTCGGAGGCGAGCGTAAGCGTCGGCGTAACGAAGGGACCTTCAGATCCAGGAAAATGACAAATGACATCTGCCTACCGCCTGTCAAATATCCGACAGATAATAAATGACCCCGATTGTTTATCATCAAACATCGCATATATCATTATCGTGGACTCGGCGCGGGGGTTTGACTCCGGGGAGTATGATTAATATTGTTTGGTTAATTTCGAGTTGGTGCAAATACTTGGGGGAAGTTTAGTGCTGTCATTGCGGGTGAATTGCTTCGCTATGAGGACAGATTATGATTAAAGGAAGATTACAAGAAAAGGAACATCACGTGGTGGGCTAAATATATGAAGATGCAAAATTCTTTAATATTAGTTGGTTATAAGATTGTATTAACTATGTAAGTACCGTCGAAAAAATGATGATACATTAGCTCAGCTATGTACCTAATGAAATTTTTTCGGCTGATGCAAATATTATGATTAATGTTTTTTTTATTTGAAAATAAATTTTCTCAACTTGCATTCCATCAATACACTGTCTCAATTAAATTGGAGTCAAAACATAAGTCTAATGGATAGTGCTATGCATCATTTCAGAACTGTGATTTATGCAAAGGACCAAGCTACTAGTAATAAGTCAAACTCCAATTTAAGTGAGACCTCTGAATCCACACAGTTAGTAAATATCTTGAGCTCACTGTATTCTGGCTTTTCTTAGTCTTAGTTCACCTGAAGTACTGTAACAAGCAATAGTAATAACCAAGATGTCTTACAGTCTATTAATAATAGTGCCGTGAGTTTGTTAGACAAACTCTGTCATTTGTTGGTCTTGTTTGTTCGAAAGCTCAATATAAGATTATAAATTTGGAAACAATATTGAATTAAAATAAAAGTTGGTCCCAAATATAACATATCTAATATTACATGTAGGTCATCATCATCCTCCTTGCGTTATCCCGGCATTCGCCTTGGCTCTTGAGGACTTTGACAACTATTATAAATATAATAATATATATTACATGTATAAGTAATAAAATAAAATTATGAAGAATACCTACTTATGATAATAATTTATTTTATTAAATAAGAGTCATAGTTACGAAGCTAAGATAAGATGATACCAAATTTTGCAGCAGCCCCGTAAGAAGGATTATTTTAAATCTGTCATCTATGAGATCATGAGTATCATGATATGAAATTATTTACCTTTGCACAGGCGGATCTATCCAAATCGGTTTCAACTCAACTTCGTACGACAATTATTAATAAAAAATATAAAAATAAATGCTGTCAACTTCATTTTCAATGATTCATAACGAAACATTTTGTTTTCTTCAAAATACCGAAACATTGTCAGAATATCCACTAAATGTTACAAAAACATTTGAAAAACCTTTTAAAAATCATGAGAAATCTGTTTTCAAAGTGTCCGCCGGACCATTTTTCACCACCGCTGAAAGCGATACGTCAAAATCAGTGTTCGCGAAATTCCGGGCGTCACCGCACTACTGAGGATTTAAGGCACAAGTTTGAAGCATTTTGTATGTCTATAATTCTTGGGAACTAATTGTTTATTATTTGGAAGTGTAGAAATATGACTATTTGAGTACATTTAATATCCTGAAATTCCTGAAAACTCATTACTTACTCATAATTTGACTTGTGACGTCAGCTGACTATAAAATTAAAACCTTTTCATACCTATTTTTCATATTTTTGACATGTTACTTTTTAAATACCAACTCAGTCCGAACTCCCGCAGCTCGTTCTCTACGCTCCGCCTCCAGGTGTGCACGGGGCGTTTGCGGGCTCGCTTTCCTACTTGAGGCCGCCACTCAAACGCGATACTGGTGCTGTTGGCAGCTCCTCTTCGAGGGTATGACCGATCCATCTCCACGACTCGTGGCTCTGCGGAAATGGAGATGGATCGGTCATACCCCTCGAAGAGGCCACGAGGCCAAGGCGGTGGCTTAAAATAGAGAGGATAGAGAGGATCTTGTGGAGGCCCTATGCACCTATGGGGTGCCTTAGGACAATTCAACAACAGCTTTTTAAATACGAAATATTTTATATAAATATCTACTATGGAAATTATCTAGGGATTCTTCCTAAACCAAACGACGCAAGACGAACAAAAATGTTTTGTCTTTCTAATATTTACTTCCAATATCAAAACTTGGAATTTTGATCACTTCGGGTGTCATTCTGTTATAGAAGAACATTTTGCTGTTTAGCTAAATAGGCTGTATGCATATCTAGAAATGTAAAATCTCCGGAAATATGAATGAAATGAAAAATGACATCACCTCGCTGAGTGAAGAAGAAATGTAAGTATATCATACTAATGTTATTGATTGATCTAATTCCCTCCTTGAAGTTATTAGTTGATGTCGGAGACTACCGGTCGAAAGCAGAAGGTCAAAAAAGGATGGTCTTCTCCGAGACTTTGCGGCCGTCCTCGGAAGGTCAGAAAATGAAATAAAACTATGGAAACGGATTAAATCGCGTATAATGAATTTGAACGTCGGGATGTATTTCAAATTCATTATACGCGATTTAATCCGTTTCCATAGTTTTATTTCATGAGTAACTATCGCGGTAACCGAAGACAATATTCGGTTTAAAGAAGTTTATTTTCTCATAAGAATATTTACAATTCACTTACATGAGAAATTAACACTAACTTAACTATGTTGAGCGTATGTATGCGTATTATAATCTGATTACAAAAGAAGTGCTTAACCTAAATAATTATAACTTATTTTTTTATATTATGTAGGTACAATAATAATTTACCAGTTTCTAAACTAATAGTATACAAAAAGAGTTGGTATGTGTTCGTAGGGTAAACATAAAATTAGTAGGTAGACAAACAAAATAAAGATCAGAAAATATAACTGCACAAAAAAATGTGTGTTTACGACTTTACGCTTACACTAAACCCAAGCGATAGATAACCAAATATTAGGTCAGAAAATATTAGATTTAATAAAACGTATTTAAGCCGCGATTAAGTGTCGTCGAGTTTAATGTGTAAAATCGTGAAAGTTTAAAAGGTTAACTTAAAGAAATAATCAGAAAATGATAGAATATGCAGCCAATGACTATGAAAATGCTAGCTAATATTTGTAAATGACACAGTGAGTATGTTGATCATATCAACCACAAGCTTCTCAGCTCTACACTTGCACCAACCCACTAATTCGCAGTCGGAAGTAAGCTTGATAAATGAGTCGGCTTCAAAGGCGCACAATGGAGACCTGACCCCGCGTTAATCAAAAACGTCTGTCGCGGGACGTGGTCTTAAGGATCATATTTAACAGCTTTGGAACAAAATGTTATGAAGAATTTTTTTGTTGTATTGGTAAAGTAAGTATGAAACTCTATTTGTAAAATAATAGATGGGGCTGACTCCGCTTTAATCAAAAATATGTCGCGGGACGCGGTCTTGAGGATCACATTTAACAGGTTTGGAAGAAAGTTTTATAAAAACAGTAAAAAGTAGGTATAGGTGGTCTGATATGGGTAATTGAGGTTAATGGTGTACATTTATGAATTAACTACAAAGAAATAGACATCGACAAAAATTGACCCTACATATTGGAATTCTCAAATGCTTTATAGCTTGCAATTAAGTATTAATTAAAGTGAAATACGGAAATAAGCAGGAGAAGTTTCAGAATGGAATCAGTTCACTTATAACAAAGAGAATCGAGTATTATAGGGAGTTACTGTCGAAGTAAAATGTGTAATCACAGTGCATAGATTGCCATCTCTTGACCCAGGCTTAAAACTTTTGAACCTCAGTTTTGAAAATTTAGCCCATATTGTTAGATATCATCATAGCCCATGATATGTGTTAAATGTCAAATATTAGTATCAGCGCCATCTTGCTGAGCGTACCGTATGTACCGTTTTTCTGTATGGTACTGAGGTACGTTTTTTTCTTAGACTTTATCTGTCTAAATATACGGAGTTGTATATGTCTTTGCTTATAATCATAAAGAAACATTTTTGTAAAATAACACGTTTTAGTTATAAGATATCTGATATGTAAACTTTATTGAATGTTTATAAATAAAATACCTGAATAAAATACCTAATCTGAATCTTAATCTGACAATGAATTATGTAACAACTCAGGAAGGAGTAATTAATTTTTCTACACGTACTTGCTTGCCCGCTAAAAGTATCATATTTTTGTATTCATATTTATTTTCTCAACAAAAATTGAATTGATATTACCTACCCTATCTCACTTCAGCGTCGTAATTGCTAATAGTTTCCCACGTGTTATGAAGGATGGACAAGTTTGCTGTCACGTCTCCGTGCGTGACCAATAAGTTTCTCGTCAGTGCCTTGGTTCGAGCGAGGGATGACTGCCGGCCTAATACTTGCCGCAATTGGAGACTGATATGTTATAAATGTTACAATACTATCCCTTTCTATCGGACTGGGTCTCCATTAGTATAAAAGGGATATGACTTCAGTCACCAGTTGGTATTACGGCGAGAATAGATGGAATAACAAACGTTGACGCTACGTGTCAAAACGCAGAGCTATAAGAAAAGCTAGCTACGATACGCTTAAGGTGCTGTTACAAGGGCAACACAATTGCCAGTAATTCACATACCATTGCTGCGTTTGCTCCATAGTTAGTTGGTGCGTATTGAACAAACGCGGTAATGGTATGTTAATTGCTGGCAATTGTGTTGCCCATGTAACATGGATGTGTAATGATTGGTATAACTTTTTTTGGTATAATAACATTTGGTATAACAACATTTCGTATATATTTAAAGGATATAATCACTCATTTGACATAATTAACATTTGGTATAACCACAAAATATCTACTTTTATTTTGTATAATCATTATTTCGTATAACACTTATTTATAATAACCGTTATATGGTATAACTATCTATTGATATACGACTAATATAATATAACTAGCAAACAGTATAAAACATTTCATGAATTAATTTTCATCACCTTTACGAAGCGTACGCGATTGTGACGTTGAGTAGGTACCCTTTTCTGTTGCAGGGGCAGTCACCGGCATAAATAAGTGATGATTTCTGTACCCTGTCATATTAACGTCTTGTTTGAAATGTTATACGAAATTGTCAAACGATTAAAAGCGACAAGGTACACAAATCGTCACTTCTTTGTGCCGGTGACTGGACCAAGGGAAAAGCACATGAAGGATTATTTTAACACTATATTTTGATCTATACTTTTTAAAGAGCGTAACGAGATTTTAAATATTAACACTTGTTGAGAGAATTGGCTAGATTGGGAACAAATGTGCTCTTGTTCATGCGAATCTGTGCTCATATTATAAATGCCCTTACCGGGATTCGAACTCTGGACCGCGGCTAAGCAGTCAGGGGCACTACAACTACCGTCTAAGAAATATATCTTGAGCTCTTTTTCTAACATAAACTCACAACGATTTGGCAATAACCGGAAATCAGACCACGAAAAAACTCCGCCATTAAAATAAAACGAAGCCCATAGACAAAAATACCCATAGATCTTGCCGTAACTCGCGAACGTTATAAATTATGACTTCGATTTACGATCATATGAAATCTACTTGGGGGCTCCTTTGATGTCATTTTTCCCATAAATTTTTCAGCGTAACATAAAGAGAGCTCCACGCGTTATTAGATATGGAAATCGTTTGAGACACACGGTTTTGTAAAATGTGAAACATTATTTGAAGATACTACACCAAAGCTAAGAGTTTTGAATCTAGAAAGGGATAACGTTGGCTGTCGTAGTAATAGACAAGCCTGTTGACTGCCAATATTATTAAAATAAAAAATAAGTAAAATAAAATAAAAACGTACGTAACTTAAAATCATAAATTTGACATTTTCGCAGCAAAGCAGTAGTTACTGTGTTACGATTTAATTACTGTTATATGATGTACTCGTAGCGTAAAATTGCGTTAAAAAATCCGGATAGCGTCATCGATTTCAATTGCAATAGCTGCTCTGTCTGTCTGTCAGTCTGGCGTTCTAATAAGTTTTTTTTATGGGAATGTCACTAACTGGGTAACTGTCGGATACTGGTACTTTTACAATTAAATAGAACTCAAGCTCTACTAAAGAAAGCGTTGCAACCAGTATATTTTGCCTTTTCAGCTGCATAAATTTGTCCATGAATCATTAGGTGTAACTCCACTAAGTTTTAATATGACTATTTTTGTTTCTTTATAACTCATTACCTAGAGAGAGTGGTGCTGATCTCAGTACTAAGCTTCAACCCAACATCTTCCTCGACGTTTTGCTCACCATCTTCCCTCCCCCTAACCTCCCATTCACACGTCTCTGAATAAATCCGCCTTTACAGCTGCATACAGTCCACTAAGTTTTGTTGTAACTCCACTAAGTTTAAATATTACTATAGCTTTGCTTCTTTATAATAACTCATTACCTGAAGAGGAGAAAGTGTTGATGCCCCCAGTATAAGCGTCAACCTAACATCTTGGTCGACGTTTTGCTAACCATTTTTTCACCCCGTAAAGTCTCCTTCACACGTCGCCTCCTCACGAATAAATTTAATCTGCCTTTACAGCTGCATAAATTTGTCCATGGAGCGATTTTCGTATCAGTTAGGTTTGTAACTCCACTAAGTTTGAATATTACTATAGCTTTGTTTCTTTATAACTCATTACCTGAAGTAAGCGTTGCAGTACTAGCAGTCATCAGTAAAAGCGTCGACCCAACATCTTGCTCGACGTTTTGCTAACCATTTTTTCACCCCGTAAAGTCCCCTTCACACGTCGCCTCCTCACGAATAAATCTGCCTTTACAGCTGCATAAATTTGTCCATGGAGCGATTTTCGTATCCGACGCCGACATCCGCTAGCTTTGTAACTACAGTTTCCTAGGAAACGTCTTGTGATAAATAAGTGCGGGATTGGCCTGTTTTGTTTATCGCCCGCTCTTTTATTGAGATGTTTGAGGCGTTTGCGATTTAGATGTTTTTTCACACTTTTGAATAAAATTCGCGGAAAGGAATGTTTACGGAATTATCGTTGATGATTTTAGCCACAAGGTAATAAAGAACATACAAATTGACAATAATATCCTGCTAAGATGATAGTATTCCTATGATTATTTTTAAGTAATCATCCTGATTCATCTGAATACAGTAGGTTTTTCGTCTAAATCAGCTAACGTGGAAAGATTTACCTACAAATATTTTGGTAAGTATGACCAAATATTTGAAATCGTGACTGTTATTAAAACTGATATACGTATTACATTCATGGAATTGTCTCACCTTATAATTTATTAGGTAGAGATAATACTACATATTAGACAATACTGTATATACTTATGTCACCTACACAATGGTAAAATTGCAACAAATTCTCTTTAGTGTATACCTCGAACTGTCCCTATTGAGATAATTGGGTTGTTTCATCTGCTACCATTCTTTACTGTCTGCCATGTGATTAATATAATTAAGTTCTACAAGTTCATACTAAATACTTCAAAGGTGTAAACCTTAAAATCAAACCTAACTATCCCCGTCGCTTGATTAGAACCAGAATCCACTTCCACGAAGCATTCGATTGAACTAAGGCTACAGTCCCCAGCTAACACGTAATTTTAGAACTAAACGGGACTTAATCGCGTAAACACTTACATTTACATTTATAGGTATTTGTCCCGAGGTTTCGAACATCACATTATGCTCGTGATCACAGGTAGACTGGCGAGTAATTGCATCAAAATCTTCTAGCCGCGCGAGTTTTCCGAACTACCCGCACTTGTTTTTGATTATTCACTTTTGCACTAGAGTTGTCACTTTGCCTGCACACAACACTTACTATATCAGTCGGTGTGTCTTTAGGTGTTTTTTCACGCTTACATTCGCTAATAACTGGATTCCACGAAGAAGAAATCCCGTTAAGTCCCGTTTAGTTATAAAATTATGAGTGCAAATCGTGTTAGTTTAAATCAATACAGCTAACTTGCTCAAATATTTTATATCGCAATACACCTCTATTATCAAGTGTGTTTAGATGCTTTTGACTACTCCGGCAGTTCCGATATATCTGGTGCTGGCTGTATATGTGAGAAATTGTCGGAACTGATTGATACATTAGCTCCGATGAATTCCGGGAATATCTAATGAGACTTTGATTACGACGTATGGTTATTATATTAGAAGCTAGAAGATTATTAGGTTGCTTATAGAATTGTAGCAGTTGTAAAGGAAATTTTAGTATATTACATGAAAAGGATAAAAATTTGGGGAAACGACCAACTCTCTTATAATTATGAAATTATGTCATATTTTACATATTGGGGACAAGTGAGTCGTTAAAAATCTTTGTAGGCTATGTTAAGTCTTATGGGAGTCAAATTAGTTCCAACGCCCGCCGCTAGCATGTTCGACATCATCATCCTCCTTGCGTTATCCCGGCATTCGCCACGGCTCATGGGAGCCTGGGGTTCGCTTTGACAACTAATCCCAAGGGTAGGCATTAGTTTCTACGAAAGCGACTGCCATCTGACCTTCCAACCCGAAGGGTAACTAAGGCCTTATTGGGATTAGTCCGGTTTCCTCACGATGTTTTCCTTCAGCGTCTAGCAAATATCAAATGATATTTTGCAGATAAGTTCCGAAAAACTTATTGATACGAGCCGGGGCTCGAACCCGCGACCTCCGGATTGAAAGTCGCACGTTCTTACCGCTAGGTAACTAGCGCTATCATGTTGGACATGCCCATAAGATTTACGTAAATTTGTGACAGTCATCATACCACTCCTCCGAGCACGCTGCCGTGACATAACAAGCCATTAAAAAAATTCAAAAAATTTAAACAACATTTGAATGCTCTCGAACAACATAAAAAAGCTCCATGTCTTTAATTGCCTCTAAAAATCATTCACAGCTCTTTCATCTCATCGCGAGCACCATGTTTCATCGCATCGCCCGCCGCGTCCGTCATCGCTCCGTCATCGCGAGCGACTGATTACCGTTCGACGTGTACAAATGCGTTCCGGTTCGCGTGAAAAGTCCGGTAAACGTTATTTTCCGAGTTGTTTGTTTTATTTGGCATCCCTTTGAAGACCGCGGTGATATATGGATGCTGATGATGGGTGGGTTAAGTTATAAGATTGTACTTTACCACCGGCTTGGGATCCAGTAGTACATCTGATAATGGAACAAGCACGACGAAGGCTGTGAGGCATTTGTGTTGTATGGTGTTGGACATTTGTAGTTTGTTTTTGTCAATTTTGTGTAGATTAATTGGTTAATTATTTTTTAACATAGTAATGGTAAATTTTTTGAATATTGTATAACTAGCTTTATTAATAGTGTGTGAACCTGCCTTAAAAATCTATATTATTTGTGGTCATGATTCGTTAATATTTCTTGTATGTGGGTAGCTTTTGCACATTGTAATTTTTCCTCAGTCACCCGTTGACCACGAACGCTGTAAAGAGTTCGAAACGTCGGGATGAATTTTAAATTCATTATACGTGATTTAATCCGTTTCCATAGTTTTATTTCATGAGTAACTATCGCGGTAACCGAAGACAATATTATAAGATTGTGTTAGAAATTTCTCACACCTCACACCCGAGTTCGAATTCAAACCGTAACATATTGTTACTTAGTGGTCTATTTCACCACAGTGACATAGACACTTGACACTGACAATTCTGTGCCTATTTCTGGGTTGATAAGTTTGTTTGTTTTGTTTGTTTTATAGGACATTCTTACACAGATTGACTGAGGCCCACGGTAAGCTCAAGAAGGCTTGTGTTGTGGGTACTCAGACAACGATATATATAATATATAAATACTTATATACATAGAAAACATCCATGACTCAGGAACAAATATCTGTGCTCATCACACAAATAAATGCCCTTACCGGGATTCGAACCCGGAACCGCGGCGCAGCAGGCAGGGTCACTACTGACTGCGCCAGACCGGTCGTCAGTTTAAAGCAACATCAATATTCACTCACTCACTCAGCGTCAATATTTCCTTGTTGAACAGGCAATAAACGGCGAAGTGTCACTGTCTGCTGACAATTGTCACTGTTGTGAAATAGTTAAAAATTACAAATTTGACATTTGCAGCAAGAATGTATCGTCACTACTTTGAAATAATCTCGTCTCACACTGCTCCTCAAAGTTAAAACGCAGTAAGTCTATATGCATTCCATACACACTTACTACATTTTTCTTTTCATTGACAGAAGAAGATATAAGTTTTTTTTTTTAAAGTAGTGACGATATTATTATGTAGTCTTTTGACTTTTCTGTATCTATGTTCACGCTACAATACTGCATTGAGGACTCCCAAAATATGAAGATGAAAATGTTGTCGTGTGATGAGCAAATCTTCGGAGCGCTTCTAACTATGGATATGAAATTAAATGTTAAAATACCTTGAGACGATGCATCTAATCAGCAACGAGAAGTCGGAAGAAACCCAAAAGAAACCGAAAAAGTCAAAAGAATCGTAGTGCTACAGTGTCAGTAAAAAGATTGGCAGCCGATAATTCGAGTCGCTCTCTTGTTAATGATAGGCCTTATTTGTCAAGTCACTTGACACTAGTCTTTTTATGCACCACTAAAATTATCTTAGTTCTTAGAGTTGTTGGTCATGCAAATAAATCCGCTCATGCTTCCAACTTAACCGCTTTCCGATTAATCCGTTCGCGATTTCCTTTCAGCCCCTGATTTATGAGGCCTCAAATGTTCAAATTAAATATAAAGCGTTATTCTCCATACAAATGCATCGCATCTGTTTGAAGTCGAATTTTATGTGAACTCGGATTAGGCGTAATTAAGTGCGGGGAATATTCATATACTATTTATTTTGTTTTATTACGACAGTCAGCAACAAATTTGCGGTAAATAACGCTCCAGAAATAATGAGCACCATTCAGTAACCGGCTGTACATAGAATACAATAATAAATAAATAAATGTTATAAGACATTCTTACACATTGACCAAGTCCTACGGTAAACTCAAGGAGGCTTGTGTTGTGGATACTCAGACAAAGATGAATTCTGACATTTCTGACCGCGAACAGTGTAGGTACGTACAGATTTACGAGTATCCATATTTAGAAAATTTCAGACACTTTGGTGCGCATTGTACGCAACGGAAACGTCATAAATTTAACTTCTGATTAGCAGAAACGTCTGCAATCGATGCCGTTAGGCTTAGAATAAATTTAAAAGTGGAAAATGTCTGCCTTGGGTGAGACTTGAACTCACGGCCTCTGGATCGATACTCCAGCGCTCTGCCAACTGAGCCACCAAGACTTCAACCAAGCCAGCGAAATTTTCCACTACTAAGGTCAATGGGACCCGTAGCGACATCTACCGTAAGAGTGTTAAACTTCTTAAACGGCAACTGGAGTTCCAAGTCATATTGGAAATTTCGCTGGCTTGGTTGAAGTCTTGGTGGCTCAGTTGGCAGAGCGCTGGAGTATCGATCCAGAGGCCGTGAGTTCAAGTCTCACCCAAGGCAGACATTTTCCACTTTTAAATTTATTCTAAACGTCATAAATGTCCTAATCGTTTACTCTAATATCGTTGGCTAATGCTCTCTTTATCGTTTTTCCTTATTGACTCGATTGAGAGAACTAGCTAGAGCTAATCTTACAAGATTATACTTGCAGTTGTATTTGGTGTGACTATAGTTTGCGTGTCCAGTTCTTATACATATGAAAAATCGTATAAGTACCAGAGGGATTTTATTATATGTAATAGGAATGAGTCTTTTTGATCTGAACTTTGTTTTTATAATAGGTTTGTTATTCTAGAAACATATTACTTTTTGTATTACATTTGCTTTTGTGATTTATAAAAAGCTAAAACTGTCTGTTGCCTGTGTGGTGACGGGTTAAGAATTTCATCAGCCCCTTTCTTCCCGTGGGTGTCGTAGAAGGCGACTGTGGGATATGGGTTAAATTGTGGCGTAGGCGAGAGGCTGGCAACCTGTCACTGCAATGTCACAGTTTCGTTTCTTTCAACCCCTTATTTGCCAAGAGTGGCACTGAAGCTTTGGTAGTTTCATGTGCTCTGCCCCTTTATGGGATACAGGCGTATCATTGTATGTTGTGTATGTAAAACTGTCAGACAAATTCGAGAAAAAAAGATTTTACTTAAAATTAATAAACATTAAAAATTACTTGTCCATAAAACAACCACGTTCAATAGAAGTCATTCTGAAAAAGAAACAGGTAAAAGAACTGTTTTTGCCACTTGATTTAACACGCGTCGATTTATTAATAATATGCAAACAAATCACTTGAATAGTTGCATACCTATAAATAAAGGTATAACAAAAGAGTTGTACTAAACAAAGGAGCCCAGAACTCTCAATCACCGCATTCCACACAGTTGAGCGCAGTTTATTACGCTTCTCTAATCACAAATTTATGCCACCGCTTCCAAAGCATAATATTTTCTCAAAACAAATGCAAATCGATATTTGCATTCGACTCCATTAAATTATTCCAACCAAGTTGTGTTCAATGTAAGTCATTATATTCAAATACGGTGTGATTTCTGTTCAACGCACACTGACAATGGGCTGTTTAAATCATTGTTATTGATTTCATTAGTAGATTTACGGCTTGTATGTTTTATTCAATGGGTTTATAAAAAAGTTTTATGTTGTGCTAATACAGTACTCGTAATGGTTAAGTTTTGTTCGAGTTTCGGCTGTTGAATATTTTGAAGTAAATTATGCTTGTAGGTAATCTATTGACTGTTGGATTTTGACATTTTTCATACCTAACATTTTCTTGCTGTTTGACCTGTTATGGTGTAAGATTAGGCAGATTCTCGCTGAGCCATCAAAGTACTGTGGTGTCCGCCAATTTATATTATATTTGAAAAATCATTACAGGGTAGTAAATACGTTGGATAGGGACAGTCACCGCCATAAACAAGTGATGATTTCTGTACCTTGTCACTTTAACGTCGTGTCTGAAATGTCATACGAAATTGTCAAACGATTTAAAGCGACAAAGTACAAAATCATCACTTATTTATGCCGGTGACTGTACGTAGTTATATCCCCTACTAATTGATTCTGACTGTAGGTACTTATTTGAGTGACTGAGTGGCATCACATCACATAGGACAGAAGCGAATGGAGGTCTAGTTTCGGAGGCCAAGATCCAATTCGGATCGCTGAGCCAGCGCAGTAAGTAGGGACTCTTTTTAATAATGTTAAGTCACATTGACTTTGTTGCATCATAAAACAACATAATCTATCCTCCGTCTCCACCGTCAATAGTGTCTCTAGAGTATCATTAAAAATATATAAGGAACTAGATGACGACATAAAGAATGCTGAAAATGTTCAAGAATTTAGTAAAAAGCTTAAAAACTACCTTATGTGCAGGCCTTTCTACAGCCTGGATGAAAATTATACTAGATTTTTTGACTAATCCCTCTCATCATATTTCATTTAGCTTCATACATGTTTTTAGAGTTTTATTTTATGGGTCAAATGGTAAGTGAAAATGACATTTATTACTATTATTACTTGTATAATTGACTTAAAAATTTAATTTATTTATTAATTCACTTATTATTTCATTATCTCTTTGTTTGTTGTTATTGTTTTGTTACTTACTTTTTTATTGTTGACTATTTATAATGTATAATTGTATTTGCATGGCTTTCGTGTCTATATTAGCAAATAAAGAACTGAATACTGAATACCGTCTGCAGATTCACACTAAAATCTCATAACAAGGCTCCACCGCAACATATTGAGAAATAATCATCTGATTGCCCCTTGATTATACAGGGGGCCAAATTATAGCCTTCAAGTAATGGACGCCTTGTATCATGCCCGGCGTCCACGGCAGAGAACGGGTTGAAATGAAGAGGAAACTTGACTACTTCAGACGATCTTTAGTCGACAACACCTACACTAATTTCATTGAAAATACGAGTATAGAGCTTAGAACAAATTTAATAATGACGCATCGAACGTGCAGATAAAAAAATATTTTAGATTTTAATATGATGATAATGAGTGATGACTGTTAACTACTTTATAAATAGAAACGCTTCAATTACTTAAAAAAAATTGCTTCTAAGCATTTACTTTGGCTCTTTTCCAATTGGCAGGGTGCAAAGCGGGTAGAGGGGGTAGCTAAAACGATCACAGCACTCACTACGGCCAAAATTGACATCTTAGTCGCTGACTTACGCTGTCAAATCCATATTGCAGTAAACATTTTCATATCGTTTTTGAGATAAATTTAATATGCGCCTAGTAAAATTTGTTATGGTGAATTCTAATAACTCCAAGAAAAATATCAACTAAATTTTAGCTATTTCCAAGACCGTGGTGGAAACGGAACCACCGTTTAAGTGAATAGTTGCCGTAAGAAGAAAAGTGTCGTCCAACCTCTGAAGTTTTACTTAAAAGTGCGTAATCTTTTGATACAAGTATTGAATTGAATTTACGGTGAATTTATAGTGCAAATTTTATTAGCGGTAGAAAAGCCGACGTGGAAGCCAATCCCAGTTATGTTCCAAAATCATTTTATTTGTTTCCTTAAGTGTGCTCCAGTGTACAAATCGAAACGGATTGACAAAAATGCGTAAATATCGAGGTTTTAATCGGACGAAGGAGCACGAGAACAATAAAAGCAGAAGTAGTCCATCCGCCGAAGGCTTATCACATTTTAAATAAAATTCCTGAGAACTTATTTTGTCGCACTGATGATTACATATTTGATGTGATATCTGGTAAACCTCTAATATTTTCAAGTAAATGAAACAAGTTTTTGTAATGTATAGGTACTATGTATAATTAAAAGTTATTATAGCTAGTTTGTTTTATTTTACAATAAACCCTGTACCCTGTAAATGATATTTATAAAACCTATAGTTAGCCTATGAAAATGACATAGCATAGCAGTGAACTGATCAACAATTTCAAAAGCCAATGATATAATTATACTTTATTGCACATAGGTACAAATGGTGGAAAAAAGTCTTCAATCTGTAGAAAATGCCCAGCTAGCACCAATTTCTTGTCTTTATTCATCGTCTTAGGTTGGAAAATGATTTCGTGAGCGATGGCACGAAACCCCGTTTTAGTCACCAGTTTGTTAATTTCTCACTGAAAACAACAATTTTAATGTTATTGGCGATAATGTTGTAACCATTATCGTCCAAAATTGTCTAATATAGCAAAATAACACAAGATTTCATTAATTTTTTCACAATGTTTACTTACTTC
This sequence comes from Leguminivora glycinivorella, assembly GCF_023078275.1. Lineage (NCBI taxonomy): Eukaryota > Metazoa > Arthropoda > Insecta > Lepidoptera > Tortricidae > Leguminivora > Leguminivora glycinivorella. The sequence goes on along the minus strand of NC_062973.1, from coordinate 26,521,662 downwards.
TCGCTAGACAGCGGCGACAATGTTGTCCATAATGGTCACCTGTCACGTGGCGTGTCATCGCGCACGGTCCCAATAGCGTCACCAATTTTCAATTGCTTTTGAAAAAAAATCGGCCAAGAGCGTGTCGGGCCACGCTCAGTGTAGGGTTCCGGAGTTTTCCGTATTTTTCTCTAAAACTACTTAACCTATCAAGTTCAAAGCAATTTTCCTAGAAAGTCTTTATAAAGTTCTACTTTTGTGATTTTTTTCATATTTTTTAAACATATGTTCAAAAGTTAGAGGGGGGGATGCACTTTTTTTTCTTTTGGGAGCGATTATTTCCGAAAATATTAATATTATCAACAAACGATTTTAGGAAACCCTTATTCATTTTTAAATACCTATCCAACAATATATCACACGTTGGGGTTTGAATGAAAAAAAAAATCGGCCCCCACTTTACATGTAGGGGGGGTACCGTAATAAAACATTTTTTTCCATTTATTATTTTTGCACTTTGTTGGCGTGGTTGATATACATATTGGTACCAAATTTTAGCTTTCTAGTGCTAATGGTTACTGAGATTATCCGCGGACGGACGGACTGACAGACATGGCGAAACTATAAGGGTTCCTAGTTGACTACGGAACCCTAAAAAAACGATAGGAACCCTAATTTCATTTCTATGAAACAGCCACTTTATGGCGGATAAGATATTTTAACTGAAGGAAAGCGTCAGCAGAATATGTACAAATTGTACGGCTTATGTACCGGTACTAATACCACACCCTTTAAATATACTTGTTAGCATACAGCTAGCTACCTTCCAAGTATGTGCCCACACTACAATTTCCTGTGTAACTACAGTGGTAGTCAATCAACTTGTCAAATATAACTCCAACGTTCTCGGCAATAGCCCTGCTATTTTCTGCCACATAAGCAGGTTAACACCAGGGCATTACTTCACACTAGTATCTTGGTTTGACTATTTGTTTGGAATCACACGAATGTACTTTTTAGGGTTTCGTAAGGTAAAAACGGAACCCTTGTACGATCACTGTGCTGTCCATTCGATTGTCTATTAGCTGTCAAGACCCTTTTTCTGAGGAACTTTTATCAAATACATAAATGGTGCAAAATCTATTCTCGATACTTGCAATTTAAACTCGAATCAAAACTTACATATTCTAGTGAACTCAGAATCTTGAGATATTTGGTCAACATAGAAGTTCTCGAAAAGTTTGTACAAAAATTAAGAAAAAAGTTCTATTTGTTTCATGAATTGAGATTTATTTGGTCATTAAGGTTCTTTAGTATCTATATTTTTTTAATTATAACAATTATCTATGATTCTAAAGTCGACTTATATCACTATATGTTGCTAACAAAATAGGATCAATTAAAATTTGATGACGTGGCTATGTAAAAACTTTTTGAGAACTGCTGAACAACCGTCGTCACGTCAATGCAACTTCAACCCTTCTGGTGTTTCGGGTGCTTATTCATGGGCGGCAGTAGTCACATACTTATCTTCAGCCTGCCTGCCGTTTGACCGTTTAAATACCTCATATCGCATTACAAACATTTATGTACCTATTTCAAAATTCACTTACAACCGGCAAGTTAAGTCATTCCACAAACTAAAAAAGGAAGTAGCCTCCCCCCGAGTTACAGGCAGGCGCAAAGTAGCCCCACCTGTGGTTAAACCAGTATGTAGTTATGTCAGAACCGTCAATTGGCTGGTAATTACGATCATTCGCTGGACATGGGAATTATAGACTGCAAGGAGTGCAAGGGCTTTTGACAGGGCTAAGAAACGAAACCGATATATAGATACCGTACAGGAGTTCATCTACCTCGGTTCACTAATAACTGCGGATGGCGATTGTGAACGTGAGGTGATAAGAAGAGCACAGATCGCAAAATCTGCGGTTAAGCGGTTAGAGAAGATCTGGAGGAACAGAGGAATCAGTAAAGCAACGAAAACCAAGCTAATGCGTACCCTGGTCTTCTCTATATTCCTGTATGGTTCAGAAACCTGGACTCTGAAGGCGAGTACTCGGAGCAGAATCGATGCATTTGAGATGTGGTGTTGGCGTAAGATGTTGGCTATCCCATGGACGGCGCGCCGCACCAATGTGTCGATCCTGGCGGAACTTAAAATTCACGTCCGCTTGTCTGTCATATGCCTCCAGCGAATCCTGTACTACTTTGGACACGTGGCCAGACGGGAGCCGGAAAACCTAGAGAAACGCATTATGGTTGGCATGGTGGATGGAGGACGGGGAAGTGGCCATCCACCGACCCGCTGGGTGGACAGCGTTAAGAAGGCCTGCCAGGGTTTAACACAGGCGCCTATTATGAGGACTGCAGAAGACCGTGCGGAGTGGAGAGCTTTGGTGCGAAAAATAACGACCTCATGTGGTCGCGACCCTCAGCCATGAGGAACCGAGGAAGAAGAAGAAGAAACGAAACATATTTGAGGCGTTTACATTTTGTTTTAGGGTAGATCGAAAAACTGCATTCGTTTGCGACGCTGTCCAGGTGCCGTAGCCGAATGGCATTTCTGCGACACGAAACGAAAACGAAACGCCGCGAAAGGTAGTCTGGCTCTGTCACGCTAATACGGAAGAGCGATAGAGATAGATATCTACGAGCGTTTCGTTTCGTGAGCGTTTCGTGAGCGTTTGTGCCATTCGGCTACGTACCCAGTTTTTTCTAATCATCGTAGAGCAATGAGACACAGACCATTCAACGCAGAAAAAAATCGCTGATACCGAATATGCAATAAACGTTTTATGGTCAGGTTTCGATTCCTACGTTTCCGCTTTTTGCCATCGATGTATTTGCCATCGACTTAATTTTAACTTTTTGACGATTTATGGCGCAGTGGCAAGCAACTTGATATTCGTAATGTGCGTAAAATAACATTTGATAATTATAATTTGCAAAATTGTTTGTATAAATTGTATTTTAAAAATTCAGAAAAAGATAATTTACTATTTTCGGGAAGTTTTTTTGCTTATTTAATTAATTTATTACTTTATCTCCTTTTGGCCAAATTATCATCTTATTCTATACTTGGCCAAAGGGGGCATCAAAAATGAAATTAGAGTACCTATACTGTAATTTTACAATACTAAATTTGAGAAATCTCGTCTTCACGAATAAGGCAACCTGTATAGTAGTTATTTATGTAATTGCAACATGTATATACATACGTAACATACGTTAGGCTATAAAATACCCCTCATAAACCAATACTAGTTTACTTAATTACCTATAATTAGAGCAATTACCGGCATTACTCATTTCTGCCTCATATTTCTGAGGCATAATGTGTATATCGTCGTTCAGTCAAGGATTTAGATAATAAGGATAAGGTATTCATATTTCGACTGAAAATTATCGTTTAATGTAGCTTTGTAGAACGCTACCATGCAATTGCCTGATAAATACGCATTTCGCGCGCGATTGGTCGCATTCGTGCACAATGACGACAATGACTATGATTTTTTCGGAATTTATGTACAAAATGTCAATTAACGTTTTGCAGTCGCTCTTTGAAAAGATCGTGAAGTGAAAGAAAACATCGTGAAGTAACCAGACTAATCCCAACAAGGACTACTATACTCTCTGGATTGAAAGGTCAGATGGCACGACGGTAGTCGCTTTCATAAAAAACTCTTCTGCCAATTCTGTGGGTCAACTGCATTCGAATAAAGCCAGAACTTTACTGTCAAACTGATGTAACTTGGCAGACGTTCAGTGATGTAAGTACTCTGTGAGTAATCACTGGTCAAATTAAACAATGCGAATTCTCGGGGTTAGTTGCCAAGGCGTACCCTAGGCTCTCATGAGCACGCTATCATATGCTGGGATATATCAGATGATAATGATGATGTCAAGTCCTTACGAAGTTTTATATACATCAATGCAATCAATGTAGCGGACAGCAAATACTTACGCAGATAGTGATCGTTCCACACTCGATGAAATACCACATACTTTACACGTGTAATAAAACGAGGTTTGTTCCACTCTGCTCTTTACACGAACATAATTATCCGCTTTAACATACTTAATCAATCTAACATCTTTAACCATTACTTGGGAGATTAGCGGTATTAAAATTGAAAATAAACATTTTGATAAGTATGCTGCTGTTCCAAAGTAGATTTCAGAAAATCATGCACACGAAATATTTAGACAAGAGATCAAAAAGCCAAAAAAAACTTCTGACAGCATAGATATAACTTTATTTCTGTTTTCAATAATTATGTATAAACTTCATGGACGAATTAAATATTTCGCCAATAAAAATGTCATTAGAAAAATTAGAATCGTAATTTAGTTAATTTAGAAATTTATAGGACTATCCCTTTTTGAATTTTACCTAGCTAAACTAGTACCCATACACCGTCAATAATTGTAACAAGCGTAGAAAAACCGAGCGAACAAAGTGAGCATGCTACAACATAATAAAAACTCAGCTATTCCGTAATGGTCGCCGTCGAGCGAATCACCGTCGTAAATCTGCTATAATGATCACAATCACGATACTGGGACTGATCGGTTATAAACGGAACACGTGTGAACACTGTGTGTCCGCTTTTCGACAAGCTTCTTCACTTTGCACAGTCTTTGGAATCTTCAGCGGACCTTAAGCTGGGCTTCCGAGCAAAGCGGTTCCGGCGTCACTAACGCAGCGACACTGACGCGGCGACAGAACGATAGTACTACGCAGTATGGAAATGTATGAACTTACTTCCGAGCGCAGCGTCACTAACGCAGCGACAGTGACGCCGCGTCAGTATCGCCCGGCGATAGCGGCCGTGGTATGCCTGGCATAGCACTGTCGCTCTGTCGCAGCGATATCACGTAGTTTCTGGATGTTGTTGGCGTAAGATTTTCAAATAATCGGAAATAAAATAATATCAAATTGAGTTTTTCTAATTAACCAGCTCAATTTTCTGAAATATCCATCGTTCACGTAACAATGTATTATTTTTCAAGGTTTTAATTATTGTTCAGAGTCTAAATATTATATCCGTGAATACTATAATGATCCTTACTAAAGGAGGAGGAGGAGGAAAAGTTCATCATCCTAGATTGCTTCATGTCTATATGCCTGGACCTGAATTCTATGGAAAAACAATAGCGACTGTCGCCAGAGTCGCGCCGCTCGGAAGCGAACCTGCGTCTGTTACCGCCGCGACACTGAAGCAGCGACTCTGACTGACTGAGCGGCCATTGCGATAGAGCCGCTTTGCTCGGAAGTCCACCTTTAAGGTGGTTCCGGCAGGTAAAGCGGCTCCGGCGTCACTAACGTAGCCACAATGGCGCGGTGACAGAGCGATAGTACTATACAGTATGGAAATGCATAAACTTACTTCCGAGCGCAGGGTCACTAACGCAGCGACAGTGACGCCACGTCAGTATCCACAGTGGTATGCCAGCGCAAGAACTATCAGGAGAAAGTGCCAAAAGGACGCACCGAAGCAATGGACCATAATGCTTCGCATCAGCCGGCTCGTCTGCTGCCTATTTCATAAAAAAATCATATTAATAAATAAAAAAAATTAAAATAAAATATTAAGTGACGATGCTTGCCCGGGAGGCGTCTCTTCTATATCAGAATACGAGCATACCAGTAAACGTTATTTAGGCCTATCTTTTGATCATTTTGGTATTAATATAGAGTTCAAATGGTATCAATAGATATAAGTAATAATAATTGTTGGCAAATTAAAATAAGAAATTAGGTACAAAGTGGAAATGTAAGTGTCGAATACAATTAGTGAATTTGTCTGCATGTTAACTTTCTAAGGGCCACTTGCACCAACGAAAATGGAGAGTTAACCCGAGGGTTAACCCACCATTTTATATGGAATTTGACAGTTGACAGCCCACTAACCCTGAGTTAAGTGGTTGGTGCAAGTGGGCTTTAATCATATAGAATAACTTTTAAGCTGCAAAATGAGCTGAAAAATAGCTGCCAGGCAATCTTTTCCTCTTTCATAATTAAATGGAAATCTGATGCTACACCAATCTGTGTGTTTCAATATTTTATGTGATTTGGATTTTCTTTTTCTTCAACCTAACGTTTTCCCGGCCTAGCACCAGGGTCCGCTTTCCTGCTCAGTCTTCTCTACTTCGCCCGGTCTTCGGCATCCAGGCGTGAGATTGTTCTCTTGCATGTCCGCTGTCAAGACGTCCAGCCATCGCTTCTTAGGCCTACCGGGGCCGCGTGACTAATGTTGTAAGAAATATTGTCCGTTCAAGATTAATAATTGCCAACTTAATATTCTCTCGATGAATAAATAGCCCAGTCCTAATCAGAAACAGCTGGTTTCCCCGCTTCTCTCATTAGAAAGCCGAGAAAACCCAATTTATCTCTCTTCATTTATATAAGTGGTTACACCTTGTAATAAATCTTTTTTCCACGTAACATGAAAGGAAACTTCAGTGTTTTTCCACACAAAGAGTTTGGGAATGAAAATCCCCACACTTTGAAATGTGTGAACATATTTTCCCCATTGTCATTAATAAAAACTGAAGTGATGTTGTAAGTGACGTAGCTGATGAGTAATAACTTGACAATGACAGCAAAGCGCAAACTGTTAATGCTGTTTAAAATATATATCTATGTGTGTATAGCTCACGCACACATGCATGTTGTCTCAAATGCGTATTTCCCTAAACATAAGTCAGTCTTCAATAAATCGTAGAACAAGCAACACATTTCGTATTATTTAAGAAAAATTGCAAGATCCAAAATCAACCTTATTACATCAACATATGGTCCAAACTGAACCGGATAGTGACAAGCAAGTCTGGAGCTCGCCGGGCACCGAGAACAAAAGGACTGCATACCAGAGCGATAAGGCGGCCGGCAACTGTTTTTCATAGTGAACATTTTGTGATCTTTGCAATAACTTTGCATTATCTTTGCATTTAAATTGCAAAGCTTTGTGTTAAAAAACAACAAAGTGAATAACAAAGTAACATTTGAGTGCAACTAAATAACATTTAGCGTTTTCGTCGTATATAGAAGGATATTTAAGTGGAATTAAGTGATACAAAATGTCAAATACGGAACAATTAATAAGTGTGCTACAAGATACGGCTACTATATTACAAAAAACGCAAACAAATCTCAAGAAATGTCCTAAAGCACGACTTACAAAGGGTTACCTCGAGTCTCGATTAAAAAGCATAGAAGATTACTGGAATATATTTCAAAGCGCACATCAAGACCTGCTTAAGTGTACACCAACAGAAAAGCGGATGGACATTCCTTATTTGATTAATGAGGATTACTACGTTTATGAAGACTTGTACTTCTGCTTAAGTGGCGATATAAAGGATATGTTATCGTCATTTTCGAGTGTTAAATGCAATCATACTGCCGCTGACAGTTCTATAACCGGAGACAAAGTGAAGTTACCCCGCGTGCAACCACCAGTTTTCAGCGGCAATTATGAAGATTGGCCAACGTTTCAAGACATATTTGAGTCACTTATACACAACAACAGCTCGTTGACCGACGTCGTGAAGTTGCATTTTTTGAAGAATAGTGTCAGTGGCGAAGCACAAGCTTTACTTAAGAATATAACTGTAACAGACGCTAATTACGAAGAAGCTTGGAAGACTTTAAAAAATCGTTATGGAAACAAAAGAATAATTGTTAATGCTGTAATGAAAAGATTATTTTCACAGAAAAAGATATACTCACAAACTGCTAATCAAATCAAATCACTTTTGGACACAACAACAGAGTGCTTGAACAGTCTCAGCAACCTTAAGGTATCAGTTGATTCGTGGGATCCCATGATAGTACATTTGATTGTGCTGAAACTTGATACGGAGACGCATAAGGATTGGGAAGAATATTCCTTTAAAATCTCACCTGATGACTTACCGAAGTGGGCTGAATTGAAGACGTTTCTTGAAACCAAATTCCGTACTTTGGAATTTATACACCACACTACTTCGGCTGCTCCTGTAGTATCTCGATCAACGACGCAGAAAAACTTCCATTTAACTTCGCCAGCTTCTTCTGATGTTCAAACACCAACAACTTCAAATAGAACCTGCATCAAGTGTAATGATAATCACACGCTCAGTCACTGTAAGGATTTTGCAAATATGGACGTAACGGAAAGAACTGACTACGTGAAAACAAACAATCTATGCTATAACTGCCTACTCAGCGGCCACTCCGTGTTCAAGTGTCGTCTACCAACATCTTGCCAAATCTGTCACAAACGTCATCATTCTCTACTTCACCACACAAAGAACGAGAACATAAAGACACATCTTAGTCACGTGGAAGAAAATAGTGAAGATGACGTACCTAAGGAAGAAGTAGAAGATGACATCACTATAGCTACGCACTTCATTACTAAAAAGTCCGATGCTCTATTAGCTACAGCACTAGTCCTAGTCAAGGGTGAAAAAGGGCAAGTGCTCACACTGCGGGCTTTGATCGATCAAGGTTCAGAAGCCAACTTCATCACGGAGAGAGCCGTGCAGATGATGAAATTACACAAGACACCTGTCAGGGGTTCAGCCACAGGCCTGGAGGAAATGAAGACGTCCGTCAATAGTATGGTACACTGTGAGCTTCAGTCAAGATATGACCCCGATTTCCACCTAAATATCAATGCATATGTCTTATCTACTCGAGTAACCACTGAGCTCCCATCAAAGGCACTCACAACGACGCATCAAGCTTGGCAGCACCTTAATGGACTCGATCTGGCAGACCCAAATTATCACCAACCAGGTCGAGTAGACATGCTTCTAGGCGTTAAGATTTATGCACAAATTTTAATGAACGGCTTAATTAAAGGTCCTCCAGGCTCACCATGTACACAAAATACAAGCCTTGGATGGATTGTGTTTGGAGACGCCGAAGGCAATTCTTCAAAAAATATTGTTGTCATGCATCACAAATTAGACTTAGACCTTCTGGTAAAAAACATGTGGGAACTGGATTCAGCCGAGAAACCAGAACTTACAGCAGAGGAGAAACTTTGTGAAACTATTTATTCAAATACAACTACCAGAACAAACGAAGGAAGATATGTAGTGAAACTCCCTACAAAGGCCGATAAAATAAAGTCAATAGAAGGACAAACAAGGGACATAGCAATGAGAAGATTCAAACAACTAGAACGAAAATTTGAGAAAGACGAAGAATTCAAAACTGAATACACCAAGGTTATTGGAGAATATTCAACATTGAAGCACATGGAAGAAGTTCCAGAGACCGAAATAGAAAACTCGTCGGTATATCTCCCACATCATGCAGTGATTAGGACTGACAAGGACACGTCCAAGGTTAGAGCTGTTTTTGACGCTTCATCTAAAGGCACGAACAACATTTCACTTAATGAAGAGTTACTGGTGGGTCCACAGCTTCAAGAAGATTTAAGGAACATAATCATGAGATGGCGTATGAAGAAAATCTGCTTCGTTGCAGACATACAGAAAATGTATCGCCAAATTTTAGTTACAAAAGAAGATGCAGATCTGCAACGTATACTTTGGCGTAAATGTGCAGCAGACCCTATAAAAGACTACCGACTGCTGCGTGTCACGTTTGGTACAGCATCTGCACCCTACTTAGCTGTTAAAACGCTACAAAGGGTCGCAGAAGACGAGGGACAGCAGCATCCAGTAGCTACGAAAACAATCAAAGAAGATTTCTACATGGATGACCTCATGTCGGGTCAAGATAATGAAGAAGACGCTATAGATGTTGCAAAAAATGTTCAAATGATCCTGAAAAACGGAGGATTTGATTTGCAGAAATGGTCGTCTAATAGCACCAGCTTCCTAAAACAATTTTCCCAGGAGGAGAGAAACAGTAACGTAAACATGGATATCAACCTGGATGGAACAGTACGTGCCCTGGGAATCACTTGGAACATGGGTGATGACAGTTTTAAGTACAAAATTGAACTTCCCGAGCAGCCTATCACTATTACAAAGAGAAACATACTAGCAGAAACGCAAAAACTGTTTGATCCTTTAGGATGGCTGGCACCAAGCATAGTTCAGGCCAAGATGATTATCCAGAAACTTTGGTTACACCGATCAAGCTGGGATGATGAAGTTGAACCTGAAATAAAAGAAGAATGGTTAAACATAAGACACAATTTTGAAAACTTGAAGGACATCAAAATACCAAGATGGCTGCACACAACAAATCAAAGACTGGACAAAACTACAATACATGGATTTTCTGATGCATCTACAAAAGCTTATGCCGCCGTCGCGTATTTAAGAGTAGAAACTGAAGAAGGTGAAATTGAGACGAACCTTATAGCTGCCAAAGTTCGCGTAAGTCCAGTGAAGCCCGTCTCATTGCCCCGATTAGAATTGTGTGGCGCTGCACTACTAGCAAAGCTGCTTAAACAAGTTAGAGAAGCCATGAGAATACCTGAAAGTCAAGTGGTGGCATGGACTGACTCAACAATAGTTTTGTCATGGTTAAGAGGAGACCCTAACCGCTGGCAGACTTTCGTCAGGAATCGCGTGGTGTCCATACTGGATGACATTGGTGACAAATGGTATCATGTCCCATCCCAATCGAACCCCGCAGATATTGCGTCACGTGGCTCACCGCTCCCAGAACTAATCTCACATCGTCTATGGTGGACCGGGCCAGAATGGCTAAAAACTCATGATATCCCATTCCATACGCCAGACACCACGACAGACTTGGAAATGAAACGAACCTTTCATACTAACCTGAATGTACAAGAAGAAGATAATTCTTCAATTATAGACAAGTTTGACGATTTTGACAATTTACAAGAACTTGTTAAGACAATTACATATTGCAAGCGTTTTTTAAACTATAAGAAGCTTACTCCAGAACCTACATTCACTACAGAAGAACTACAAAATTCATTGATGATTTGCATTAAATTGGCTCAAGAACAAACATTTAAAGACGATATAACCAGACTACAAAATAATAAAAACGTAAGACGTGACAGTAAATTAAAATCATTGAATCCTTACCTGGATGAAGGTAATATACTCAGGGTGGGCGGACGTCTTAAACACGCAAATTTGGACGAAGAGAGCAAGAATCCTATAATTCTGGATAACAAGAACCGACTTACCTTTTTACTCGTGGCTGATGCTCATCAAAGAACCCTTCATGGCGGACAACAGGTGATGATGTGCTACCTAAAAAGTAAATACTGGATCCTAAAAATGAAGCAAAAGGTTAGATCGTACATCCACAAATGTCTGATATGTGCAAGACAAAACGCCACTGCCAAGAAGCAATTAATGGGAGATCTGCCCAAGGAAAGGGTTACCCCAGCACGTCCATTCCTGAACAGTGGCGTCGACTTCGCTGGTCCATATCAAACACTTATGTCAAAGGGAAGAGGATTAAGAACAATGAAATCATACATAGCTATATTTGTATGTATGGTTACGAAAGCCATACACTTAGAACTTGTCGGAGATTTAAGCTCAGAAGCCTTCATTGGAGCATTCAGACGCTTTGTTGCACGAAGAGGCAGGTGCACACATCTCTGGAGTGACCAAGGGAGGAACTTCATTGGTGCAAACAAGGCCTTGGCAGATGCATTTGAAGAGGCAAAGTTGGATTTTAATGGAGATATAGCTACGAAGCTAGCACTAGATGGTACTCAGTGGCATTTTGTACCAGTATACAGCCCAAATTTTGGTGGATTGTGGGAGAGTGGAGTAAAATCCATGAAGTTCCATTTAAAGAGAGTCCTTACTTCGCACCTTACATTTGAGGAGTTTTCAACTCTGATATGCCAGGTAGAATCGTGCCTCAATTCACGACCTTACGTTCCGATAGACGACGATGACAAAGCCGATCCTTTAACCCCAGGACACTTTTTAATTGGAGAGGCACCGATAACCATACCATCACCAACATTCAAGGATATGAAGACAAACGTTTTGTCCCGCTGGCAACACTTGCAGAAAATGTTAAATGATTTTTGGCACACGTGGCAACAAGATTATTTAACAAGACTTCAACAAAGAACGAAATGGACAAAGAGAGAACCAGAATTCGATATAGGCCAAATCGTATTAATAAAAAACGAAAATTTACCTCCCGGAAAGTGGTTATTGGGACGCATTGTCGACAAACATCCTGGAAATGATGGGCTAACGCGAGTGTACAGTGTCAAGAGCGGTGAAAATATTGTTAAACGTTCTATTAGTAAACTTTGTTTATTTCCTGTTGATGTCTCAGCATGATTACTTTATTTAGATATTATGCAATCATAATTTATTTAATGATAATGTTATACTTTTTATAACGTATAAAAAGTTATTTATTTTTATCATTGTTCCTAATTGTAAAGTTCTTTCCAATTTTGATGTTTAGGCAAACCTGGTTAAGAATTGTTACAAGTAGTGATAATTGTATTTTAAATTTACATTTTGTTATAAATTTTGCATGATTATTTGATTTTGAAAAGGATAATCAATATCCTTTTGGTGGGCGGTATGTTAATGCTGTTTAAAATATATATCTATGTGTGTATAGCTCACGCACACATGCATGTTGTCTCAAATGCGTATTTCCCTAAACATAAGTCAGTCTTCAATAAATCGTAGAACAAGCAACACATTTTGTATTATTTAAGAAAAATTGCAAGATCCAAAATCAACCTTATTACATCAACGTATCACGTATCATCACGTGTCATCACGTATGTAGTTATGGGTTTTACGACAAGCACAATTAACTCTACAGTATAATTATTATACCTTACGCCGTGGCTTGCGTGAGCGACGGTCGCGCGATGGTCGCGCGACGGCGATGCGACGCATACGAAATCAAACCTTATCGATATGGAAGTATGAGACGCGACGGCGACGGTCGCGCGACGGTCGCGCGACCGTCACCCACGCAAGACACGGCGTCAGAACGTGATTGATTTCAAAATGTGAGTATGTTTAGTAAAACGTCTTTGTCGATGGCTATAAAGCCTATTTGTCAGTCATATAAAAATGCAAAATCTGGTCTTTATGGTAAGCAACAAAAACGGGACGTTTTACTAATCACACTCAGAAATATAACATTGAATATGAAATCCTATCAAATTTTAAAAACTTGAGAGTAGTAGGTAGTCAGCCTAAGTAGTAGTAACTAGCAGATTATGGAAAAAAAAATTAGATATCATTACACTGTGTGGCTCACATCACAAGTGTGGTGTTTTCTGGGTTTTAGCCAAATTTCTTTTGTACTTTCTGTCATATAACGATAATATATCAAGGTAGCATATTATTTTATAAATCTGAATCCACCTTTTAGTCGTGACTGAGAGATTAATTACAGGTAATCAAAGCGAGCTATTAAGAAAGCCAGCGTTTAATTTGTTTATTACTTTCCTCCATGACGAATAGTTGTAAGCGAAACTATAATTAACGCCTTTCTAACGATGCGTTCCAATCGATTTTGGTAATAACTTAACCACAAAATTTAAATTTTGAAAAAAAAAATCCCGACAGTAGTAGTGGACCGATTTCCATCAAACATAACTAAGAACACCTTCTTTGATTTAGCAGACTGTTGCGAGTTGATTTTATACGAATATTTTGTACTGAAGCCATATTTTTCATACATATGAGGCCTATTCTAATTAATTGTATTAACAAGAAATTAATTTAGCCTGGATTTGCTTGATGAAATGACAAGTTATTACAATAAAAGTTTTGAATGGTTCACGGTTATTTTCATTAGACTTATATTGACCGGGATATAGACCATGATTACCTTTTTGATGTTTTTTTTTTAATATCGAGAGCTCGACAAAAATAAAAAAAATCTATATTCCGGTCAATATAAGTTTATTACAATAAATATATCTATCTGAAACATCTAAAAGGACCTAAAACATAAAAATCGAGATATCAAGATTTACAATGAAAAAAACAGGTAAGTAATTTTTCAAGCTTCTAAATATGTTAATTATGAACACCTTAAAACTGCAACGTTCTCACCATTAACACTTCATATAGAGCAAAATCTGATAAAATACTTTAATTAGGTATACCGTATTTTTAACGCTTACTTAAGCCCCTAATTAAAAATGTTATCTCCACCACGAAAATGACATGCCTTAATGGCTTTTAACAATTAACACATTTAAGTGCTTTATAAAGTTGACATTTTACGTTTAAAACTGTCATGTTTTACTTTCACAACTTCTTTGTAACTTTAGCCCTTGCCACGAGTTTGTGACTTTTTAAGAAATTATTTTCTTATTATTTATTTATTTAATCTTTATTGCACAAAGAAAATACAATTGTACACAAGGCGGACTTAATGCTGTAAGGAATTCTCTACCAGTCAACCAAAATCTATCTCAAAATGTCTTATTCAAAATTTGTTTTTTATTATGCAGAAACGTCTGCGAGCGATATTACATATTTTTAAATTAAAGGAAAAATGGAAAAATTCACACCTAAGGCCGGGGCCAAAGGTCGCAGGTTCGAGTCCTGCCGGAGGTGTGAATTTTTCCATTTTTCCTTTAATTTAAAAATATGTATTTTCTTATTCGATAGAAAAAGTGCTGATGGCCTAGCGGTAAGAGAGCGCGCCTTTCAATGCGATTGAGGTTTTGAACCCCAGCTCGTACTAATGAGTTTTTCGGAACTTATGTGCAAAATGTTATTTCATATTTGCCAGTCGCTTTGTCGCTGAAAGAAAACATCGTGAGGAAACCAGACTAATTCGAATAATACCTAGTTACTTTTGGGTTGGAAAGTTAGGGTGGCAGTCGCTTTTTGAAACTGGTGCCTACGCCAAATCTTGGGATTGCTAAAGTGGACCCCAGGCTCACATGAGCCATAGCAAATGCCGGGATAACGTAAGGAGTATGTATACATACACTTTTTATTCATGTCATTTTATGTGACATTTACGCTATGGGGCTTTTTTTTTTTTTTTTTCGCTATGGAGTAACACATACTAAAACTCGAGGTATGCCCTCATGTGTTCACACGGTAACCAATGTCCTTAATGCGAACGAATAATCATAAATATTCTCTTTTTATTTTATTAAAAACAATACAATATTTGGCTTCCTATTGTTGGAATGAGCTGTCGCGTAAAACTTATGTTTATGTTCTTGGCATTTTGAGTAAATGATTTTCAATGCTGTAATAAAATATTTTATGACGGTAAATTATGAATTAAACGATGTAAGTGTTATACGAAAGGAAATCTGCTGAAAGCGTTAAATTTTATCACTTATGTTATTATGAAATAACGTTATAATTTAGTATACACCCCGTTTTTATTGAATTCCGTTAACTTTAAGGGAAAATTCTTTACATAAAATACAATTAATTTCTCTAAGAAACTAGCGTCTTAACTCTTGTCGTTATTGAGTTATTAAAAATATAAAGATAATTACTGAACACGTGTGTGACAGCCTTTACCAATTCCTAATGTTATTTGTTTTGACATGTGCCGTCAATCACTTCACACTATCTTGAATGTTATTCTTAAGGGAGTCTTACACCAATAAATTCATTTAATATCAATGATGATTTTTTTTGCGAATTTAACTAAAAGTGATATACAAGGTAGTGCCTGATAATGAACCTAACGACGTGTCGAATTTAACTAAAACAAAAAAAACACTGTGTATAACTTATAAAAGGTGGTAATAAGTAAATACTACTGGTAGTTACAGATTACATCACAAATATTATATTTAACGATGCAAGCTGTTTAAAGCTAATATTACTTTTAAAATGGCTGTTTTTAAAGTTTAAATAATATATGTGAAGGATATCATATAAATGCTTAACTTATTTTATAGGGCTTAGGGTCCCCCCCCCACATCTATACTCCTATTTTTAATTAGCCGGAATTATTGTAAATAAAAGTGTGGCCGGTGCTATAAAAAATTTGCACCATTCGAGGTATTAAAATTGCCGATATTTTACAGGTTTAATAAAAATCTTTACCTATTCCATTACACAAATAATGACTCTTTTTAAACGAAAATAAATTGAAACACTAAACGTTTTGGTATATTTATTGAAATTAAAAAGCCGTTTTTGTCGGGTAGTTTGTATATTGCACTGGTATTACTGTGGAAATGTACCTGGGCGACCAAGTAGCTAAACATTATTTTTTAGCAACTTTTGAGACTAGGTGGCAGTGATTTTTAATTACTAATTAAAACCGTCTTCTTCAAATGCCTTGGTGGTAATAAGGTGGTTATAAATTACATTATTGGTTTTGTAAGTATCTGATATGACAGGACATCGTCTATTTTGGACCGATTTCTATATTGACTTGCATGGGATCATAACATAATATAACAGTCATTGTGTTCGATCGCTTCACGATTTTTAAGTATGTAATAGAGTGATCGTTAATAACTGGTTAAAAGTAATTTGATTTTCTCTCGGCCCTTACTTTGAGAACCCCTGACTTGAGCTGCACGTGTTACTTTGACAGTGACAGCAGGTTTTTTGCGTTTATTCCGTTCAATTCGTAATGGGAATATAGCGTCTCGCGAGCGTAGCGTCGGGACAACTATATGGAAAAACACTTTGTTCACTAGTGTGGGCAAAAAGCACCATCTGAACTAAAAATGTTTAATCGTATTTAAATTTATCGCCACTAATTTTAAACTTTTTTTTCCTCACTTGTATCGTAATGTACTATTTTGACGTTAGTATCCACTTAAGTAAACCTCATTAAAAAAAGAATTCTCAATCTCACCTCACAGTGAATATCATCACATTAGACAATCACCGCTTAATACAGAACATAAATACTCGAGCCATTTCATAAAATCACCGGAGATAAAGTGGTTCCATACTAAAGGATCCTTCATCATTAATAATCAATAAGGGTGACTATTTGCTGAAGTCCAAACTTATATTAATATTATAAATGGGAAAGTGTGTGTGTGTCTGTTTGTTTGTCTGTCTATCACGGCAAAATGGAGAATTTTTGTCTCTTTATTACCCCCCCCCCCTCCCCCCACTTACCTAAAATGGGGGATGGACATTTGTATGGCGCATTTCACAATTTTCGAGTTGAACGCGATCGAAGCCGCGGGCAAAACCTAGAGTTAATAAAAACCTCCGCGTACTTATCAAACTTGAAGTATGAGAGTCCTTTTTCAAAGGAAAGTCACGCCGAGAATAAATGGTCGGCCTCTAGAGGGGATTATTAAATTATTGCGAACACGAATTAAAACATTAATCGATGCCATTAAATACATGGACATGATTTCCTATATACGTGGTGACAGTGAGAGCGATTTTATAAAAAAGAACTTTAGAGCGTGGAATCATCTATTTGTTATCGAACTGATCTAGAGACCTATCCTACCTATCATCTACGAACATCCACGAATTATTGCCACCGGGAGAGATCTCTAGCTCAACTGCAGCGTTTGTACGAGATTATCCGTCGTCTTATTTGTGGTCATCCGATATCACGACATGAATTTCATATTCTTGGCAGTCACTCTATAGGACCTTCCTCCTTACGAGCCATATCTACACTACACTATCCACAGTCGTTTGTACACACTCGCTTGTCGTCTCTCGCTTCGCTACCTGCTAACACTAACCCCTCTCCATCCCCAGTCATTTCTGTCCTCCATCGATTACGCTCGACAGGTCACTGCTGCAACAACCTCTATTTTTTTCGTAACAGGTCAATTTGAACATTTCTTTATATCAGCTTGTCAAAATTTATAGATTGTTTGTTCACAAGTGCCGCTACTATCTACCGTCTCAGAATCTCACATATCGCTTCTCACTGGTAGGTTCTCACTTGTCGCATATCGCTCCACTACCCGCTCACACTCGCCCCAACCCCTCCCAAGTGATTTATGCCCTCCATCGATTACGCTCATTCAATGCCTTGCGACACCTCACCGCCACGAGAACCTCTACTCAAGTTGGCTATCTGCCGGCGTATTATGCTTCCAATTTTATCACTTATCCGCTTGGATAAGACATCTGTCACTCTCACACTGACATATTTGCCAAAGCGTGACGGATGCTTTATCCACGTAGATAAGTGATAAAATTGGAAGTATAATACGCCGCCTGGCCAATTCGAACATACAATGATAAACATAGGTACATTGTTTGTTCATAAGCCGTTCCTACTTACACTACATCTTGCAAATCGCTGGTCTCTTCCCGCTTGTCGTTTTTTGATTGTCGCTTATCGCTCCGCTACCCGCTCACACACGCCCCACCCCCTCCCAAGTGATTTATGCCCTCCATCGATTACGCTCATACATCCATGCCTTGCGACACCTCGAACAGCGACAGCCTCGAATTATCTCTTAAACTTATGTTGCCTATTTATTACACGGCTTAAATTATACATGACAGTGTATTATACGTAGCCAAATGCACAAACGCTTAATAATTAAGATAGTATCATTATCGCAGCAGGCTCTATAGCTCTTCCGTATTGGTGCGACAGAGCCAGATTGCGTTTCGATCGGCGTTTAGCGTCAACGATAGGATACAGAAACTATATGGCTCTTTGTTTATTGGGCTGTGATAACAGGTGTGTTTTAGATGGCTGTCAAATGGTACTTACCATTTAGAATAAAATAGAACAGAATAAACATTTATTCGTGAATACAGGCAAGACAAAATATACATAATAACAATAAGACAGAAAGGAATGAAGTCCCACGAAATGGCCTCATCTCAGCGAGTTGCTGGTGACTTCCAGGGCTGATCTTCCGATGAGACCATCAAGTGAGAAAGATTCACGGAGGGTAACAGATAGAAGAAATACAAATCACATAGAAGAACGTGATCAAACAGTTAAAAAAGTGAAAACATATCTAGCGTAGAATATCTATTAGATCATCAGATCATAAGGCCTAACAAAAAGGTAGTTCTAGTGCCAGTCAGAGTGTAATACGACGGCGAACATAAACAACAACTAGCTTTTTCCCGCGGTGTCGCCCGCGCACGTTATCTTATTTTCCCATTCACACTTTGGACCCCCATTTCACCCCCTTAGGAGATGAATTTTGAAAAATTCTTATTTATTATTTCTTAATGCTCCTACCTCAGCAATTCCTGTCAACTTTGTACAATGCCACGTCAGCAAATTTTAATTGATCCTATTTTGTTACCAACATTTAGTAATATAATTCGACTTTCGTAAGATATAATATACAGGATAATTGTTATAATTAAGAAAATATAGATACTAGAGAACCTTAATGACGAAATAAAACTTAATAAAAACTCAATTCATCAACAAAATCTTGGTAACAAAATAGGAATTAATAAAAACAAATTTAACTTTTCCCTTAATTTTTGTACAAAGTTGACGGGAATTGCTGCTCTACACTTTAATAAGACAAGTGATCCTCTACAATTTGGGACGTAGGTTACGTGCCAAATTTGGGATCTCTAGGACCAGTGGTTTCGACTGTGTTGTTGATATTTCAGTCAGTTTCTTCTTTTATATATTTATATTTGTGAAGGACAACTAACAAATAAGGCCTAAGTTATTCACAATACACATTGTAGATTACCGTTTCTAGTGTTAATTCCTACAAGGCCTAATAAAAAGGCAGCCCTAGTGCAGTCGGAATTAAGGGCAATTCGTTTTATGGCGTTCGTGGCGTCTAACTACTGTTCTGTGGTATGGCCTGTACGGAAAATGAGGGTGTGTACTTTGGAAATTAATTTATTGGAATGTGATACTGATACGAGTAACAGTATGTTTCACTGATATCATTATAATTATCATCTTGATGAAAGTTTCATTGTGCTTTTACGCACAGTTAGTAGTAAACTATGATTCAAAAATCATATACTGATATCAGTGTAAGTACGTTTAAATTGGCTTTAATAGAGTATAATATATGAGTAATTCATTGAAGAAAAATTAATCTATCGGCAGTTAGCAACTCATTATATTATACACTTATACCCAATTATTTTATTAGATTACTTAAAATCAAGAATAGAGCGTACACCCATCTTAAAGGCCGGCAACGCACCTCCAACACTTCTGGTGTTTCGGGTGTCCACGGTCGGTAGTGATCGCATACCATCAGGCGACCTGTCTGCTCATTTGTCTCCTATCACATAAAAAAAAAAAACATTTTACCAGTTTTAAATTCATCTCAAACCTTATTTAAAATATTTGTAGTATGCTTAGTGTATAACTAACAGGCATGTCCATGGATATTAGAGATAAGAATTGGGGAAAGTTCTAGTCCTGAATGAATAACTCTAACAAGAAATAAATATCGTAGTCATCGTACATTACTAAGTCTGAAATTTTACCACGAGTCACTGAGAATGGGCATGTTCATAGATATGCAACCCCGTTAGAAACTCGCAGTATAATCCGTCAAACGTCTTGTACTCAGACTTGTTTAATAAAAAATACCAACACGAACTGTTTTTAATATCCAATAAACATTCACTCATACACGCCTACTATGAAGGCTGGAGGTTATTCGTGACATATACTGGGGACGCTGTTTTATTTCAATTAACCTACATGGTGGTGCATGACGGGTATTTAGCAAAGGCTTGAAGTTCTCGCGCTTTATTCACATATTTAAAGTCACATACAGGCAGGCAATTATGGTCGCGCGATAAATGATAAAACATCTGGCCGTCCCTATCGCACTTACTAATAGTGCGATAGGGACGGCCTGCTATTTTATCGTCTATCGCGCGACTATGCTTCCCGTGCAGGTCGAACGCGATTAATTAACATTATTTTACCTTTCCGCAACCACGGCCAGTGTAACCTGGCCGAAACGTTGTGCCGCGAGTGCAGTGCGAGAACTTAAAGAGCTTGACAATTCTTTTCAAATTGTACAATTTCGTTCTATAAATTCTAAAAAGAATGGGATTTACAAATGCAACGTTCAAAAAGTTGTACAATGTTTCTGCGCAAAGATTAATTATCATTATATATTTTGTGACTTGATTAAATTTTTTCTAAAACGAAAACCCAAGAACCAAAATGGTTGCACACCCGTGAGGAGGGTACGTATACCCACAATCACTCTATTCCGAGGATTTGCCGAGGGGCTACAATGGCTACATCTTTCATAAAGAAGTGTAAAGAATCGTCAACGTAGAAAATACTACCTACCAGGTTACCATTTTTTTACAGGTCTGGAACTTTTTACTGGTCATAGAAGAACAGAAGAGCAGAAGAAGCGAAGACCTTCATTTTTGACTGTATTAGTCCTACCATACGGTCGTGTCAACAATAAATGTAATATGACTCCCTACTCTCTTTAAGCGCCGGTGGCCAAGCGGTAAGAACGTGCGACTTTCGATCCGGAGGTCGCGGGTTCGAACCCGGCTCGTACCAATGAGTTTTTCTGAACTTAAGCGCGAAATGCCATTTGAGATTTGCCAGTCGCTTTTCGGTGAAGGAAAACATCGTGAGGAAACCGGACTAATTCCAATAAAGCCTAGTTACCCTTCGGGTTGGAAGGTCAGATGGCAGTCGCTTTGGTATTTCTACCTACGCCAAATTTTGGGTTTAGTTGCCAAAGCGGACCCCAGGCCCCCATGAGCTGTAAAATTCCAAGATATCGCAAGGAGGATGATGATGACTACTACTCTCTTTAACTTGACCTGAAATATCAAAATATTTCATATAATTATTTTCATAATATACGCTTAATATGATATCAAACTTTACAACCAATGCATTTATCACCTCCATGCTGATTACTGAGTAACAACCTCTCATATTCATCAAGATAACCGATTCTGATTCGCAGTAATAACTTTATTGGTCCAAACGACCTGTACAACAATGTAGCGATTCCAGTAATGAAACTGCAATCGCTAAGTGACATTTACGACACGAGTTTTGAACGAGGTCTCAACTTTCACAGTGTTCGCACATTATTTTAACACGTTTTATGTCGTGATCATGAAATTGTATCAAGGCAATTGCCGATTGATTTGTTAGTATTTTTAATAACCTAACCACACAATTTAAATTTTGAAAAAAGCCCCGACATAGTGGACCGATTTTCATGGAATATGGCTAAGAACACTCCCGACTAACTCAACTAAAAAAAAAAAAAACGAAATCTAAATCGGTTCATCCATTCGGGAGCTTCGATGCCACAGACAGAATACTACATAAAATTTTGCGGTTTTTTTTTTAATTTCCCATACATTCGAACACAACTTGACCGAATCATTTCAACAGAGGCACTTGCCAACCTGCTAAATTGTTCATTTAGCATTTCACACCAATATGACAAATTGCAAGTCGCCAATTGGACTAAGAGCCCAGAGGTGCCAAACCTTCCTCATTTTCTCAAGGATCAAAATTTTGGGGTAATATAGAGTTCCTATCGACGTTAAATGTCTGCATATTACCTAGTTCGGCCCGTCAACCATTTTTTGCTATAAAGGCATTTTTCAAAAAAACGCTAATTTTCCTTAAATTCTCAAGTCTGATTTTTGTAAATACTGTAAGGATTTAACAATCATCATTTCCAGACATTTACCAGACGATTGAAAATCTCTCTAACTTACCCTTATTTCTCAAGCTGTGGCCGGCGCAAATGGTTAGAAAACGATGATTATCAATTCCTAACAGTATTTTCTAACACATATAAAAATCAGCCTTGTGTGTTTAAAAAAAGCTTTATGGCAAAAATTGCCTGACGGGCCGAACCAGTTAATATGCAGACATTAAAAGTCGATGCCTGTGTGGTGACGGGTTAAGAATTTCATCACCCCCTTTCTTCCCGTGGGTGTCGTAGAAGGCGACTATGGGATATGGGTTAAATTGTGGTGTAGGCGAGAGGCTGGCAACCTGTCACTGCAATGCCACAGTTTCGTTTTCTTTTAACCCCTTATTTTGCCAAGAGTGGCCCTGAAGCTTTAGTAGTTTCATGTGCTCTGCCTACCCCTTTATGGAATACAGGCGTGATTGTATGTATGTATGTATTAAAAGTCGATACGAACTCTTTATTAAGTAGGTACCCCAAAGTTTCATCCTTGAGAAAATGAGGAAGATCTGGCGGCTTTGGGCTCTTAGTCCAAATAAAGCGACGTAACAAAATTACACGGCACCTGATCCGGCCACATTGTCAAGCGCTGTCATTTGGCCCAATAAAGTCATTACTGGCCGTGAATAATGGCCGCCATGAATAGCCCGTCATTATCGGCGCGAATTCAAATGGACGGGATTAAGGATGTGAGCGTGGTACCTAATTGATTTTTTTTTATACTACGACGGTGGCAAACAAGCATACGGCCCGCCTGATGTAAAGCGGTCACCGTAACCTTTGGACGCATGCAACTCAAACAGTGTCACATACGCGTTGCCACCCCATAGAAACTTGTGCATTCCCTCTTGCTGTGTTAAGTACACAGCAAAAAGGAGTGCACAAGTTCTAAGGAGGGTTCGGGTTGCCGACGGACGACGGACAATAGACGGAACAAGTTAGTTCCGTAAGTCCTCCCGTCATCAGCACACCGCACCCTCGTTGAGCTCTGGCAGCCTTACTCACCGGCAGGAACACAACACTATGAGTAGGGTCTAGTGCTATTTGGCTGCGGTCTTCTGTAAGGCGGAGGTACTTCCCCAGTTGGGCTCTGCTCTAGATTCGAGCGAGACGATATCCGCTGTGCTGTGCCCTACCACACAAAGCGGAATATCATTCGCTATGCCCTACCTCCTACCGTAGTGAAATTAATGAATTCAATTCTTTAGAAATATATATTCAGCCCAAGATATAAAAAAAGTATAGAGGGAAATGCTTGGAACACAATTTTGAGCCTGTAACTTTGTTGGGACTAGTTAGGAGATAAACATTATCAAAAGGCTCCGGACATAGCCCTTACGCTGAAGGGGAGGGAGAGGTTTATAGGTCTCATGTGTCGATTCTTCATTTTCTGACCTAATTGGAATAATAAACTGAATTACGAAAGAAAAAGTGACCATGACCACCGATGATTAAAGCACAAAGATCGAACCCAAATTCTTATCTTACTCGGCTAATGTCTTGACCACAAACTTCTTTGGTGTATAAGGTTAGGCGCTTTAGACTTTTAGACCAAATCTAAGGGAAGGACAATGTGTATTTTGTGCTCCCCTCTTCTTATATTTAGTACTATCTCTCTTGCTATACGGTAGGTAGCCTAGTTGAGTTAAAAATGGACTTGCTTACATACATATTATTATTAAATTACATGAGAGTGTAAGGTATTAGTATGGAAATTACGGCTAATAGAGAGGAATGGAGGAAGATGATCTGCTGCGCCGACCCCAAATAATAGGAAAAGGGCAAGGGAATGTTATGATGATGATATTATTAAATTACATATTTTTTAAATTCCGCTTCGAATAAAATGTTACAAATTGCCGGTAGATTCATAGTACGTCTGATCAACTTTACTTATAGAGTACTTAGGATTTTATATAACATAATAATTATAATTAGTTGTTATAACTCAAAAAAAGAGAACCACAACGGTCTTTGTCATAAAACAATTGACAATTATTCACCACTTGACGAGCACTAAATCGTGAACTGACATATTGTACTTCTCTAAATAAAGACTCAATCAAATCAACACTCCAACTCTGGCATACATGAAAGTGCCCCCGTTTGACAAATAATTGACGGCTTTATTAATGCTCTGACATGTTTGACAGGCCGGTGTTGCAACGGGTGAAGTTGTGAAGTGTATACAATTGGTATTTATACAGGCATGCGTCATCTTCTTAAGACACAGACTGGATACGAGCGATTATGAAGATAAAGAATAAAATTGTTGGTATCTGCAAAATTCCAAATGTATAATACTGGTAAGTTGTGCATTTTTCTAACTTCTGAAACATTTTGAACCCTTAAACGAACGAACCTAACGAACCTATATTTAGCGGGTATGGATAGCGGGGATGTTCAAATATGGATACTTGGATATTATATTAAAGTTTAAATATACACAACGTGGGATAAGGGTAGGAGGAAGAAGAAGAAATATACACAAAACAGTACTTGCGGAATTGATGAACAAGAAAGCAGGTTATGCAGACTTTTCAGGTTCGGATAAAAATATACGTAGGACGAATTTTATCAACCATTCTTCAGACGAAAACCGAAATTCTTAGCAAATTCTAGTTAAAAGCACGCGCTTGTCACCTTACGAACTGTAACTTTTCGTATAAAATATTTCATTTCATAAGACTATTTTTAAACCACGCCAATATACTTCAAACAAAATAAGAGTCCTTACCTACAAAATAGTGCCTCGCCTACCTTCTACTTCCTCTAAACAGTCTAAACAAACAAGCACTCCATATTTCAATCGAGGTGACAATACGCCACTGACAGGCGTCACTTAGCCTCGATTGCTCAATGCTGTAGGCCCTGCCGTTGCAGGGCCGTTGCAGGGAACAAAAGCCGTTGCTTTTGTTCCCACTGACAGCCGTCATGGGATGTCGATTTGACGGCTGACAATTTGTTAATAGAATTATCTATTGTAAAATGTGTCATTTGATTCGTGTTTGTGGTGTGATGTGACGAAATTGAAAGTTTTGTAGGATCAAGCTATCCCCGTATGGTGTTTGGAACGATAAACATGACAAATATAATGTATGGGGCGTGCGTTTGTATGGAAAAGCCTTAGGTAGTTTTCACAAGGGATAACATAAAAAGAAGCAGTTGCTTCGTTTTGCGGACGATTTTTTATCTTACCTTTCATGAAAAACCTTTACTTAAATCACACTGAGTCTATCTCTCTTTCTCTTCCAATAAGCTGTATATCCGACGCTGTCCTGCCGTTTCGCCAAAAAACGTTTCGTCAAATTTCATTTCCCAATAATCATATCGCAATAGTTTCATTTCCCAAAGTGTTGTTTGGCAAAGGTATGTTTCGCAATGAATTTGTTTGGTCAAATTATCATTTGGCACAATTTCACTTAGTCAAATTTTATTTAGACAAAACTTTATTTCGCAAACGTTTTTATTGGCAAAACTTATATCCCAAAAACATGTTTTGTCAAAATTTCACATCGAAAATTTCGTGAAAATTAGGCATTTACATTTTCATTTCTACGGGATCTATTTCATGTACCGAAGATTTTTTGCATTTAACTTAAAATCTGTCAAATGATAATTTCAGTTTTATTCCCAAGTGCTTCAGTTGGACAAGAAAAGTTTTCTCAACTTTATTTTTGTCAAATTGATTACTGGACAAAATTATTTTGTCGACTATTTTTTTGTCAAAAAATGTTTCTACAAATTACACCATGCAAAACCACGTTTGACAATAAATATTACCAGGCATAAATGAAATGTAATGATTCTATTAGTATTCTTACAGAAAACTCGTGTGTGACAGAGTCAGTTTAGGTGCGACGACGAGCGAAGCGAGGAGGAGCGTGTTAGGTTGACAGTGAGCAAACCGGAAATGACTTTTTAAAGTAATTAAAAATTAATAGAACATAATGGTCTTGAAAACATCAGGTTTCGTTTAATAAAATATATCCGAACATGTAAGTGAAAATGTCATCCTTGACATTTTCAGCAGGAGGAAAAAAGTACGACATACACATTATTTCACACAAATCTTGGACACAAAGTATAAAATCAACAAACAAATTTCTAGTGCGCCATTTAATTAAAATATATTGGGAAATGGAAATTTTGCCAAACAATACCTTTGACTAAATATTTTTTGGTAAAATGAAATTTGACCAAGTAAATATTTTGGGAAACAAATACTTGCCAAAAAAAGTTTTGCTAAATGTCAATTTGCGATAAGTTGTTTTGCCAAACGTTTATTTGGGAAATGATAATTTGGGAATAATAGTTTGGGATGTGAAACTTTGGGAAACGTTTTTTGGCGAATCGTCAGTAAACCATATCTGACATAATAGTGAGGTCAAAAGTCATCATCTTCGCCCTAGCCTTTTCATCATTGGGTACTTTAACGTCAAGCATATTTTTTATTACTATTAGCACTACGAGTAAGTCCCTTAAGACCCTTGCATAAATTCACCTTACATGCAGAAAAGTGGACTTATACGCCGTGTTTTTTTTGTTTTCCGTTAAATTCGACACGTAGCTAGGTTCATTATCAGGAATCACCCTGTATATCACTTTTAGTTAAATTCTCAAAAAAAAATTTTTATCATTTTCATACATAATAATTTAATTTATTACACTTGACAATAACATTCAAGTGTTATTAGTGTCAAGTGATTGACGGCACATGTCAAAAAAAAGGAATTGGTAAAGGCTGTCACACATGTATTGTGTTCAGTAATTATCTTCATTTTTTTAATAACTCGATAACCGTAACAGATAAGATGCTAGTTTCTTAGAGAAATTAATTGTATTTGATCTAAAGAACCTTCCCTTAAAGTTAACGGAATTCAATGAAAACAGGGTGTAGATGTACGAAAGTCTTGGAAATTAAAATAGGATAGGACCCCTCTAATCTTAATGTAATGCCATGGCGTGGCGTATCCTCTAATTACTTGTAATTAAATAAGTATAAGTCCTTCATTTTCTTGTAAGAAACCACTTTTAATCATTAAAAAAATAACAAGCTGGCGTTAACTGCTCATTAAAATTATAATAACATATCCTCAGACAGTAGTCCGTTTGGCAGTAATGAATTAAAACACTATAATAAGAGACCCTAATTAAAATATCATTTCTGGCGCCCAACAATAGTTCCAGTAATTTACTGTCAAGATCATAGATAAAAGATAACCGGAAAGGTAGTAAAAGCACCCGTCAACGCGTTTTTGACTAATTATAATCGTCTATCCAATTACGTAAATTCACATCGCCCTTAATGCCACCTTTTTTACCGTATGAAATTAACCGACCGCGACAAAAAAAAACATTTGAAAAACACACTAATGCTTTAAGAGATAAAGTTAAAAATGTTAAAAGTGGGGTAGACGATGATAAAGCATGTACTGTTTTACATAAATATCAATTTGATGTATTACTTTTTGGGGTTCCGAAAACCTTTTGTTATTATCGTGGCGAATGAGTTATGGGACGGAAAATGTGATCTAAAATATTTATTGCGCTGGCAACGTAATTTGGAAGTCGTTGAAGTAGTCGGAGCGTTTAATGGGAGAGATTTATTAGGATGATAGGAATTTATGGGATACGATACAAAGAAGTTGACAAGAGTTCGTGCATTGCACCGCAAATACTCGTATACCGTATTGTGTAAAGAAGAGGGGAGGGAGGAAGGGTTAAGAATTTCATCACCAAATAAATTGCATGTATAAAATACGCAAGTATAACGAGTTAGCATTGATTGACTTGCACGTTATCTATTCACGGATTAGCAAAGGAATTTTATATATTTCTGCAATGTGGCTAAAGCCTTATTCCATCGATTATTTCATCATCAATGAAAGAAGGTACTGCCTTTTAAATATATTTTCCACGATTCCCTTTACCGGTTAACATCTAACAAATGTCACACGCAGAGAAAATGAGTAAATTATAAAAGAAAAACATGAAAGTGTAGGAAAATAAAACGTTAACCAAATGAAATTATTTCACTCACGAACGGCGGGGTTATTAAGGCAGCACAGCGGGCGAAAATGAACATACAGGCGTTTTATAATTAGACATAAAATAAAAACCTTGCGTTCAACCGCTTCATGCTCATTGTGTTTCGCGTGGTACAAGTTTGGAGCGATAGCGTTGATAGCAATTTGTTGTGAAACTAAGCTAATGTTGTAATAATCTATATTGTAGTATAGTTGCAACTTAATTGGCGAAATAACTCAAAGAAACCTTTGCTTGCAACACAATAACAACGAGTCTTTCAGGTTTTTATCACTTCAGCATTGTCAGCTGCCAGCGGCGATTATGTCTTCAAAAGCCTTTAGAGGAAATAAATAAAAAAAAATCCATTGTGATTATTTTTAACATCACAATAATAATTGTGTTGTATGTCTGAGTTCAATTCTGGTGCCACAGCAATTAAATATCTACGAAACTGTCCACTTTAACCCATCTACAATTATACGACTTTGACATAATAGCGACACTGTTTATTAGACAAATTATCAAAATCGGCACAACAGTCGTCCATATAAGAGTTCTGTTTACAAATACTTACAATTAATAAAAGAAGAAATAAACACTAGGTATAAAAGGCTTCGCCAGACTTAGAGCACAAACTCAGCCGCAGTCTTTTAAGTAGGGATTTTTTTTTTTTAGTAGGGAATTGGTGTATTTCCAGCTTATATGCCTTCTTATGCGCTCCCCTTGCTACAAGTACCGTAGTTCATCGTTACCTAAGTGATAGTAGTAGTAGTAGTAGTAGTAAAACACTTTATTGTACCAGAAAATAATACAACACACAGCAAAAAGAGCTTATTACAAGTACAAAGGCTAACTTATCCCTTTAAGGGATCTCTTCCAGTTAACCTTTGAGCAATTGAGGGAGAATTGGAGATGATAGGCATACAGTACAAATGGCGCAGGAAACGGATTCTAGGTAATAATAAGTTATAAGTTACACTAACACGCAATATATACGAATAAATACATAATGCAACTATACAAATAGCAAATAATATAAATATATACGAGTACATATATAATATATAAATTAAATATATATTTACATAATAAAGTGTCTTGTTGTTATTATGTGTATTTTGTCTTACCTGTGTTCACGAATAAACGTTTATTCTATTCTATCATACCAATGTGGTTTTTGCTTATTTCCAGACAATTCATTTGCTTATTTTCTTCCTATATCATAAAAAAACGCTCACAAGACGCTGTCTCTCATACCTTACACCACCAATTTCAAACGCACTCAGTAGTCATGTTTTTAGACCCGCCCAATCCTATAACGCGATATTTACGTGACTCGACATTACGCGCACAAAAACGCAACGATACGCGCCCCGCGGCGTCGTCGGTTGTTTTTACTCGAACTTGCCAGGTTCGAGAATTTGGCGATGGAAGTGATTTTGGGCTCAGAAACTGGTACCTACCAACTTGTATTTTAATTTTACAAGCATATTTTAGTCCCTTGTAAGATGGAAAACATGATAGAGGAAGAGCTAGAACATTGGACGCGAAAACATAACATTTGATATTGCAGACACTACCACTCTGTATGAAGTAGCAACACATGAAGAAGAGTTTCGTATGGTGATTTTCCACATCCACCAAAACATGGCACGCTGAACATTTTTTGAGCTCATTTGAATGTACAATATGGTACTTTCCTTTTTATGTGATAGTAAATCAGCAAATAATCTACCTGATGAAAAGCGACCACCGTCGCCCATGGTTAAAAGCAATATTAGAGATGTCTGCTTATTCTAGACGTGCCTTCATGAGTGAATAAGTTTTTAGTGACCTTATCCTAGTATGTGCTCGTGTAAAGAATTTTTTTTTTTTTTTTTTATGGGATAGGAGGCAAACGAGCAGACAGGTCGCCTGATGGTAAGCGATCACCGCCGCCCATGGACACCCGAAACACCAGAGGTGTTGGAGGTGCGTTGCCGGCCTTTAAGATGGGATTTCCCAATTTCTGTCATAATATCATCTGACGACCGGTCTGGCCTAGCTCGTAGTGACCCTGCCTGCTAAGCCGTGGTCCCGGGTTCGAATTGGCGGGCATTTATTTGTGTGATGAGCACAGATATTTGTTCCTGAGTCATGGATGTTTTCTATGTATATAAGTATTTGTTTGTATATTATATATATCGTTGTCTAAGTACCCACAACACAAGCCTTCTTGAGCTTACCGTGGGACTCAGTCAATCTGTGTAGGAAGTCCTATTATTTATTTATTTACTATTTATTTATTTATCTATTGTTTCAGTTTCTCTATCTATAACATCCTTAAACTAAAGATAGTTTTTGCGTCATCAACGCTTGCAATAACTTTATACGTTAGGTTAGGTACAAAATCGCTGAAAATGTAATCAAAACTAACTTCCCTTTTTCCCCAGTAATCCAACTAACTTTCCATCAACATTATTCACAACGCAACGAAAACTAAATTAAATCCAGCGTACAAACAATGCATTTAATAAAACGCATAACAGTATATCAAAGCATATTCCGCCGAGCCATAAATTCGGCGCCCGCGGCTCTAAAGGTTTCATACGTTGGCGGCTGATACTAACAGGGAGCCAATTCTGTAAGCGGCCTCTGAATGTCATCATTCTTCTTGCGTTATCCCGGATTTCGCCACGGCTTGTGAGATTCCGCTTTGGTAACTTATACCAAGATTTGTCGTAGACGCTAATTTTACGAAAGCGGCTGCCATCTGACCTTCCAACCCGAATTAAGAGTTAGGCCTTATTGGGTTTAGTCCAGTTTTTTCACCGAAAAGCAACTGGCAAAAATCTAATGACATTTCGCAAGGATTATCAAACATGCACATCACGCGAAACAGACGCAAAATTAAGACGTCGAGTTGCGGAAAAACAAGCCCGCTTTCACCTATCATGCATGCTCCATAAATAAATATTAGGGACACCTTACACAGATCAACTTAGCCTCAAAATATTAAGCCAAGCTTGTACTATGGGTGCTAAGCGACGAAATACATACTTAAATACATAAATACATACTTAGATATATAGAAAACATCCATGACTCAGGAACAAATATCTGTGCTCATCACACAAATAAATACCCTTACCGGGATTCGAACCCAGGACCGCGCCTTAGCAGGCAGGACCACTGCCGACTGAGCCAAACCGGTAAAACCATAACTATTACAATTTTGAACCAGAATCGGTTTCTTTCATACGTTGGCTGCTACTAACAGGTGTGGGCTCTTTGTTTCGTTTTGCCGTGAGAGGGCATATTTTAAAATTGCACGGAACATTCGCTTTTCATAATTTACGTTGGTTGGAACACTATTTTTGGCTGCGGGGGCGGAGAGTTTTGTGTGTGAAATTGTCCACGTACTTGTTTGGTTTAGGATGAAATGTTTGTTATGTTTTATGGTAAAGTAGGGGGTGAAATAAAAGGGGAGTTTATAGTGAACATTAATATTAGGTACGGTTTTTGCGTACCTCCTTGATTTTGTGGAGATTTACCTTTGATTAACTGACAATCGGGAAATGTTACTATAAGTATAAAGAGTCTTAACCGGAAACCTCCTTTAGTTTTTAGCGAGCCGTATCCTATTTATTTTTGTACGGGCACCTCGGCTTTCCCACAATTATCTTGAAAATCGAAGACTATCCAATTTCTAAAATTTATTCTGCTTTTTATGCAGCTTGTGAACTAAGAAAATCAGCTGGAGCAAAAACCTGTAACTCTGTAGTAGTTCTTTTGCCACAGACGATTACAAAAATATACCCACTTTTATATTCTTAATACTCAAAATCTAAACTAGGCTCTTCTTTATCACAAGATCCACGTTGATTTTGCTGATTTTTGTTTTGGATTTTTTCTTTCTTTATGACAACTCTGATGTGATAACATGATATCGTAGAACAGCTTGCCTAAAATTGATAACTTTTAGTAAAATACCTAATGTTAAGGTAGGTTTCTTTTTGCTCAGTGTTACCTAGCAGAAATTTTCACCAGCCGCCACTGTGTGGAATGACAATAGTTAAGTATAGGTACAGTTTGCTAAGTCTGCATAGACCGACCGAACTGTTATTTCTTTAACCACACTGTCATCAAAGCTCTCATCTAAAAAATCCTGCATCTAGCTGCATTAACGCACGCACGCCCACACATCATGAGCACGCGCAGTCATCAATTACCGGAGATTTACCGCTCTCGGGCTGAAAAATCGCTGCTGCATAGAAAGAGTCATATTTTGTGCACTAGCTTTTGGGACAAAGGACTGACGGGAAAATACTGTTAGGAAATATTTTGCGAGGAATATTTACTGAAACGGTTGTGTGTGGATCAGAAAAAACATCAACTTTAGGTACAGTGGGCGACAATTTCATTTTCTGTCACAATTTCGATTTCTTTCAACACTTTTTTGCCAAGAGTGGCACTGAAATTTGAGTAGTTCATATGCTCTCTGCCTACCCCTTTTTGGGATACAGGCGTGATTATGTATGTTACTGTACTAAATAACTCAGAAAAAGTAGCCCAAGAAAAAAAAAAGTAAAATTATGGCCAGATAAGGTGGCAAATTACTCTTAACGACGTTTTTTTGTGATTTTTAAGACTAGGTCATTTTGTAAACTCTAAGATCCATACTTACCCGAGTTACGGTTACGGTTAAAGATTATTTATTCCCATAAGAATTACAAATTCACTTACATGAGAATATCTTACTACTTAACTTAATTCTAGTTCAACGCACAGTGCTTAATTAAGTTATTCCTTAAATAACAATTCAATATTTAATATAAAATCGACACATATGTAGGTAATTTTAAAAAGCGACATGCGAACAAGTTTAGTTGTTGTGCAGCGGCTCAGCGCCGAGCGCTCGGCGATAAGGCGCCGGCGTACATTAACGTATCATTGTGATGGATGCGGCATCGGCAGAGTGAGCGTACAAACTTTTAATTTTTTGGTTACTTATTTTAAATTGATTATGGTTACATATAAAGGTTCATTTAAAGTTTTACTTCTTTATTATATTTCGCGTGCATTTTTTTTTTTTTTTTTTAATTAATCGTATACTTAATGTAACAATAATTTAAATTTAATAAAATGTAGTTTTGAGTATATTTGAGGCTAGTATTTTTATATTGTTAATTTCTTATTAAATTTTTAATATGTATATATTACGCAATTAATTCTTTTTTAGGCGTAACGGGCCTATATATATAAATATATATCTAGCATGCTTTGATAAATATTCATATACTTATAAATTGTTGTAAATTCAACAAGCTTATTTATGTAAGTATATTGATTTAATATTCGTGGTAGTAAAATTTTAAGTAGTAATCTATTTTATGTTTAGGTGTGTTTGTGTTTTGACTTAGTTTGAATGTTATATTTATTGCAATTTTTTTTATATGTTTTTTTTTAATATATTTTTTAATTTTTTTTTTAGTTTAATTTTTTGTTTTATCTGGTGTAAAGGGACAATATTTAATAACTAATTAATATCTTACATGCTTCTATAAATAAACTTATTGAGTAAGGTAACATAGTGATAATTTAATATTTGTGGTAGCTTTAAATGTTTATTTATTTAGGTAATAATACTATTTGGCATAAAGTTTATAATTTTAATAGGGTAAATTATTTAACAAGTTTTACATTATTTATTATGTGGTACTTTAGGTATTTTTTGAAACGGTTAATGGATTCTAATTCTCGAATGTCTCTTGGTAACTTGTTATATATTTGAGCCCCTTCATAGACTAAACTTCTCTTTCCGTAGGTGGACCTGTGTTGAAGTAAGACTAGATTATTTGCATTTCGAAGTTTTATCCTTTGAAATTGGTTTTTTTTTACGAACGATATTTGTGTATGTATCCGTTTTTCTAAAATTTTTCGTATTAGTAGACAAGTTAGGTAAATATATGTTTGGGTGACATTCATTATTTTAGTTTCAGTATAAATTTTTCAGTAGATGTGAGGTAATTATAGTGAAATAAGGTTTTAACTAGTTTGTTTTGAGCTATTTGGATTTTATTTAAATTCGTTTTAGCGGCGGTGCCCCACACCTCAATTAAGTAGTCAATATGTGGCTTAGCTAGGGAGTTGTAGATGAGGAATTTAACTTTACGTGGTAAACATCGTGCAATATTTCGGAGGGCCCCGTCAGTGACGAAAGTTTAGCTTTAGTTTTTTCTATATGCGGTTTCCACGTCAATTGAGAATCCAGGATCAGGCCCAGATATTTTTCGTGTGGTTTGCGGTTAATGACTTGCCCATTTATTGTTGGTGGAGAAAAATCGTTAATTTTTTTATTAATTGCAGAGAAAATTACAAAGTTTGTTTTGGAGATGTTTATGGTAAGTAGATTAGACTGAAACCAATCATTTAAAATATCTAAATCGTTTTGTACATTTATCATGATTTCTTCAATACATGTTGCACTGTAAAAGATGCTCGTATCATCGGCATAAAGCGTCAAGTCGCCTTTCAGTCCGATGTCTTGGATATTATTAATATAAATCAAGAATAAAAGCGGGCCCAGAATCGAGCCTTGTGGGACACCACAATTGACGGGTCTGGGGCCGCTCTTATCCATGCCTATTTTTACAATTTGAAAACGATTTTCAAGGTAGCTCTTAAGAATGTCGTGTGCTTTGTCTACAATTCCCGCATTGTTTAACTTTTTTAATAATATGTCATGGCTCACTGTATCGAACGCCTTCCTGAGGTCTATAAATATTCCAAGAACAATTTGTTTTTGATCAATCTTAATTTTTATTTTAGTGACAAGGTCTATTGTGGCAGATAGGGTATTAGATTTTGGTCGGAAACCGTATTGTTTCTGCGATATAAAATTTTTAGCTTCTAAAAATTTATCGAGACGTGAATAAATAATTTTTTCGTATATTTTTGATACGGTTGAGAGTACAGAGACAGGTCGGTAATTTCCCGGTTCTGACTTTTTACCTGATTTATAAATTGGAGTAACTTTTGCCATTTTTAAACTGTCAGGGAAGGTACCGTTTTCTATGTTTTTGTTTATACACCGTGTAAGTTCAGGGATTATTATTGGCGAGATACATTTTAAAGATTTAGCAGTAATTTCATCTAGACCGGAACTAGTATTCGTTTTTAGATTGTGTATTATTTTTTGAATTTCATCTTCAGTAGTGGGTTTTAGGTATCTGAGTTTATCGCCATTGCCAACATCGCAGAATTGTGTTTGCACAGGTGGAATTTGACTTGCTAAAGAGATGCCAATTGTAGAAAAATAAAGATTAAATTCTTCGCAGATGTCCTTCGGGTCCTTAACAATTCTTGAGTTTACGTCTAGTTGGCCTGGATTTACGTTATCTTTTATTTTGTTGTTAGAGAGATTGCCAATCAGGTTCCACATCTTCAATGGTTTATCCGTACATTCTTTAAAAGCCTTGTGATAATAAATGTTTTTTGCTGTTTGTATATTTTCTGATACCATCTTTCTCTCTGCCTGTACTTTCTTTAGAGTTTCCTCCGTATTATTTCTCTTGTATTCCTGCCATAGTTTATTCCTGTGATCTATTGCATTTATGATATCCTTATTTATCCACTCTTGTCTCGGTGGGTTCAAAGTCTTAAGTTTTGTAATTCTACTTTTTTGTAAGCATGTTAGTAATTTGACCTCGAATATATCATAAACGTAGTTCTCATTGTTTTTGTTTTCTTCTATAGTTCTGTATAATTTTTCGTAATTTAGTGCTTTATACTCTATTACTTTCTTTGCAGGTGGCTGGTATTGTTTAATCTCGAGGTAAATTTGTTTATGATCGGCCATTGATGAATCTATTAGTGTTAAGTGAAAGTCGTTTTGCTTTAGGTTTGTGCATACATGATCCAGAATTGTGTTCGTCGTAGGCGTCTGTCTTGTACTGTGTTCTTGATCTATTTTATTTAAGATTGTGATGTCATTTTCTTTTAGTGTTTGCTTGTAATCTTTAGTCACACTTTTTGGATGTAAGATGTCATAGTTGAAGTCGCCAAATATCAAGACTCGTTTTCTAGATCTAAGCTGACGAGAGTATTCTTCGAGAAACGATTCTGAGTTTGTTCGTTCTGGTTTATATATCGTACCAATGTCCAAGGAAAATTTTTCTATATGAACCCAGACAAAGTGGTTTTCATTAATGCAGCATTCCTCGATCAAATTATGTTTCAATGTGTTCTGTACATAAATTGAAACTCCTCCACCTCTGCCAGTGTGTCTGTAGTTGTAGTAATGCGAGTAACCTGTAAGATGTAGTCTCTTGGCTTCTTCTTCATCCTTTATCCATGTCTCTGTGAGTGCAATTATATGAATAGTAGTGTCAAACGATTCAATTATGCATTTCAACTCATCAAATTTACCCGGCTTGACTATGCTTCGAACATTCGCATAGAAACATTTCAGAGACTTTTTACTCAATTTTATTTCAGTGTAAGAGGTAGCTATTTGGTACGAAATACGACCGCCCGACGGAATCAGCACTTCCCTGCTGCTGTCTTCGTGTGGACGGTCGGATTGGATTTTTTGGCTGTGAGTCTAGAATTCTTGGGGCTCCCTTTACATAACCAATTCGTAAATTTGTCTCGCCATTAGAAATGCGTCGCTGTAGTTCTTTTTGAAGGTTTTCGAGTACTTTACGTTGTTGTGGGGTTTGGTCCGAGTATATTTTAATATTATTTAGCTTCACTTTGCTCTTGTTTCTCAGTATATATGTTACTGTATCCTCTAACGCAAAACATACTTTTATAGGGCGCGGTTTGTTTTCCTGCGGTTTCCCTAAGCGAAAATACTGCTTAGGTTCAGGACAGTCACTGAATATCGATTTGGTAACTTTTACTATTTCATTATAGTCGTATTCAGCATTTGCTGGTAAAGTAAGGTCAGGTTCCGGAATGCCTGCTATAACTATATTTTTTGCTCGTAAATTGCGTTCCCGGCATTCCGCGATCAGGTTTTCATAAGAAATTTGAGGATCAGATGGCTCTATTTGTTGAGATATTTTTAGTCCATTAAAATCTGTCTCTAGAAGTCCAAGTCTTGATTCAGTAACATTCATGGATGTCTGCAGGCTGTTTAACTGGTCTTTCATGTTATTTTGCTCAATAATTACGTTGTCTATGCTGTTACGTATGTCAGTAACTTGATTTTTTATATTACTCACATTATCACAGAGTTGGTTCATCCTCTCTGTCTGCGCTATATTATTAGTGCTTAATAAATGCATCATGTCCGACATTTGTTTTTTCAGTTCTGCAAGGTCTGAGAGGATGTGATCATTTTCGCTTGAGAGTTTGCGTTTGTTGCGGAAGGTGATTTGTGCATTATCTTGTTCTGAGGAGAAGGCCATGTTTGGTTGCGATCCACTAAGCCCCGCGCCGCTGACCGTAATGCCGCCTCCAGGCGGGGTGCGTTGTAGAGTGCTCATAGCTCCGTGGTCACTACGTCACTGCACAGCGCGCACTTGTATTCATGCAGCGGAAAGGACGTAAACACCGCGTACGTAGTTAACTTAAAAGTATTGTTACTGATACGTGCACAAGGTTGAGAATAGATTGCCGATAAATTCATGTATTTTTTTAAATAAATTGCGACGCGTCTGCACTGTGCGCGTAACTGGACGAGAAGTTTCATATTTCATCATATCTATTCAAGGCCAAGATGTATTGCAAAAGAATAAAAGTGCACTGAACTGCGTTCCAAACACTTCAAACAAAGCATCAAAAGAACTAAACCGGCTTACCCATTAGCTGCTAAAGTAGCGTAATCGTCAACGTCCCCTCTCATTAACCGCTTCGCTGACACATCAAAGGACACGACTGTCAACTGTCACAGCCCTGACAGCCCGAATATGATGAATAGAGAAGATTATTCCCGGTTTTCTGTTTTTTGTCGACAAAAGCTGTCAAACAACATGTGTTTGAATGGTGTCGATGTTTTTGTTTACCGTTGGTTTGGTTCAAGTAGGTAATGGTAATGTTACAGGGTTATGAACAAAAAAAAAATACATATTTTAAACAGAATTACTTTTGCCTCAAAGGCAGAATAAGAAAAATTGAAAGATAATGTTACCTAGGTTCTTTAATTTTGTAAAGTTATCATAAAAATTTTGGTAGGTATTTATTTTTAGACACAATTTTGTGTCATTAAGAAATGAAAAACATTTTTGTTTCTTGATCATTTAGAATGTTTATAAAAAATCAGACTGTTGAATGTGATCAAAAAAATCTCACACGTATGTTTTTTTAATGACTTTGAAGTAGGTACTAATATTAATCTCAAGAAAGGATGGTTCGAACTTAGTTTGCGAATTGATTGATTCAATTTATTTTCAATTGGATTTCGATTTTATTTATTTAAATTTCTCGAAATACAAATAGATTCTAAAACGAGTTAATATCTACACCAAAGCTGTTACCAGGATATAAACCATTTGCAAATGCACCTCCCTCTACCCAGGTGCACAAAAAACCATCGACACAACCCCCTCACTACCGCTCACTCAAACATAAATTACTTCAGAAGTGATTTACTCGCTCCATACAAATCGCCGTCAACTAGTTGCTGCGCTCGTCTCCGCCTGTCGACGTTCAAAGGCTCAGCTCACATGTAAACCACTAAAAGGACTTATATCCACAATCCTTTACAAATAGATTTGAAACTTAGAATAGTGGGACTAGGGTTGGGAATCACATTATCGATAAAAAATAGTTAGGTCTTTTTTAAAGGAGTCTTTTAGTGACAAGTGTGAATGATGGGTACGCTAGACGTGTAGTGAATGACAATCGCCATCACCACATTTTGCATGTTCTTTGAAGCTAATCGTTTTGTTTTTGTTAGGCCAAAACCAACGCTTTTGTGCTAAGAATACTAAAGTAACGCTCGTTAGACTTTGTTTAAGATTGATGTGGAGTTTAAACGTTAATCGATGGAGTGACGTGACGTGAGGTGGCTTAAAATGGTGTTGGTTGAGAAATTTGGTGCTGGTAGACTATAACCTTATTAGAAAGTAAAGTACTTAAATGTAATATAACTGATTGGAATTTTCCCCTTCAACAGAGTTTTGAAATTGTGACATACTTAGTGTATTTTTTAAATTCACGTATAACATTAGGAGTAGAATCATTTTTAAAAATATGTAGGTCCTACTTAACCGTATCATTGACATAAATTTTACATCTTATAAGCATTGTTGTCAATATAGAAAATATACATTCTGATTGGATGATTTTTTTAATTTTAAAGAAAACGTGCTTTGTTCAGGCTCTGTTTATAGGCACAATTACTACAGAAATAAGGTTACTGCAAAACGTATTGTAAACTTTTAAATGACAGAAACTAAAAACAACTTCCAACATAAATGAGTTAACAATCAATATAACTCGAATTCACATTTGCGATCTTTATGTAACCGGCATTTAATACAGCAGCAGTAATCATATAAAATAAAACGGCAATAAAACTCAAACAGCAGCCGTAACTCCAACTTTTACGCCCCAGTCGGAAAGTAAACGTATTCCTGCTTTTATGAGAACGGGTAAAGTACTCGTACGAAATGATTGCTGGCCCGAATTACGACAGCTTTTGACCAATAACATAACCTTGTTTTATGCCGTGTAATTTTGGACGTATTAAATGGGAATTCAATTAGTTTTCGGGCTAATTCTAAATAAACAAGAATTATACCAGTGAGTTCCTGTAATTGGCTTCCCGTATCTACTGTGTCTTATATACTTATGTCATATTAGCTGTTGGATCTCCAAATAAATATAAATATAAATAAATATCTGTTTCCAGTGGATACAAATAGGAAAATATCCAATATTTGCTATTTAAAAGGCAGTTGTGTACCATTTTGCCTGCAATGTCTTTCCTAATGGATGTCTCAATATGTCGTTCACCTCTCTTCAACTTTTTTTGTCACTGCAAAAAATATTTCACTTCACTTGCATAAATAAAACCCGGCTACTTATTTTAAAGTCAACACCCGCTTCAATTAAGATACCTATTTAAACCGAGGCGTCTATCAAACATCAGTGGCACTTAAAAAACCGTCGGTCATTCAATCATACATAATTACGTACAAAAGCAATTGAGAACTTGTTAAAACGTCCACAAAAAGCCGCCGGGCAGTAAAAACATAATAATAAAAGCTCGAAATGACAGAGATCAACCATTTTGAAATCTTTTTGGGATTCAGTGTACGTACAGATTGAATTTGTAACGTGGAGTTTTAGTGAGTCTGAGTCATATGCTGATGTCGTGTGAGATTTGGAGATAGATAAGACAGTTTGTGGAATTCAGGGTCTGTGTACGACCTTGTTTTGTAAATCACTAAACACTGTTTTTTGTTTGACCAACTATTGAATTTATCAAAAGTATAGTCGATATCGATAGTAGATGAAACAACTCAGCTTAAGCCACTGGTTTACTTTTTGAAATTAAGATAAATATATTACTCACACAGTTAAGTACAGTTCGCGTTCAAAAGTATCTGTATTTTATTATCATTATTGTATTAGTCATCATGGTGCATTCATTTTGGAGTTGACTGTTTAGATTTGTTAATTATTTGTTTATGTACATACATGACAGAAAATTCTGACGGCTGGAAATGGCAACTCGAGCACTGGGTTGAGTATTTTCTTTGACATGTTTTACTGTGGATTAGATTTCAATGCTGCTGATTGCTTACATTTCCTCATGGCTATACTTATTATTTCAGAAGAAAGTATTTATCAAAGTATTGACATTGGCATTCATTGTAGGCACGATAAAAATTAAAACTTTTTCGTCCTGATACATTTCTGAACTCAAGAATCCTGCCTCCTGACGCATACACAGAACGTTCAATTCATCAAAAAACCGATCAAGCGATCTTAACTCGTTTTGAGTCGACAAAGTAAACAATTATACGTATTTCTTCGTACGGTGCCACGGAACGCGCGGTAAATTCCCGCTCACACTTACACCGCTGACACGAGCATCACGTACGACGCAAAATAAAACGCGCTGCCAGCCACAAATCACATTTTTTAATCGAATAAAATCCGCGTATAAAACCGCTTTATAAAACCTTTATACAACCTCTTATATCCTCACTTTAAAGTTCACTATCGATAAAAGTGGTTTTTTGATAACTTTGTAGAATTTCAGTGCACAGTCACGTTGCAAACGGAATGTTATCGACGTTGGCTAAACCATCGACGCGGGCGCAGCACTAATTGCGGTTTTTTACGCCATTATTCTTACAATGATTTACGTAACCTTTCTCGGCGTAATCGGATCATTAATGCTTGAGACGGCTTTAACCGCCGATTGGAATGATTTAGATTGATGATGGAGGAAAAAGTCATAAAATAAGGTTTTAAGTTAATTTAAAACTAGTTTGGTGTAAAAAAAATGGAATAAAGATATCCAAGCTTTATAAAAAGCCATCGTTTAAATTTACTATTACAGCACGTACAACCGAATGCCTTAGCATGCTAATATTACTATCTCAAACGATATTCCAATGTTTTATTTATTGTCGATGTTAGTGTATGTATTTTTGGCATTTCCCATATGTCGATGTCACTAGAGTACCTACCTACCTACCTGTCTAGATCTTATACGTATGACAAAAATTGAATAAGGCGGTTACTTACTAGAGAGCGTTGTATTATAAGTCCGCCTTGTTCAATTTGTTCATACTCTACGAATCGGATCTGTCAATGTCAAGATTGAAGTTTTTTCAAACAAAAACTTTTTTCATGATTCCTAAAGTATCTAAATAGATTTTTCTGCCAATTTATACAAGACATTAGAACTAGACAGCAGTGGCGGCTGGTGAAAATTTCTGCTAGGCAACACTGAGCAAAAAGAAACCTACCTTAAAATTGGGTACTTTACTAGTAATAAGTAAATTTTAGGCAAGCCGGTGTGAATCGGCTTGTATGGACCAGCCGCTGCTGCTAGACAGTAACTCTCACTCCAGTAGCTTCAATAAATTAGTCACATAAAAAGGTAAATTACCATTAACCGTTGCACCATCCCCAAAATCCCCTCAACAAATCTTCAAGCACCCATTAAACAAAACAATCAAGCATTTTTTATCACTTAATCGCCGAGATAAGAGCCGGGATCAATTAAAATTTTATTTCCCCGGCAGCACCGATGTAATTAAGATACGGTGTGGATAGATTAGCGAGAGGCACTGTCTTGTCGTTCGCGATTAGCTGTCGATAGATGCCTTTCGGGGCGATTCGAACGTTAATTTACGTCGAATATTATGTATAGAATCGATATGGGTCGGATATGTCTGTGTCGAAAAGAACTTTTTCTCAAACATGCAATGAAATATTGTCTTTACGTTCCTTAAAATGGGCTGGGAAGTATCGCTTTTTGGGCGCAACAACTCGAGAGGACTGTAAAGGGATTTCATATTATTTTTTAGGCCTAGGCCTGCAAAGTAACTTTTTTTATAAAATATTGTCCTTTAGAGCATTTTTTTTTTATTTCATTGTATGTTTGAGAAAAGCACTATACATGCCTCGGCGTGAAAACGGATTCCCGGCCTCGTATCCCTATCCGGCCTCGCTCGCACGCTCGCTCGGCCGTATATAACCACTTGGCCGGAAATCCTCATTTTCCCGGCCTCTGATGTAATGTACTATTTCAGTACAGATGGTGTTTTTTTTACGCACTAGTGCGAGAAGTGGTTCATTTCTTGTCAGGTCGAAACTTCGGAGGGCCAACTGTACTGAAAAACGTCGTACAATACACGTGCGAAAAGGAAATTCGTAACTCGTGTCGATATAAAATACTACTGTATGCAGATTTAAAATTTCTGCATTTTTTTTAAATAATGTTAACTTCTGGTGTTTCGGGTATTCGTGGGAGGTAGTGATCGCTTATCTTCAGGCGACATGTCTGCTTGTTTGCTTCCCATTTCATAAAAACACCCGTGGCACAGAAGTGACGAACCTGTGCGTTAGATTTCAAATTATGAAGATTGGCGTTCACAGATTTTGGAAAAAACAAACATAACGCAACATGATTACAAATATAAGAAGTGCTTGGCATCCGTTGACTGGTTGGATCGACGACATCTCCAAAATTGCGGGTCACAACTGGATGAGACTAGCTCAGGAGCGGGAGAAGTGGCGATTATTTTTAAATACTACGTTGGTGGCAAACAAGCATACGGTCCGCCTGATGGAAAGCGGTCACAGTCACCTCAAGGAGTGTCACGTGCGCGTTGCTAACCCATTAGAAACTTGTACACTCCCTTTTGCTGTGTTAAGTACACAGCAAAAAAAGTGTACAAGTTCTAAGGAGGGTTTGGGTTGCTGACGACTCAAAGGATAATAGACAGAACAAATTAGTTCCATAGGTCCTTCCGTCACCAGCACACCGCAGCATCTGGCAGCCTTACCGGCAGGAACACAACACTATGAGTAGGGTCTAGTGCCATTTGGCTGTAGTCTTCTGTAAGGCGGAGGTACTTCCCCAGGTTGGGCTCTGCTCTAGATTAGAGCGAGATGATATCCTCTGTGCTGTGTCCTACCACACAAAGCGGAATATCATGGACTGTGCCCTACGTCCTACAACGTGTATTGGAAGAGAGGCCTATTGTTCACCAGAAGGGTTAGCACAGGATTGCCGCGGGAGTATGTCGCCGCGAGATAGACTATTCGTCCTT
This sequence comes from Leguminivora glycinivorella, assembly GCF_023078275.1. Lineage (NCBI taxonomy): Eukaryota > Metazoa > Arthropoda > Insecta > Lepidoptera > Tortricidae > Leguminivora > Leguminivora glycinivorella. The sequence continues at coordinate 26,477,366 of NC_062973.1, read as the reverse complement.
ATGTCATTGATACAGTTAGAAGAAGACATGTGATCTATCTCGCGGCGACATACTCTCGCTTCAATCATGTGTTAGGCCTACAGTGGATGATAAAGTGATGATGATGGATGATGAATGTAACACGGCGGATTATACAACCCGACTGCGTATCTAATAGGGTGGAGCCAAAAAAACACTTTTCTGGAATTAGCAAACCTAATAGTTATCAATCAATGCCCCTTAGTCTATGAAGCCTTTGTGCAAATTTTCAGCTTTTTAAATCAACATCTTCTGCCTCCGCATTAGGGTTGAAATTTTGAAAATCTCATAGAAACCTAAAAATTGAACTTTCAGGTAAAAAAAAATTTCGGCAGTATTATGTTTAGTATATGTTATTGATACATATCATTATGAGAAACTACAAAAAGTTGCGAAAATAGCGTCAAGAATCGCCAAAGTTTGTCTAGTTTCAGTAAATTTGCCAAAATAGCCGCTAAGATACTGAAAATTGGCGATTTTTAACGCTATTTTCGCAATTTTTGGTAGTTTCTTGTAATCAATAATGTGTACTGAACATAATACTGCTGAAAAACATTTTTTACCTAAAAGTTGAACTTTCAGGTTTGTATGAGATTTTCAAAATTTCAAACCTAATGCGGAGGCAGAAGATGTTGATTTAAAAATCTAAAAATTTGCACAAAGGCTTCATAGACTAAGGGGCATTGATTGATAACTATTAAGTTTGCTAATTCCAGAAAAGTGTTTTTCGCTCCACCCTAGTATCTAATGTAATTAACACTTTCGCTACCAAGAACCCGACTGTCGGGCACACCGCTCGTAGAAGCGTAGCCGATTACATGGGTTTCCCCGTATGTAGCGAAAATGTCGTAGCGCCGCGTAGAGCCCGGTTTCGAAAGTGTTAATGTGTATGTTGTTAAGATAGTAATGCGCTTAGTTATTTATATGTGAAGTCAAGTATTTACTGAATTGAATGGTCACAATGACATTCCACGTATTATCGCTATGTTGCACATATTTATGTTTTTGTAACATTATTGAATGTTTTCCTATAAGGGTAAATAATGTTTTCAATGGGCATTTTATGCCATTTGCGTAAGTCATGAATATAGATCGATATGTAATTATTATGGGTTGTAATTACTATGTTTTTTTATTTATGGCCTTACAATGTAAGGTTCCGGTAAAAAATAAACAAATGTGGTTCCTTGTGACATGCAATGTACGCTAATGTTATTCATTGAAGAGTTCGGTTCGTGTTTAGTACAAAGCTAACGATTATTGCTTCGATAAGTAATAATCATCTTCTTTGTATGTTATACCGACTTTTTGCTACGACTCTTAAGCCTGGAGTCCGGTTTGGCTACTGGTGCACTAGTTTTAAGTCCGGCCGTCCCCTTAACTTGAGCTATAGTCCCACGTGGCAGAAACCACGAAACATGGAACGATGGAACGTTTGTTCAAAATAAAACTAGAAGGAGAAACACGCCGAGTAGTTTATGTGTTCTTTCTCCCCTCCCCCCCCCCCATTTTTATATCCCTAGTTGTAGTATTTTTAAATTATCAGGAAAATTATGAAAGTATCATACTAATATTATAAATGGGAAAGTGTGTGTATATGTTTGTTTGTCCGTCTTTCATGGCAAAACGGAGTGACGAATTAACGTAATTTTTTAAGTGGAGATAGTTGAAGGGATGGAGAGTGACATAGGCTACTTTTTGTCTCATTCTAACGCGAGCGATGCCGCGGACAAAAGCTAGTTTGATATAATTAGAAAATCATGCCTACTGGATTCACAAAACAAAGTTTATTTTGAATACGTTGTGATAAAAATATGTCACGCAATAATGTTGCGAGTCCCTAGCAAACAAGTATCAAATACACGTTCCGCTGATATCACACAGATCGACAGCTGACAGTTAGAGGCAAACACGTTGTCACCGACACGATTTATATCGCTTATTTACATAATTATCGCGACTTTAACAGAACTAATTACTAGTTGTTGGTAGTGACAGAATAATAACGGTATAGACGTGTCACGGGGAATATAAAGTGAGGCGTGTGACTCGCGATGAACGCTGCAGAATTTAAATAGGATTTCAATTCTAAGTCGTATTGAATACACTAGAGTATCGGAAAGAGACATTTACTGCATTGTTTTTAGATATATGTATTATAATTATGTACTGATTTGCCGACGGAAAGTTGCCAAAATTCTGAAATTTTCACATAGGAAAACTTCGGAAACTTTCTATACTTTGAATGGACAATTGTATGGATGGAAACTTTCCATTTCATAAATTTAAATTCCCTTTATTTTTTGTGAAATTTACGTGAATTTTTCAAGAAATGTAAGATTTTTTTGGAAAGTTTCCGCAACTTGCACATCACTAATTATATGTCATTACTCCATGATGATAGTCAGAGATAGAAAGATAATTAATCCCAACAAGGATACAATACTTATAACAAATGATAAACATTTGACGACGATGAGATTATGTAGTTGAGATAATTAAATTTGTCATGTCGTCGATATGCCATATGAAAAGCAAGGAAAAAAAACTTTACAAAATTAAATTAAGTCGTTTTACATCAATTAAGAAAAATAACCTAACCACAAAATTAAAATTTTGAAAAAACCCCCGACCGCGACCTTGTGGACCGATTTTCATGAAACATGGCTAAGAACACTCCCGACTAATACAGCTTTCAAATAAAAAAAACTAAATCGAAATCGATTCATCCATTCAGGAGCTACGATGCCACAGACAGACACACACACAGACAGACAAACAGACAGACAGACAGACAGACAGACAGACAAACAGACGGACAGACAGACAGACAGACAGACACATCAAACTTATAACACCCCGTCGTTTTTTCGTCGGGGGTTAAAAAGTGGGGTTTTATATAAATCAAGTAACACTTGAATAAAACAAAAATAAAGTGTGTTCACATATGTATTTACACAAAAATTTACAAAATATCACACGAGATGGCACTGCAACGGAAACTAACAGCGATTGTAAATATTTTATTGTTTTTTTTTTGTGATTAGCATTATTTTCTATTTAATTTCATTGCTCATGTTATTTATTAATTTGATATTTTTTTAATTCATACCTGACACAAAGACACTTTTATAACAGTGTATTCACCCAACTAGGGAACAAATCAAATTATTTTATTGAATATTTTTGATTTGTTTTTTCAAGTAGTCACACTACTATATATTATTATAAATTATTAATTGAAATAGAGCTCAAACACGAAAGAAAAAACGGCAAGGCCCACTGGTGGCCAAGCCGGGCGGGCGTGTGGTCTAGTGGTAAAGACGTTAGCCGCGTAAGCTGAAGACCCGGGTTCGTTTCCCGGCTCGGCCACCAGTGGGCCTTGCCATTTTTTTTCGTGTATGATATCTATTTCAATGTATAGTGTATTCACCGTTCAAACATACAAAATGGCCTTCGGCCAGTCTACTGCAATAATATAGTTTATTCTTTGACCGCCACCATTGCGCACCGGAAGCAGTACACGGAGGTTGTTAGAATGCTAACAGCTTTTTCTCTTTCGAAATACTTTAATTGCTTTGTTACTTTTATTTGCCTTATAATGTATTGGGTACTGAAATTGGTGTAGGTATTTTTAACCCCCGACGCAAGTTTGACGTGTCTGTCTGTCTGTCTGTCTGTTTGTCTGTCTGTGTGTGTGTGTCTGTCTGTGGCATCGTAGCTCCCGAACGGATGAACCGATTTCGATTTAGTTTTTTTCATTTGAAAGCTGTGTTAGTCGGGAGTGTTCTTAGCCATGTTTCATGAAAATCGGTCCACTGGGTCGCGGTCGGGGGTTTTTTCAAAATTTTAATTTTGTGGTTAGATTATCAAATACAATTTTTTAACCCCCGACGACGCAAAAACGACGGGGTGATATAAGTTTGACATGTCTGTATATTTGTCTCTTTTTATGTGTCTGTCTGTGGCATCGTAGCTCCAGAACGGATGAACGGATTTAGATTTAGTTTTTGTTTCTTTGAAAGCTGAATTATTTGGAAGTTTTCTTAGCCATGTTGCATGAAAATCGGTTGACTATGTCAGGGATTTTTTCAAAATTTTGATTTGTTTATCACTTGTACTTTTTCATATTTTTTGTACTTCACATGTTATATGTGTGAGCTAGTTGCGATCCATGGAGGACTGTTTTAGATTTATGTTTATTTATTTATTTGTATGTATTTGATTCACTTATATCGTATTTTTTTAATAAATATAACGAACCTTTAGCTAATTAATATATCGCCTTGTTACTCTATAATCACTATAACGATACACACATTTTGCAATATCAATTACTAAGTTAACTAAAATTGTTTTATACCTAGTAAAAAAGGAGGCAAATTTATGAAAGCACATGTACCTACTTAAACGTTATTAGCTAGCTAAAAACGTAAAAAGTAAATATACCTGGCATTGCTTGTACACAATTGTAATTGTTGAATTACAAAAAGACGCGTTGTACTATAATTTATTTAATTTAAGTTTTAGTTAAGTTATTTTTTTTAAAGCGAGTGTACACTCGTTATACTTACTACCTAACATTTTATTTCTGTTTTAGTTATATTTCTCTAAAGTGAAATGTATAATTTCTTTGAGAAAATAAATATCTATAAACCTAATTACTTTGTGTCTCTTATCCTTTTATTTTTTTTTCCTTTTTAACCCCCGACGAAAAAACGACGGGGTGTTATAAGTTTGACGTGTCTGTCTGTCTGTCTGTCCGTCTGTCTGTCTGTTTGTCCGTCTGTTTGTCTGTCTGTCTGTCTGTCTGTTTGTCTGTCTGTCTGTGGCATCGTAGCTCCCGAACGGATGAACCGATTTGGATTTTTTTTTTAATAGTTTAATCGTCTACTTTTGGTCCTAACATAATTCCCGATTTATATCTCCAGCAAACAGCTTGTAAGTGGCTGCCAACTAGTTTCCACCCTGATCTAAGCCAGCGGATGTATTTAACTCAATTTGCGCCACGACAAGTGTGAAACCTTCATTACTCACCCAACTTAATCATAAACAACGTAAGTGCCTGGAAAAAGTTATACTTATATGTCGTTTTGGAAGTAGAAATGCTACAGCTGTGGCGGCGTGGTTCTTAATCAAACAAGACACCAGCGATGTTGTTTACCACGCTTACCTGATACTCAGTTCCAGCTACCAGTGAAGTATGTATAAGTTTATATTATCAGGCGACCTGTCTGCTCGTTTGCCTCCTATCCCAAAAAAAAAAAAAAAAAAGTTTGGAAGACTGATGTCCCAGAAAAATGTCCACAACGAGATCAGAACCCATTTCTCGAAAACAACAAGTTACAATATACAAGTGGTTATCAATGTCTAAGGGTGGCAAAGTCTGACGCCGCGTCGGCGCGACGTCGACGCGGCGTCTTTTTCCATACAGTTGGCCCGACGCTACGCTCGCGAGACGCTAGATGTGGGGAGACCCTAATAAGACAAGTTGGAAAGAGACTTCCCCGTGTAACTTGTAACTTTCAGTTTTGAGAAATGGGCCCCTGGTGGTAAAGACGCTATCATTGAGAGAGATCAAGCTCGTTTCGTCACCGACAATCTAGTCTTCTACACGAGCAAATAAGATCAGAAAACAAATTGTGCAAATCTTAGAAAACATCGACGTAGATATTTTTTTGATAAACAGCCTATGATGACCACTGAACAGAGACCGAAATTTAAAAGAATGCTGAGCATTAACAATTTTATTTGTATATCGATTCTTACGAAGGTACTTTTCAAGTCTTCAACTCTTCAT